>NC_054479.1:86310060-86673810 GCF_017639515.1 Carcharodon carcharias | reverse complement strand
AATACAGCAGCACACACACCCACACACACCAATACAGCAGCACACACACCCACACACACCAATACAGCAGCACACACACCCACACACACCAATACAGCAGCACACACACCCACACACACCAATACAGCAGCACACACACACACACACCAATACAGCAGCACACACACACACCAATACAGCAGCACACACACACACACCAATACAGCAGCACACACACACACACACCAATACAGCAGCACACACACACACCAATACAGCAGCACACACACACACACCAATACAGCAGCACACACACACACACACACCAATACAGCAGCACACACACACACACACCAATACAGCAGCACACACACACACACACCAATACAGCAGCACACACACACACCAATACAGCAGCACACACACACACCAATACAGCAGCACACACACCCACACACCAATACAGCAGCACACACACCACACACACCAATACAGCAGCACACACACCCACACACACCAATACAGCAGCACACACACCCACACACACCAATACAGCAGCACACACACCACACACCAATACAGCAGCACACACACACACACACAATACAGCAGCACACACACACCCACACCAATACTGCAGCACAAACACACACACACACCAATACAGCAGCACACACACACACACACACACACCAATACAGCAGCGCACACACACACACACACACCAATACTGCAGCGCACACACACACACACACACACCAATACTGCAGCGCACACACACACACCAATACTGCAGCGCACACACACACACCAATACTGCAGCGCACACACACACACACACACACACACACACACACCAATACTGCAGCACACACACACACACACACACACACCAATACAGCAGCACACACACACACACCAATACAGCAGCACACACACACACACCAATACAGCAGCACACACACACACACCAATACAGCAGCACACACACACACACCAATACAGCAGCACACCCACACACACCCAATACAGCAGCACACACACACACACCAATACAGCAGCACACACACACACACCAATACAGCAGCACACACACACACACCAATACAGCAGCACACACACACACACCATACAGCAGCACACACACACACACCCAATACAGCAGCACACACACAACAACCAATACAGCAGCACACAACCACACACACCAATTACAGCAGCACACACACACACACACCACAATACGCAGCACACACACACACCACCATACAGCAGCACACACACACACACACCAATACAGCAGCACACACCCACACACACCAATACAGCAGCACACACACACACACAATACAGCAGCCACCACACACACACACCAATACAGCAGCACACACACACACACCAATACAGCAGCACACACACACACACCAATACAGCAGCACACACACACACACCAATACAGCAGCACACACACACACACACCAATACAGCAGCACACACACACACACACCAATACAGCAGCACACACAACACACCCCATACAGCAGCACACACACACCAATACAGCAGCACACACACACACACCAATACAGCAGCACACACACACACACACCAATACAGCAGCACACACACACCAATACAGCAGCACACACACACACACACCAATACAGCAGCACACACACACACACACCAATACAGCAGCACACACACACACACACACCAATACAGCAGCACACACACACACACACACCAATACAGCAGCACACACACACACACACACCAATACAGCAGCACACACACACACACACCAATACAGCAGCACACACACACACACACCAATACAGCAGCACACACACACACACACCAATACAGCAGCACACACACACACACCAATACAGCAGCACACACACACACACCAATACAGCAGCACACACACACACACCAATACAGCAGCACACACACACACACCAATACAGCAGCACACACACACACACCAATACAGCAGCACACACACACCAATACAGCAGCACACACGCACACACACACACCAATACAGCAGCACACACGCACACACACACACCAATACAGCAGCACACACGCACACACACACACCAATACAGCAGCACACACGCACACACACACACCAATACAGCAGCACACACACACACACACCAATACAGCAGCACACACACACACACACCAATACAGCAGCACACACACACACACCAATACAGCAGCCACACACACACACACCAATACGCAGCACACACACACAACCAATACTGCAGCACACACACACACACCAATACCGCAGCCACCACACACACACAATACAGCAGCACACACACACACACCAATACAGCATGCACACACACCCACACCCATACAGCAGCAACACACACACACCAATAACAGCCAGCACACACACACACACCAATACAGCAGCCACACCACACACACACCATACAGCAGCACACACACACACCCAATACCGCGCACAACACACACAACCAATACACAGCACACCACCACCACACACGATACAGCAGCACACACCACACACACCCAATACCGCAGCACACACACACACACCAATACAGGCAGACACACACACACCACACACCAAATACCACAGCACACACACACCACACACACCCAATACAGCAGACACAACACACCCCAATACTCGCAGCACACACCACACCAATACAGCAGCACACACACACACACACCAATACAGCAGACACACACACTCACACCACCCTAACAGCAGCACACACACACACACACACACACCAATACAGCAGCACACACGCACACACACCAATACAGCAGCACACACGCACACACACACACCAATACAGCAGCACACACACACACACACACACCAATACAGCAGCACACACACACACACCCAATACAGCAGCACACACACACACACACCAATACAGCAGCACACACACACACACACCAATACAGCAGCACACACGCACACACACACACCAATACAGCAGCACACACACACACACCAATACAGCAGCACACACACACACACACACCAATACAGCAGCACACACACACACACACCAATACAGCAGCACACACACACACACACCAATACTGCAGCACACACACACACCAATACAGCAGCACACACACACACACCAATACAGCAGCACACACACACACACCAATACAACAGCACACACACACACACACACCAATACAGCAGCACACACACACCAATACAGCAGCACACACACACCAATACAGCAGCACACACACACACACACCAATACAGCAGCACACACACACACACCAATACAGCAGCACACACACACACACCAATACAGCAGCACACACACACACACACCAATACAGCAGCACACACACACACACCAATACAGCAGCACACACACACACACCAATACAGCAGCACACACACACACACACCAATACAGCAGCACACACACACACACCAATACAGCAGCACACACACACACACCAATACAGCAGCACACACACACACACCCAATACAGCAGCACACACACACACACCAATACAGCAGCACACACACACACACCAATACAGCAGCACCACACACACACCAATACAGCAGCACACACACACACACCAATACAGCAGCACACACACACACACACCAATACAGCAGCACACACACCACACACCAATACAGCAGCACACACACACACACCAATACTGCAGCACACACACACACACCAATACTGCAGCACACACACACACACCAATACTGCAGCACACACACACACACCAATACAGCAGCACACACACACACACACCAATACAGCAGCACACACACACACCAATACAGCAGCACACACACACACACCAATACAGCAGCACACACACACACACACACCAATACAGCAGCACACACACACACACACACCAATACAGCAGCACACACACACACACACCAATACAGCAGCACACACACACACACACCAATACAGCAGCACACACACACAGACACCAATACTGCAGCACACACACACACCAATACTGCAGCACACACACACACCAATACTGCAGCACACACACACACCAATACTGCAGCACACACACACACCAATACAGCAGCACACACACCCACACACACCAATACAGCAGCACACACACCCACACACACCAATACAGCAGCACACACACCCACACACACCAATACAGCAGCACACACACCCACACACACCAATACAGCAGCACACACACACACACACCAATACTGCAGCACACACACACCCACACCAATACTGCAGCACAAACACACACACACACCAATACTGCAGCACACACACACACACACACACACCAATACTGCAGCGCACACACACACACACACACCAATACTGCAGCGCACACACACACACACACACACCAATACTGCAGCGCACACACACACACCAATACTGCAGCGCACACACACACACCAATACTGCAGCGCACACACACACACACACACACACACACACACCAATACTGCAGCACACACACACACACACACCAATACAGCACACACACACACACACACACCAATACAGCAGCACACACACACACACACACACCAATACAGCAGCACACACACACACACCAATACAGCAGCACACACACACACACCAATACAGCAGCACACACACACACACCAATACAGCAGCACACACACACACACCAATACAGCAGCACACACACACACACCAATACAGCAGCACACACACACACACCAATACAGCAGCACACACACACACACACACCAATACAGCAGCACACACACACACACACACCAATACAGCAGCACACACACACACACACACCAATACAGCAGCACACACACACACACACACTAATACAGCAGCACACACACACACACCAATACAGAAGCACACACACACACACACACCAATACAGCAGCACACACACACACACACCAATACAGCAGCACACACACACACACACCAATACAGCAGCACACACACACACACACCAATACAGCAGCACACACACACACACACCAATACAGCAGCACACACACACACACACCAATACAGCAGCACACACACACACACACCAATACAGCAGCACACACACACACACACACCAAAACAGCAGCACACACACACACACCAAAACAGCAGCACACACACACACACCAATACAGCAGCACACACACACACACCAATACAGCAGCACACACACACACACACCAATACAGCAGCACACACACACACACACACCAATACAGCAGCACACACACACACACACCAATACAGCAGCACACACACACACACACCAATACAGCAGCACACACACACACACACACCAATACAGCAGCACACACACACACACACACACCAATACAGCAGCACACACACACACACACCAATACAGCAGCACACACACACACACCAATACAGCAGCACACACACACACACCAATAGAGCAGCACACACACACACACCAATAGAGCAGCACACACACACACCAATACAGCAGCACACACACACACACCAATACAGCAACACACACACACACACCAATACAGCAACACACACACACACACACCAATACAGCAACACACACACACCAATACAGCAGCACACACACACACACCAATAGAGCAGCACACACACACACCAATACAGCAGCACACACACACACACCAATACAGCAACACACACACACACACCAATACAGCAACACACACACACACACACCAATACAGCAACACACACACACCAATACAGCAGCACACACACACACACCAATACAGCAGCACACACACACACACCAATACAGCAGCACACACACACACACCAATACAGCAGCACACACACACACACAAATACAGCAGCACACACACACCAATACAGCAGCACACACGCACACACACACACCAATACAGCAGCACACACGCACACACACACACCAATACAGCAGCACACACGCACACACACACACCAATACAGCAGCACACACACACACACACCAATACAGCAGCACACACACACACACACCAATACAGCAGCACACACACACACACCAATACAGCAGCACACACACACATACACCAATACTGCAGCACACACACACACACACCAATACTGCAGCACACACACACACCAATACTGCAGCACACACACACACCAATACTGCAGCACACACACACACCAATACTGCAGCACACACACACACCAATACTGCAGCACACACACACACCAATACTGCAGCACACACACACACCAATACTGCAGCACACACACACACCAATACTGCAGCACACACACACACCAATACTGCAGCACACACACCCACACACACCAATACAGCAGCACACACACCCACACACACCAATACAGCAGCACACACACACACACACCAATACTGCAGCACATACACACACACACCAATACTGCAGCACACACACACACCAATACTGCAGCACACACACACACACACACACCAATACTGCAGCGCACACACACACACACACACACACACACACCAATACTGCAGCGCACACACACACACGCACACACACACCAATACAGCAGCACACACACACACACACACACACACACACACACACCAATACAGCAGCACACACGCACACACACCAATACAGCAGCACACACGCACACACACACACCAATACAGCAGCACACACACACACACACACACCAATACAGCAGCACACACACACACACACCAATACAGCAGCACACACACACACACACCAATACAGCAGCACACACACACACACACCAATACAGCAGCACACACGCACACACACACACCAATACAGCAGCACACACACACACCAATACAGCAGCACACACACACACACCAATACAGCAGCACACACACACACACACACCAATACAGCAGCACACACACACACACACCAATACAGCAGCACACACACACACACACCAATACTGCAGCACACACACACACCAATACTGCAGCACACACACACACCAATACTGCAGCACACACACACACACACACCAATACTGCAGCACACACACACACCAATACTGCAGCACACACACACACCAATACAGCAGCACACACACCCACACACACCAATACAGCAGCACACACACCCACACACACCAATACAGCAGCACACACACCCACACACACCAATACAGCAGCACACACACCCACACACACCAATACAGCAGCACACACACCCACACACACCAATACTGCAGCACACACACACACCAATACTGCAGCACACACACACACACACACCAATACTGCAGCACACACACACACACACCAATACTGCAGCACACACACACACACACACCAATACTGCAGCACACACACACACACACACACCAATACTGCAGCGCACACACACACACACACACACCAATACTGCAGCACACACACACACACACACACACACACACCAATACAGCAGCACACACACACACACACACCAATACAGCAGCACACACACACACACCAATACAGCAGCACACACACACACACCAATACAGCAGCACACACACCAATACAGCAGCACACACACCAATACAGCAGCACACACACACACACACACCAATACAGCAGCACACACGCACACACACACACCAATACAGCAGCACACACGCACACACACACACCAATACAGCAGCACACACACACACACCAATACAGCAGCACACACACACACACCAATACAGCAGCACACACACACACACCAATACAGCAGCACACACACACACACCAATACAGCAGCACACACACACACACCAATACAGCAGCACACACACACACACCAATACAGCAGCACACACACACCAATGCAGCAGCATAGACATACACCAATGCAGCACACACGCACACCAATGCACCACACCCACCAATGCAACACACACGCACACCAATGCAGCACACACGCACACCAATGCAGCACACACGCACACCAATGCAGCACACAGGCACACCAATGCAGCACACACCAATGCAGCGCACACACACACCCAATGCAGCACACACACACACACACATACACACACACCAATGCAGCACACACACACCAATGCAGCACACACACACACACACACCAATGCAGCACACACACACACACACACTCACACACACACACACACCAATGCAGCACACACACACCAATGCAGCACACACACACACACACACACACACACACACACACACACACACACACCAATGCAGCACACACACACACACACACACACCAATGCAGCACAAACACACACACACACACCAATGCAACACACACACACACACACACACACACACACACACACACACACACACACACACCACTGCGGGACACACACCAATGCAGCACGCGCACATGCACACACACACCAATGCAGTCCACACACACACACACCAATGCAGTCCACACACACACCAATGCAGTCCACACACACACCAATGCAGTCCACACACACACACACACACACACCAATGCAGTCCACACACACACACACACACACACACACACCAATGCAGTCCACACACACACACACACCAATGCAGTCCACACACACACACACACACACCAATGCAGTCCACACACACACACACACCAATGCAGTCCACACACACACACACACCAATGCAGTCCACACACACACACACACACACACACACACCAATGCAGTCCACACACACACACACACACACACACACACACCAATGCAGTCCACACACACCAATGCAGTCCACACACACACACACACCAGTGCAGTCCACACACACACACACACACCAATGCAGTCCACACACACACACACACACACCAATGCAGTAGCCACACACACACACACCAATGCAGTAGCCACACACACACACACATATGCAGTAGCCACACACACACATATGCAGTAGCCACACACACACATATGCAGTAGCCACACACACACATATGCAGTAGCCACACACACACACACCAATGCAGTAGCCACACACACACACACACACACACCAATGCAGTAGCCACACACACACACACACCAATGCAGTAGCCACACACACACACACATATGCAGTAGCCAAACACACACCAATGCAGTAGCCACACACACACACACACACCAATGCAGTAGCCACACACACACACACACACACACACCAATGCAGTAGCCACACACACACACACACCAATGCAGTAGCCACACACACACACACCAATGCAGTAGCCACACACACACACACACCAATGCAGTAGCCACACACACACACACACCAATGCAGTAGCCACACACACACACACACACCAATGCAGTAGCCACACACACACACACACCAATGCAGTAGCCACACACACACACACACCAATGCAGTAGCCACACACACACACACACACACACCAATGCAGTAGCCACACACACACACACACACCAATGCAGTAGCCACACACACACACACACACCAATGCAGTAGCCACACACACACACACACACACACACACACACCAATGCAGTAGCCACACACACACACACACACACACACCAATGCAGTAGCCACACACACACACACACACACACACCAATGCAGTAGCCACACACACACACACACACACAGACACCAATGCAGTAGCCACACACACACACACACATATGCAGTAGCCACACACACACACATATGCAGTAGCCACACACACACCAATGCAGTAGCCACACACACACACACCAATGCAGTAGCCACACACACACACACACCAATGCAGTAGCCACACACACACACACACACACCAATGCAGTAGCCACACACACACACACCAATGCAGTAGCCACACACACACACACACCAATGCAGTAGCCACACACACACACACACCAATGCAGTAGCCACACACACACACATATGCAGTAGCCACACACACACACACATATGCAGTAGCCACACACACACCAATGCAGTAGCCACACACACACCAATGCAGTTGCCACACACACACCAATGCAGTTGCCACACACACACCAATGCAGTTGCCACACACACACACCAATGCAGTAGCCACACACACACACCAATGCAGTAGCCACACACACACACACCAATGCAGTAGCCACACACACACACACACACACACACACACACACACACACCAATGCAGTAGCCACACACACACACACACACCAATGCAGTAGCCACACACACACACACACACACCAATGCAGTAGCCACACACACACACACACACACACACCAATGCAGTAGCCACACACACACACACACCAATGCAGTAGCCACACACACACACACACACACACACCAATGCAGTAGCCACACACACACACACACCAATGCAGTAGCCACACACACACCAATGCAGTAGCCACACACACACCAATGCAGTAGCCACACACACACCAATGCAGTAGCCACACACACACCAATGCAGTAGCCACACACACACACACACACACCAATGCAGTAGCGCCACACACACACACACACACACACCAATGCAGTAGCGCCACACACACACACACACACCAATGCAGTAGCCACACACACACACACACACCAATGCAGTAGCCACACACACACACACCAATGCAGTAGCCACACACACACACACCAATGCAGTAGCCACACACACACACCAATGCAGTAGCCACACACACACACACCAATGCAGTAGCCACACACACACACACCAATGCAGTAGCCACACACACACACACCAATGCAGTAGCCACACACACACACACACACACCAATGCAGTAGCCACACACACACACACCAATGCAGTAGCCACACACACACACCAATGCAGTAGCCACACACACACACACACCAATGCAGTAGCCACACACACACACACCAATGCAGTAGCCACACACACACACACCAATGCAGTAGCCACACACACACACACACACACATATGCAGTAGCCACACACACACCAATGCAGTAGCCACACACACACACCAATGCAGTAGCCACACACACACACACCAATGCAGTAGCCACACACACACACACACACACACACCAATGCAGTAGCCACACACACACACACACACACACACACACACACACACCAATGCAGTAGCCACACACACACACACACCAATGCAGTAGCCACACACACACACCAATGCAGTAGCCACACACACACACACACACACACGCACACACACACACCAATGCAGTAGCCACACACACACCAATGCAGTAGCCACACACACACTAATGCAGTAGCCACACACACACCAATGCAGTAGCCACACACACACACACACACACACCAATGCAGTAGCCACACACACACACACACCAATGCAGTAGCCACACACACACACACCAATGCAGTAGCCACACACACACACACCAATGCAGTAGCCACACACACACACACCAATGCAGTAGCCACACACACACACACCAATGCAGTAGCCACACACACACACACACACACCAATGCAGTAGCCACACACACACACACACACACACATATGCAGTAGCCACACACACACACACACACACATATGCAGTAGCCACACACACACACACACATATGCAGTAGCCACACACACACACCAATGCAGTAGCCACACACACACACACCAATGCAGTAGCCACACACACACACACACCAATGCAGTAGCCACACACACACACACCAATGCAGTAGCCACACACACACACACCAATGCAGTAGCCACACACACACACACCAATGCAGTAGCCACACACACACACACCAATGCAGTAGCCACACACACACACACACCAATGCAGTAGCCACACACACACACACACCAATGCAGTAGCCACACACACACACACCAATGCAGTAGCCACACACACACACACACCAATGCAGTTGCCACACACACACACACACACCAATGCAGTAGCCACACACACACACACACACACACACCAATGCAGTAGCCACACACACCAATGCAGTAGGCACACACACCAATGCAGTAGGCACACACACACACACCAATGCAGTAGGCACACCCACACCAATGCAGCGCGCGCGCGCGCACCAAATGCAGCGAGAGAGAGCACACCAATGCAGCGAGAACGCACACACCAATGCGGCGAAAGCGCACACACCAATGCAGCGAACGCACAGACACCAAATGCAGCAAGCGCGCGCGCACACCAAGGCACGTACACCACACTTGCACGTGCCACCACATTATATGTTCACATATATGCAAAGACTCACACACTTATGTACTCCATGTGTACCACACACATGCACAGACATACATCTGCAAGACACACTTGCACGCACACACACCATACACCACACATAAATGTCCTACATAATGTGTGTTATGTGTATGTACTTATGCAAAGATACTTACATTCTTTGACGGTTTTCTTAACACATCACCAACTCCACCCCCATTCCTCAATCCCTGATTTAATACTGTAATAATGCACATGAGTAGAGTGTCACAGGTATGTTCAGGGCTTGCATCATCATCATCTTGGCCTTCTGCTGAGAAACAGGAAGAATATTTACTTACTTGTAGTCACTGTTTTTATATTTACCATATGAAATCTTGCAAATATTTTTCCTGGGCACCAACTACAAGAGAGAATCTAACAGCAGAGTTCAAAATGCTTCCCATTACTCTTCCTTAAAAATCCTCTTCCTTTGATCAATGTGGTTAATATTCTAACAATTATTATTACTGACAAACTTGCATTTAGTTAGCACGTACCAAGGGTGTCCCCAAAGTGTTTTCAGCAATTTCTGCACAGCAAGGTTTGACACACAATAAATTCCATGAATGGCCAGTTTTGTGGTGGTGTTGATGGAGGATAAAATGTTGGCCAAGACACTCAGAATATTCCCTGCTCTTTGAACAGTTGCAAGAGTTTTTTTTTATTTCAGCCAAACACATAGGTGGGTTTTTGGTTCAATGTCTGATCCGATATGCAACACTTCCTCAGTCCTGAAATGTTAGCCTAGGTTGTGACCTCGAAGTCTAGATGGAGGCTTGAACCCACAACTTCCTGACTCAGAGGTTAAGAGTGCTACCAACTGTGCAACAATGGGTAGACTAACAATTATGAAGTTTATAAGATTGTAATGTTTTGGGACTGTCTCTTTAATTTAAGGTAAGATAGAGGAATAAAGGGGGCAGTGCTCCGAATTCTGCCCGACAACAAGCTTGGGTGGTTTGATTGTTCAAGGTTAAAGTGGAGGTGGGGTGGGGGCTGGTGGGTTGTCTTACTGGGAAGGAGGTGCTAGATGTACACAGTTGTAGCAGTTGTGCTGACTGTTGGTAGCTTGTTGATTTCGAAGTCTCACAGGGGCATGTTAGGAACGTCAGGCTTTATAAACAGCCATACTTCAGACTGTCTGTTTAATTAAAAGATAGAATGGAGTGAGAGCTCCAGAGGATAGTTGATTAGCATTTCTACGTGGATTCACATTTCCATGGAGATGGACTTTGAGAGGGGAAAAGTCCATAGAATGCCATTGTAGTATTGGGTCACTGGGTTCATCAGGTATCACTGTACCTCACAGACACGTCAATCTGCAGCCATCTGAGAGGCAAAGAATAGGAGAAGAGGTAGCTCATCCTGCACCGGAAGCAGAGAAAATGCTGACCCTATTGTTCACCATGCAGAATGTGTATGGGAACTTGTGCTCAGATTGAAGAGGCTGAGTTTCTGAGGATTCGAGAGAGGCTGGAAGATTTGCCTAACTTGAGCTAAAGGGAAGAAATCTCCAGTGTAATTCTTACAGTGAAAGTCAGTTCTGGGATTACCCAGAAGTTACGCGGCTGTGAATGGAAAAGGGAGGCAGCACAACGGGGGCAGAGATTAGCTTTGGACTGGTTCCAGAAGAATAAAGTGTCTACTTAAAGGATAGTATAAAGTATAACCATAGCAGATCATCTTCAGTCATGCCAAAAGTTAAATGGGGAGTTCCTTTTCTGTAGTTTAGAGTATAAGCTGCCTACAATATACCTGGATGGAGTGGACATGGGGAAGATGTTTCCATTAGTAGGAGAGACTAGGACCCAAGGGCACAGCCTCAGAGTAAAGGGAAGACCTTTTAGAACAGAGATGAGGAGAAACTTCTTTAGCCAGAGAGTGGTGAATCTATGGAATTCATTGCCACAGAAGGCTGTGGAGGCCAGGTCATTGAGTGTATTTAAGACCGAGATAGATAGGTTGATTGGTAAGGGGATCAAAGGTTATGGGGAGAAGCTGGGAGAATGGGGTTGAGAAGCTTATCAGCCATGATTGAATGGCAGAGCAGACTCGATGGGCCAAATGGCCTAATTTCTGCTCCTATGTCTTATAGTCTTATAGTGTTTAGTCAATGTTGTTTTTAGTTTGTCTGTTACAGTAAAAACTTGAAATTTTATCATTTGATCCTTTCAATCAGTCACTGAAATCCAAGTACCTTTTTAAAAGTAATCTATGTTGAGCTGTTTAATATGCTGGTACTTGCAACCCAGCAGCCAATTTTACAATGTGGAAAGGCTTTGCCTACCCCCGACGTTTGAGGGGTACTGCAGTGAACTACGTGCAACTTACCATCTGGTAGGTTGACTGGACAATCGTGAATGCCATAGAAACAGAAGAGGGCCAATCAGCTCCTCAAGCCTGTTCATTCAATCAGATCATGGCTGATCTCTATCTCAACTCTCTATCTTTTAATATCCTTACCCAACAAAAGTCTACTGATCTCAGGCTTAAAATCCACATGCTTTAGGGAGGGGAGGTGGGGGGAGAGATTTCCACTCCCTGGTGTGTGGAAAAAGTGCTGCCCAATTTCACTCCTGAGCAGCCTAGCTCTAATTTTAAGATCATGTTCCCTTAGTCCAGGATTCTCCCAGCAGAGGAAATAATCCCTCTCTATCGAATCCCATTATCATTTTAAACATCTTGATCAGGTTTTTCTTCTATGCTCAAAAAGCAAGTTCAGCCAACCACTCCTCAAAATTTTAGCCCAGGTATCATTCTAATGAATCTGTGAATCTCCAAGAGCAATATATCCTTCCTGGGGTGCAGGGCCCACAGAACAGCAGGTTGAGTCTGAGCAAGGCTTTGTTGCAAGTTGAATGGTGAATCCTGGGTAGTTAGTTCACAGTTTTCAATATGAATGGCCAACTGGTACAGCACAGCTATCAAATTGTATTATCCTCACACACACTAGACAATAATCCAATTACATCTGGTTCACTTAATTAGCAGCAAATTAGTAATATCTTTGCCTATTCATATGTTACAACGTGCAGGTGTCCAAAGTTATAATTGAGCCAGTCGTCTTTTAACAAGAGATGATTGCCAGCAAGTGTTTGCAGCTCGAGGAACTTTGGATCCGAGTTAAGGAGCTGGAGTCTAAGCTGCAGACATTGTGCCATGTCAGGGAGGGGGACAGGTACCTGGACACTTTGCTCCAGGAGGTGGTCACACCCCTCAGATTAGGTCATTCAAATTTGGTCTGTGATCAGGTTCAAGAGGGTGTGACTGCCGGTGAGGCAGGTATGGGGACCCATTGGGTAGTTTTCAAGGAGCCTCAGTCCCTGCAATTGTCCAACAGTTACGAGGTTCTTGCAAGCTGTGTTGATGAGAGTGGGGACTGCAGGGAGAATGGGCGAATTGACCACAACACCGTGGTACAGGGAGCTATTCAAGTGAGGGGAGGAAATAGGTAGGGGACAGTATAGTTAAGACTATCGTCTGCAGCTGTGAACATGGTCCAGGTGGCTCTATTGTCTGCCCGGTGCCAGGGTTAAGGACATCTCTTCAGGGCTGGAGAGGAACTCGGAACAGGAGGGGAGGGATCCAGTAGTCATTGTCCACGTTGGTACCAATGATGTTGATAGGATTAGAAAGGAGGTTCTGCTGAAAGAATTTGAACAGTTAGGAGCTAAATTAAAAAGCAGAACCTCCAAGGTAACAATCTCAGGATTACTACCTGAGCCACGGGCAAACTGGCATAGGGTAAATAAAGTCAAGGAGTTAAATGTGTGGCTCTAAGATTGGTGTGGGAGGAATGGGTTTTAGTTCATGGGGCACTGGTACCAGTAATGGGGTAGAAGGGAGCTGTTCCAGTGGGACAGGTTTCACTTGAGCTGTGCTGGGACCAGTGTCCTGGCAAATCAAATAACTAAGGCTTTAGCGAGGGCTTTAAACTAAATAGAGGTGGGGGGGAGGGTTCTAGAAAGAGGATATGTAGGCTTATAGAGCAAAAGTACATGGCAGCCTTACAGGGCAGCTATTTAGGTAATGATACCCAGTGTGTGACAGGAAGGGACAGAGTGTACAAACATTAAAAACAGCAGCAAATAGGGTCAAAAAGGGAAAAAATGGTAAAAAGGCAAAATTAATGGCTCTTTACTTAGATGCATGCAGTATTTGGAACAAAATAAATTAATTAACAGCACAAATAGGAGTTAATGGGTATGATCTTATAGCCATTACGGAGATTACAAGATCACCAAAGCTGGGAACTAAATATTCAGGGGTATGTGACTTTTTGAAAGGGCAGGCAGGGAGCAAAGGGCAGTGGGGTAACTTTGTTAGTATAAGATGGAATAAGTACAATAGCAAGAAATGATCTTGGATCAGAAGATTAGAATCCACACGGGTGGAGGTAAAAAATAACAAGGGGAAGATGACACTGGTGGGAGTTGTCTATAGGCCCCCTGACAGTAGCTATGCTGTTGGACAGAGAATAAATCAGGAGATAATGAGGGAATGTAAAAAAGGCAGGATATTAATCACGGGTGACTTTAATCTCCATGTAGATTGGGAAAATCAAATTGGCAGAGGTAGCCATGAGCAAGAATTCAAAGAGTGTATTAGGGACAGTTTCCTAGAACAATATGTTGTGAATCCAACCAGGGATCAGGCTATTTTGGATCTGGTAACGTGTAATGAGGCAGGTTTAATAAATGATCTCAGAGTAAAGGATCCCCTAGGAAGCCGTGATCCTGGTATGGTAGAATTCAATTTGAGAGTGAGAAACCTGGGTTGAAAACAACTGTGCTAAACTTAAATAAGGGTAATTACAAAGGAATGAGGGCAGAGTTGGCTGGAGTGGACTGGGAAAGGAGTTTAGCAGAAAAGACAGTTGATGAACAATGGCAGATGTTTAAGAAAATAGTTCATGACTCACAACAAAGATATATCCCAGTGAGGAAGGAGGATTCTAGGAAGGACATAAACCAACCATGGTTAACCAAGGAAGTTAAGGACAGTATCACATTGAAAGAAAAAAAAACATACAATGTGGCAAAGATTAGTGGTAAGCCAGAGGATTAGGAAAGTTTTAAAAACCAACAAATGATGATCAAAAAAATAATAAAGAGGAAGAAAATAAACTTTGAGGGTAAACTGGCAAGTAACATAAAAACGGACAGTAAGAGCTTCTTTACATATATGAAAAGGAAGAGAGAGGCCAAAGTGAACATAGGCCCCTTAGAGAATGAGGCTGGGGAAATAATAATGGGGAACCAGGAAATGACAGAGGAGTTGAATAAATACTTTGCATTAGTCTTCATGGTAGAAGACAGTAATAGTATTCCAAAAATACTAAATAATCAAGGGGCAAAATGGGGGGAGGAAATAAATACAATAACAATCACGAGAGAAAAAGTACCAGGGAAACTAATGGGGCTAAAGGCCAATAAGTCACCTGGACCTGATGGGTTGCGCCCTAGGATATTAAAGAAAGTAGCTACAGAGATAGCGGATGCACTGGTAGTAATCTTCCAAGGGTCCTTAGATTCTGGAAAAGTCCCAGAGGATTGGAGAACAGCCAATGTAACGTCCTTATTCAAAAAGGGAGGAAGACAAAAACAAATAACTATAGGCCAGTTAGCTTAACATCTGTCATTGGGAAAATGTTGGAGTCTATTATAAAGGATGTAATAGTAGAGCATTTAGAAATACATAATATAATCAAGCAGAGTCAATATGGCTTCATGAAGGGGATATTTATTAGAAGTCTTTGAGGAGGTAACAAGCAAGATAGATAAAGGGGAACCAGTAGACGTAATATATTTGATTTCCAATAGGTATTTGATAAGGTACCACACATAAGGCTACTTAATAAGATAAGAACCCATGTATTGGGGATAGTATATTAGCATGGATAGAGGATTGGCTAACTAATAGAAGACAGAGTTGGGATAAGGGGGGCATTTTCAGGATGGAAACCTGTAACTAGTGGAGTGCACAGGGATCAGTGCGGGGGCCACAATTATTTACAATACATATTGATGATTTAGATGAGGGAAGTGAATATCCTATACTGTAGCCAAGTTTGCAGGTGACACAAAAATAGATGGGAAGGCAAGTGGTGAGGATGACACAAGGAGTCTACAGAGGGATGGAGACAGGTTAAGTGAGTGGGCAAAAATTTGGCAGATGGAATATAATGTGGGATAATGTGAGGTTATGCACTTTGGCAGGAAGAATAGAGGAGCTGAATATTATTTAAGTGGAGAAAGACTGCAGAAGGTTGCAGTACAGAGGGATTTGGGAGTCCTTGTGCAAGAATCACAAAAAGCTAACATACAAGTTCAGCAGGTAATAGGGAAGGCAAATGGAATGTTGGCTTTTATTTCAAAGGGAATGGAGTATAAAAAATGGAAGTCTTGCTAAAGCTATACAAGACACTAATTAGACCACACCTAGAATACTGTGAACAGCTTTGGTCCCCTTACCTTAGGAAAGGTATTCTGGCATCAAAGGCAGTCCAGAGAAGGTTCACTAGGTTGAACCTGGATATGGAGGGAATTTCTTAAGAGGAGAGGTTGAGTAGGTTGGCCCTGTGCTCATTGGAATTTAGAAGAATGAGAGGCAACCTTATTGAAACATATAAGATCCTTAGGGGGCTTGACAGGGTAGATGCTGAGAGGTTGTTCCCCCTTGTGGGAGAGTCTAGGATCAGAGGGCATAATCTCAGAGTAAGGAGTCACCCATTTAAACAGAGATGAGGAGGAATTTCTTCTGTCAGAGGGTAGTCAATCTGTGGAATTCTTTACCGCAGAGGACAGTAGAGGCTGGGTTGTTAAGTAAATTCAAGGCTGAGAGAGACAGGTTTTTAAATCAGTAAGGGAATCAAGGGTTATGGGGAAAAGGCAGAAAAGTGGAGTTAAGGATTATCAGATCAGCCATGATCTCATTGAATAGCAGAGCAGACTCGATGGGCTGAATGGCCTACTTCTGCTCCTACAACTTATTATGGTCTTATGGCACGAGAGTACTGTACCAACAAACACCATGGACCCACTGTAACCAGTTACAATAACATAGTATTGGAATTTCCACATAGTATTGGAATTTCCGAGTCATGGTTTAGGAACGGTGGAGTAAAATTGATCTTGGGAGCCAAAGGGGTGATATCAAATCGAGAGATTGTTCTATACAATTATCCAAGATTCTTTTCCTTTGTCTTCAGTGTAATGTGGGCTGCCTGTTCACTATCATCTATTTTGCAGTAAATACAAAGATCTATTTCTTAATTATTTTTAAGCAACTAAACTACAACTGCTCATTAAGTTGATTCCACTGTATTTCAGTATCTACATCGCCATAGATTTCCATAATTTTAATGCTACAGTCATTCAGCGGAATACAGCCTGTGAACTAACTTAGACAACGGAAGCAGATATGGAGAAAACAGCTAGTTCCTAGGAGTCATTTTCCTTTAGGAACTGGATAATGTGGTCCCTCTAGCTTTAAGCTGTGTCTTAGTGAGGTGCACTCTCCCCTCTGAGTCACAAAGTCGTGGGCTCAAGTCTCACCCCAAAACTGAGCACAAAATCTAAGTTGATACTCCAGTGCTGCACTGTTGGAGGTGCCATATTTTGGGTGAGACATTAAACTAAGGCCTGTCTGCTCTCTCAGGAGGTCGCAAAAGGTCCCATATCCCACAACATGGCATTTCAAAGAAGGGAAGGGGAAATCCTCCCTGGTATCTGGGCCAATATTTATCCCGCAACTATGAAAACAGATCACCATGACATTACTGTTCACAGAAATTGGCTACTGAATTTCCCACACTGTGACAGTGGCTGTGGTTTGAAAGTACTCAATTGTCTGTAAAGTACTCTGGGGCATCGTGAAGGGCACTATATAAATGTAAGTTCTTTATTTCTTTCTGTATAAAATCTACCAGTAATTGACTTGTTTTGGGTCAGTAGTACAGTTGCAAGTTAAAAAATTAATCAATATAACATTATTACATTTAATTGCATTTGTAGAAGTTCTATACTCATATTGTAGCTTGAAGATTCTGTCTTGTATTACTGGAAGCAGAAATGTTCATCAGGCTTCATCCGTTTAGCAACGCTCAAGCCCATTGTGACTCTTCCTCAACATTGCAAAACTACCCAACTTTTAAAAATAATCCCGTGCCTCATCTTTGCTTCACATCTCACACGTAACCTACTACTACTTTTCAAAAAAGAAATGAGCAAAGGCATTACAGTTCATTTCTGAAGTGGCTGAGCTTTGAGTGCTGTGGGCTTCAACAGGGGGTCATGTACAAGTAACTCGTGTTAATAACGTGAGGCGTGTTGTTTATGACTTTGATAAACAAATGCAGAACTGAATTTCATTCCAGGCATAGTTTTAACAAAATGAATGCATTAAGATGACGCCCTTCAATCTTCAACGTGGGAAACTGGCACTCCTGTAACATCTGCACAAACTTCTCTGTCTCCAGTGGAGGGAAGGAGCAGTGCCCCAGGATACCTGTGATGCAAAGATTGTGCCCCATACAAGAATCCGCCACTGGGGGGCTGCTTACCCCAGCTGCTCAATGTGATCTCCTCTTTCCATGAGGATATGCTGGGTAAGGCAGCTTTCATGAGGCAACATCAGAAACCATAGAGATCTGCAGTGGGGTCAAACAGGGTTGTGTTCTAGCACCGACACCCTTTAGCACATTCTTCTCTTTACTGCTGTCATATGCCTTCAGGTCACCCACAGAGAGCAACTACTTTCAAACCGGAACTGACAGAAAGATGTTCAATCTTGCTCGAGTTGGATGAAGGGGCAACAAGTCCTCCTCAGAGATTTGCCCTACGCTGACAATGCTGTACTAACATTCCATACTGAAGAACACCATCAGCAGCAAATGGACAGACTCTTTCACACCTGTAAAGAGTTTTGTTGGACCATCAGCTTCAGGAAGATAAATGACATGATTCAGGATGTTGTCATATCGCCGGCTATCAGCATTGACAATGTGACATTGGAGGTGGTTGATAGCTTCACATATCTAGGCTCCACAATCACCAACAATCTGTCACTTGATGCTGAAATCAACTCACACATCACAAAAGCTGCAGCTGTTATATCCAAGCTGAGTGAGAGAGTGTGGAGCAACAGCAACCTGACTGAGAACACCAAACTGTGAGTATACCAAGCCTGTGTCCTCAGTGCACTCCTATACAGTGGTGAGATCTGGACAACGTACGCCAGGCAGGAAAAAAGCAGAACAGTTTCCACCTTCACAGCCTCGGACATATCCTCGGCATCTCTTGGCAGGACAAGGTCACCAACTCAGGGGTCCTGGAGCGTGTTAATTATATCAGCAGACGCTCATTGCTAAGGCACCAACATCTGTGCTGGCTCATCACATTCATCGTATGGTTAACGACCATAAGCTCAAAGACCTTCCGCACGGTGAACTGGCCACTGGGTCACGACCTCCTGGGCGTCCATACCTCCACCACAAAGACACCCGCAAGTGAGATATGAAGATGGCGGACATTGACACTGACAACTGGGAGACTGTCACTGACGGCCGTGACCTCTGGAGGCCGACTGTTTGGAAGGGCATTGGAATAAGCGAGGAGAAATGAAAAGGTCAGTTGGCCGAGAAGAGGGCCCAGAGAAAACAGAGGCCAATGAATCGTGCACCTTCTCAGCCCATTGTCTCCCTCAGCAGCAAATGTGGCAGAGACTGCAGGCCAGAGTGGGGATCCTGAGCCACACCAGGCGATGCCTAACACAGAGTTAACCATCAAGATGCAAACCTTCATCTTATGAGATGGAAGGCTGCCACAGAGCTGGCCTCAGGGCATCTCAAAGCATTGTGTTGGTAGTGAAATACTTTTTGAAATGTCACTATTGTAATGTAGGAAGCCAATTTGCTCACAGTAGGTTCCCACAAACAGCAATCTGAAAATGATCAAAGTATCTGTTTCAGTGATTTTGATTGAGGGATACATATTGGCCAGGACACTGGGGAAAAACCCCAGTGCATCTGATGGATCAGGCTGGGCCTCAGTTTAATATCCCATCCGAAAGGCAGCATCTCCGACAGTATGGCACTCCATCAGTGCTACCCTAGAGTGTCATCCTTGATTTTTTCTCTGCTCAAGTCCTGGAGTGGGACTTGAACCCAGAACCCATTTTGACTGGGAGGCAAGTGTGTCACTAACCGAGCCACAGCTGACAATTGTACAGCATCATGGAACAGGGTGGCATCAAGTGTAAAAGGACAAAGGTAATGCTGAGCCTGTACAATTGGTTAGGCCACAGTCAGAATAGTGTATCCAGCTATGAGTGCCTTACTTTAGAAAAGGATGAAAAGGCAAAGGGGAAGGTGCAGAATAGAGTCAATAGATATGGACAGCAGGTGTTGTAATATCAATATCTTAATGATGAAATCTTGAGACTTGTATATTTAAACATGAACCCTTTATTGTTAATATTTTAACTATTCACAAATCCATGCCTGTCATGCATGGAGCTGGTACCTCTATGGAGGCTGCTTCCAGAGTGTTCTTTCTAGCCTGTGTTCCCTCAGTCCAATACCATGTGACTCTATACATCATATGGTGGACAGTGCTATTCTCCAGTCCCACGTTAACGCTTGCTCTGCTGAGCACCTTTACATTACAATGGCATGCAGGCACATCACACAACAGCAGGGACTTGGAGAGAAAAGGGGAAATGAGGCTCTTTTCACAAGAAGCTATGGGGAAATACAATGCCAAAACGGTGAAAACTTTTCATGAGGTGAGAAAGAAAAAGAAAACATTTCTACTGGTCACAGCATTGGGAATGAAAGAGCACAAAAGTAATATTACCGGCAGCAGAGCAAATAATGCGGTTAGAACAATTGTTTTATACGGAAGGTCATAGGTTGTCCTGCCAGAAACAGCATGGAAGAACAACTTGTAAGAGCTTTTAAAAAAGGGAGCGGATAAATAATTTTTAAAAATATGAGCATCAGGAAAAGACCATGGAATTTGAGTCAGAGAGCTGTGATGGGCAGAATGGGCCGAACAGTCTCTTACAGTGAACAATGTCCACAATTCTACAAAGTTTCTGTTGATCAAGACTAGGCTTCCACAGAGATACTGAGACTAGAACTTCCAGCTTCCTGGCTCAAAGCCACAATCTTTGGAGCTTCCATTTAAAGGCTGAAAGAAATTTCATGTATTTTTTTTTTAAAAAAAAGCAACCACAGCAATTGAAAGCTGAAGAAAAACAGTGCGATATTCCACTGTGTGATTATAATACGCAGGGTAGGGCCTGATGTACCAGTGCCGCCTGGAATTCAGATGCTGGAATTTCCTTCCAGGAATTTCACATTCAGGGTGAGGCGGCCACTAAGCTCCAAAAAATGGCAATCAGTTGATTCCTGATCGGAAGAGAGAATGGGAACAATGCTGACTTGGTGCGATAGCTTTACATCCCTAATGATTTTTATTGCCAGTGTCAAAATTTCAATCCAGGGCTGAGATTTTCCAGCCCTGCCCGCCACCAGGATCATCTGGTCCCGCCGAAAGTCAATGGACTTTTGGCTGTCCCGCTGCATCCCGCACAGCGGGTCCCACCACAAAGGGGCTGAGAAATCCTGGCCCAGGTTACTGACTCGCCATCACAGAGTCAAGATCACCCCCAATACCTTCATCTTGGAAGAGAAACAGCAAGAACGGGGAATTGGTCATCACTGATATAAGGCTTTTTTATGCCTCCTTTTTTCTTATGCGACTGCTCAGTAGATGGATCCTTTATCTAATATGTGGTTATAGAAGGTTACACAAATTTTTACATATAACACCATTGGAGAATCCCAGATTTCTCCTCACTGACTTCGCCCGCATGTGGCTGACCACACATCCCACCCCCCCCCCCCACCCCCCCATCAACCCACCACCCTCCCCACCCCACTCACAGCTGACAGCTCATTTCCTGAAGCTTAGACGACCATTTCTTATCTACCGGGTTGTCCTGCTTGAACCTTGTGGGCTTGGAGGTTTGGGAAGGAATATTCTTAGTACCGGTGCTTCATTGACAAATAAATCATGGATAAATCCAAAGGTTTTAACAGCAATTTGAGATCTATGGAGAATTAATGGGAGTATTGATATTAATGGTGTATGTGGCTTCCAAAACTCCACAGCAGCCCACAAAATACTACTTGCATTTTTAGAGTGGTTCACAGGAGCATTATCAAACAAAACTATTATGACCACAACCAAAAAAGGAACTATTAGGTCAGGTGACCAAACGTTTGGTCAAAGAGGTAGGTTTTAAGGAGCAAAGGTGGAGAGATTTAAGGGGGGGGGGATTTTCAGAACTTAGGACCTGGACAATTGTGGGAGGGCACTGCCACCAATGGTGGACTGATGAAGATCAGGGGTGTCCAGAATTGGAGAAATGAAGAGTTCTTGAGACTGTTGCATGGCTGGAGGAGATTACAAAGATATGGATGGGTGAGGGAACAGGTCATGGAAGGATTCAAACATCAGGATGAGAAGTACAGAAACCTTTGATATCCCACTTTTTCATATCCTAACACCTGAGGTTTTTGTCTGATTATGCTTTTGTGAAGCACCTTAATATTTTTTCCTAAGTTAAAGATGCTATTCAAATACAAACTTCATATAGACAAATAAGGAGGAATGTGTTTGGGATGGATGGTAAAACTACTGCTGTTGGGAGGAAATAAACTGAGGAACAGATCCAGGATGAGCCCTTAAATGTGGCACTGGTTTGGAGTTGCCATGGAGGTCACAAAGCAAAATCAGCAGCACTTTAAACTTCCCTGCATTACCAATGCACAGTGGCAGCAGTGTGCACCATCCACAAGATGCACTGCAGGAACTCACTAAGACTCCTTAGACAGCATCTTCCAAACCCACAACCACTACCATCTAGAAGGGCAAGGGCAGCAGATAGATGGGAACACCATCACCTGGAAGGTCCCCTCCAAGCCACTCACCATCTGGATTTGGAAATATATCGCCATTCCTTCACTGTCACTGGGTCAAAATCCTGGAACTCCCTCCCTAACAGCACTACAGGTGCACCCATACCACATGGACTGCAGCAGTTCAAGAACATGGCTCACCACCACCACCTTCTTGAGAGCAATTAGGAATGGGCAATAAATACTGGCCTTACCAGCAGTGTTGACATCCCCAGAATTGTTTTCAGTTTTAAACAAAAATCTTAAAGAAGATAATTTTTTCTCTGGGTAACATGACAAAACTTTTTCCATTTAACTATAATTATAGATCAATGATAAACCAGGACAAAAGCTTTTACACAAAGGGGAATTCTAACCCATATCTCATGATATCCCATGAGGATGACTGCACATTTATTTGTAAGATTAAATAGATGAGAACGATTAAGTACAAGAGATGCGAGACGAGATTTCTAAAAGATAGCAAGTACACTTTCCTTTTGTGACAAGCATGCAGCTAAACTGGGTTCTTATGTAAATGGTTTGAACAGGACTGAGAAACATCACATTCACAGGATAGAGTTTCTTAAAGGCAGGTTTTAGTTAAGCACTCTACATTCCAAAAATATATAATTTTCTCCATTTGTTTTTCTTCTTAAAAAGCAACCTCTCCTCAAACTAGCTGAAGTTATATATTATGGGATAGAGTTTCTGCTTTGGGTACAATTCCAACGTAAATTGTGCCCAAAATTGCCCCCATTTAGGAAAATGCTTCTTACCCTGAACTTCCTCTCACTTATTTGCATATTGCTGATCGCAAAACCTGCCATGAATCATGCAAATTTAAGCTGTGTTTTAAAATGTTAACTTAAGAAAAAATTGCTTTAAAAAATATTCCTTGATATATTTAAGAGCAGGAACTTGGCATAGTTCGATTACAAGAGCTGAAAACAGGTTTATTGCGAAAAAAAAAGCATTTTAAATCACTGCCAATCCACTGCCTCTGGCCCATTTTAAACCACTGAAAATGACTGTAAAAACCTTCCAAAGATTTTCTAGTTAGATTAGGGTACAGTAGAGATCTCCTTAGTAAGTTAAAGCAAAAATCCTTTTCAAAATGTACCTATTAGTGTACTTGTGCCCAAAGGTTCCAGTTTAATACATGGAACCTTTTCAAAGAGGGTGGCTTTGTGGTAATGTCACTGATTAGTAATCCAGGGACCCAGGCTAATGCTCTGGGGACATGAGTTCAAATCCCACCATGGCAGCTGGTGGAATTTGAATTCAGTTAATAAATCTGGAATTGAAAGCTTGTTTCAGTAATGGTGACCATGAAACTACCAATCTGGTTCACTAATGTCCTTTAGGGAAGGAAACCTACCATCCTTACCCCGATGTCAACGCGCAGCTGTGCGATATTTCATTCGGTGAGCATGCACTGGCTGACAATTAAAAAGCCTGTTAAGGCCATTAAATTATCAAACTAGTTGAAATTTTTGCTGCCCGTCCAACCTTACGGTTGGTGGGCAGGCGAAAAAGCCAAGCGGCCTTTGCACTTTTTAGGAAGCCTCATCCACAGGCGGGATGAGGTTTCCAATAGCAAGTAAAAATGTAAAAATTTTAAAACTTAATTAATAACATGTCCCTGCTCATGTGACAAACTCACATGGGGGGACATGTTTCATTACATTTTTAACTTCATTTTTTTTAATATAACTCTATCTCCCTGAAGCAGCTCCATCCCTCAGGGAGATTATGAAGCAAGCATGAGCGAAGTTCACGCTTGCCCCACTCGCACTCCTCCCCCCCCGCCGCCCACACAGGCAGCACTAAGAGCTGCCACTTGCGTTTCACACTGGGTGGGCCTTAATCGGGCTGCCAGCGTGAAATTGCCTTCCGGCATCGATCACGGGCAGGGGTCATCTTCCCGACTGCCCCTACCCGCCCCTGCCCCAACAAGGGTGAAATTCTGCCCAATGATTTTATCTAGTAGAAGAGATTGTGACAACTTGAATTGCATTGAACTGAATTTCATCTACAAATGCTGCAAGCTTTTGTGCCGGTTATACTGCTATCGGGTGAGTTTTTGATAGATTTTTGAAATATCGGGAAGTTGAGGGCTATGAGGAGCTGAGGCCTGGGGCAGATCAGCCATGATCTTATTGAATGGCGGGGCATCCTTGAGGGGCCAAATGCCTACAGCTGCTCCTATTTCTTATGCTGTTATGAAAGAAACCAACATAACTGCAAGCTCAAGTGTGCAAACCAGAAATGGGACAGATATGGGAAGCAAGCAGTTTTTGTTTTCAATGCCAGCTCTTTTAATTTGAAAAGACTTGAAGCAACATAATGCTGTAATGACGCCACTCACCCTTGTTTTATGACACACGGCCTTATTTACTAACCTGCAGCTGCAATAGGTAATATAGAACAGTTCTCCCGACACACATCCTCCTGATAGTTTAAGTGTGAGCCATAGGGGCTTCCTTGGGCTGTACAACAAAAACAAATTGTGTCAGACTGCAATTCATCATTTTAAGCCTGCCAAGTGTAAATTGCAATTATTTGGCACCTTCAATATCAAAAGATTAACCGCAGTGCTTTTGTACAGGAATTCAACTGGTTCAATGCTGCCTAGTTCTAGGAAGGAAATTAAGTTACCTGTTAGAGGCGTTCTGGGTGTTCTGTTCTTCTCCAGTCGGTCCACCTCCATGATGAAATCATCTTGTAGGAAGAGGAATCCCACAATGGAGAAGAGATAGACAAGGATAAGAGCCAGAACTGCTGTCAGGATAATGGACCGGCCATTGCGTGTGACACTTTTTATGACATTAAGCAATGTTTCCTCCCTGTAGACTAAGTCAAACAACTGGAGAAAAAAAAATTAACAATTCAATTAATGATAAGGAGATCAAAACAAGAAAAAAAAAATACTCAAAACAATTTCTAAAAGAAAAAGTAAGGTAACTTTCAGTTTTCTGAACAAGGTATTCCTGTGCAAGTGTACAGTTAGGAGTCATGTCTCCCAAATATGGTTATCTAGGGACTCTGTTCCCACAGGCGAGAGAGTCATCCAGTGAATAGCTAGGGTACATTAGCAAACAAGAAGAATCTTTTATCATCAAGGCTTCTGCTTGACTGGAACTTGAAGAGCAGGGAGGCCCTTCCTAATGTGAATATGTATCCTGGAGATCAACTGCTTTCCAAATGAGCCTACCCAACAAACTTAGCTTTAGGACAGGATGACATGGCAAGATTTTCCCTATTTTGAGAGTGAGTGCAACAACTGGACTCTCAGATGAGAACAAGGCTCTCTTTCTGTAAAAAGAACAACGGTGAAAGAGGAACTAGATCAGGCATGTGAAGGGCTTTAAAATTGATACTAGATAGGCTGTCTATACTTAAAGTTGACAGGGCACTGGGACTGAATGAAATACATCCCAGGATACTGACAGAGTAAGTGGAAATTGCAGAGGCACTGGCCATAATTTTCCAAACTTCCTTAGGCTCAAGGTTGGTGCAAGAGGACAGGAGAATTGCACATGTTCAAAAAAGGGTGTAAAGATACTCCCAGCAACTACAGGCCAGTCAGTTTAACTTCAATGGTGGGGAAACTTCTAGAAACAATAATCTGGGACAAAACTGATAGTCACATGGACAAATGTGGATTAATTAAGGAAAGCCTGCATGGATTTCATAAGGGAAAATCATGTTTAACTAATTTGCTGGAGTTTTTGAAGAGGCAACAGAGAGGGTTGAAGAAGACAATGCTGTTGATGTGGTGCATATGGACTTCCAAAAGGTGTTTGATATAGTGCCACACAACAGACCCTATCATGTTTCTGGGAGGGAGGGGAAGGCGTGAGGGCGGATGTGCGGGAGATGGGCCAGACACGGTTGAGGGCCAAGTCAACGACTGTGGGTGGAAAACCTTGGTTAAGGAAGGAGGAGGACACGTCAGAGGAATTATTTTTGAAGGTAGCATCATCGGAACAGATGTGACGGAGGCGAAGGAATTGAGAGAATGGGATGGAGTCCTTACAGGAAGTGGGGTGTGAGGAGCTGTAGCCGAGGTAGCTGTGGGAGTTGGTAGGCTAGTATTGGATATTGGTGGACAGTCTATCACCAGGAATTGAGACAGAGAGGTCAAGGAAGGGAAAGGGAAGTGGCAGAGATGGACCATGTGAAAATGATGGAGGGGTGGAGATTGGAAGCAAAATTAAATCATTTTTCCAGGTCCTGACGAGAGCATGAAGCAGCACCGAAGTAATCATCAAAAGTCAGACCTCAGCTGCAATACTGCATCCAGTTCTGGGTGCTGCATTTTAGGAAGGATGTGATGGCATTGGAGAGAGTGCATAAAGGATTCGTGAGAATGGTTCCAAGGATGAGGACCAGTACGACGGGGAGTGGCCTGGTTTTTCACCTCTCCCAGGATATTACATGATTGGGTACGAGAACTAGTATTATGATGCATGAACAGTCACATTTGTGTGGAACAGATTGGACGGAACATTCAGTATCCTCCTGTCTGTCGGTTTTCATATGAGATCAGCTGATATATATAATTTATCTAAACAAGAGTTAAAACTGCCACTATGAAATTCTTAGGGCAGAAACAGTTATATATTCAACTAGAAACATTTAGAATTAGAACCGCATGAGCTGTTAAACATGGATCATTTATTGTCTCTTCCTTGCAGACTTCTTCTATTGGTACAGTGTGCCTCAGGTGGACAAAATACACAATAAAATTTTCAATACACTACAGCCACTTACCAGAAAACTGTAGAAGAATTCATGAGCAAAAAGGCCAAGCATACAGACCACGACATAGGTCACATGGTACAAAAACTCCACATCCATGATCACTGCCTTATAACCACGGGTGAACGTTCCACGATTTCCAACAAAACTGACTAAGAACACGATTTTATTGCACAGCTAAAGAAAACAGAAGAGTGAGTATTTATTACATCGGTAGTTAAAAAAAAGTCACCCCCACCCAGAGTGAAAAGAAAAACTCCTACCTGGAATTAATTCAAGCCAAATGTGACCCGAGACTGGTCAAAGTAATACCTCACTGAATCACATGACTGCCAGACTATTCCTAAATGTGCTTCTTTTTAATCAACACCATTCTGTGCTGCTTAAGGAAGGACCAGGCTATGTCACAAGGTGCAAGTGAGGATGCTCTAGGTTAGGATAGATTTACAAGGCAACAGTCCAACTATTATCTCTATGATGGTCTAAGAAATGAGATGGACCTAATGGAAGGCATGAATTCATATGTTTGTGCAGTGATTGAAGAACTAAAGCAAGGTAATTGGCTATAGTCCACCAGGGACCATAGGCATCTCTTGCCATTAGAGAAATTGGTATATAGTTTGAGGAGCATGACTCTGCACCAAGCTGGGGGGGAGTGCGGTAGGGCAAGAACTACCACAGTTGGTACAGGGATTGAACCCAAATGGTTGGCATAATTCTGAACCACTCTCTAGCCACCTAGTCAACTTAACTAACCAACCTCTAAAGAGTGGAATTAATGTAGAAAATCAGCCATGACAGAATGGAATGGCGGAGCAAAGTGAAAGGGCGAGTGACCTACTCCTATTTCTTAAAGAGTGCTCTTATAATTTCACTATACAGAGAGCACAGTATAAATCTCAATTCCCTCTGACAAAAGAGTTCAACATTCTCCATTTAGGGAGTTTCAAGGATGTTTGAGGAGATTTGAGTCACGAATGGGATCTAAAAGTCAGCAGAATGTTGAAATCTATTTTTCTCATGCATACCTAACTCGTATTGAAGTACATTTTATCAAAATGGAACGAGCACAAGAAAGAAGGGGAAAAAATGATTTCCTGCCACTGTCGTTAGCCAGTATCTTTGTTGCTACCAAGTTTCCATCCGCTTCTACGAGCAGTCTTTATGGATATTGTATTTCATCTCTCAGCATTTGAGAAAAATATATGGAGCAAACTTTCACTTTCCATTGGATGAAAGATGACTGGTTAATAATTTGGAGGCTGTTGAAGGCACATCAACTGTTTCTTGAAAACAGACATCCTTAGAAAAGTGACCACAAGCAGTCAGACTGCTGCAATGATGCCATCTAGTTCACTAATGACGGAAATCTGCCAGCTTTACATGGTCTGACTTACACGTGGCTTGAATCTCTCACTAACAGGGTTGACTCTTGGCTGTCCTCTGAAGTTATTCCATTAAGTCAAAATTCACTGTGAAGAATAGCACATCGCCCCACAGAGTGCAGCTGTGCAAGGAAAAGACAGCTCATCATCACCTTCTCAGGGACACCAGGATGGGCAAAAACATGCCCATCTTGCCAGTGATACCCACACCACTCACGATCAGATGGCCTGTAAAGGGGTGGAGAACACTGTCACCTGTTTTGTGCAGGAGGCTATCTAAACATGGAAACTGAGGTTCTGCATCAGTGCAAGATTCTCTAATTGCAACTTTAGAGGTACCAGAGGACAAAGTAAGCACTGGTCATGAATCAGCTGTTTGTACCAGGCAGTGAGGAGTCTAACTAGGAGTCTTTAAAGGGATTGCTGCTGGCTGCCATTAAAAAAGGTCCCTGACTTCATTTTGTTCTGTTTAAATTTTTGTAGGAGTACTCCTCTGCCTGGCTCCACACAAATACTGAGGCCCAGGCTCTTTTCCAGAATCTGCCTCCCAGCCAGCTCTCACTCACTCCGTTCTGCCTTTAGGCTGATCTGCCAGCCTTGCCCCCATTCAGGATCAGCTTCCCTCTGACCCTTCACTTTCACCTACATGCCAGCTCCTTATGGCCTCTTTCAACCAGCGAGCTGCAGTGAACTGCCATTTATGTTGCAGAATGTAATTAATATACAAAATCGCAAACTCTCTTCTCAGGGCTCTGGGCTGCATCAAACATACTGGAAGAAACTAAATCAGCACATATTTTGAAGTGCTGGGCTTTTTTGTTTGTTTCCCACCAGTGATAGATACAATCACGCAAGATGAAAATGGCAGAGTGAAATTATAGATTGATACAGTACAGAAGCAGGCCATTCAGGCCATTATGTGTATGCCAGCTCTTTAAATGGGCTATCCAATTGCGCCCTGCTGTTTCCCCAAAGCGATGCAGAGTACAAAAGGACTTTATGATAAACCTACATAAAACACTGGTATGGCCTTAACTGGAGTATTGTGCCCAGTTCTGGGTGCAAAACTTTAGGAAGGATGTGAAGGTATTAGAGGGGGTGCAGAAAAGATTCCCGAGAATGGTTCCAGGGATGAGTAACTTCAGTTACGTAGGCAGATCAGAGAAGTTGGGGCTGAAGTTTAAGAGTAGATTTGGTAGGGGGATTCAAAATCACGAGGGGTCTGGATAAAGTCGATCAGGAGAAATTGTTTCCATTAGCGGAAGGATTGAGAACCAGAGGACACCAATTTAAGATAATTGGCAAAAGAACCAATGGCGACATGAGGAAAGCTTTTACCTGCCACGAGTGGTTAGGATCTGGAATGTTCAGCCTGAGAGTGTGATGGAGGCAGGGTCAATCGAGGATTCAAGAGGGAATTGGACTATTATCTGAAAAGGAAGAATGTGCAGGGCCAAGGGGAGAAGGTGGGGGAATGGCCCCTTCAGAGAGCTGGCACAGACAAGATGGGCTGAACATCCTCCTTCTGTGCTGCAACCATTCTATGTTTCTGCCTCCACCACACTTTCAGACATTATCGTGCAGATCACAGCTCAGAGTTTAAAAAAAAAATTCCTCATCTCCCATCTACTTCTTTTGCCAATTACCTTCAAACCATGCCCTCTGGTCACCAACCTTCCCAGCACTTTATAAATACTCATCATAATTTTGAACACCTCTATTAAACTTCTATTTTTAGTCTGTCCACATAAGTAAAGTACTTCATCCTGATGCCATTTGATACCACCTCTTCTGCGCTCAGCTCCAAAGCTTGGAACATCAAACATCTTGCAAAATCAAACTCACAGCTGAATATTTAAATCAAGTACTTTGAAATGGTCCCCATTTTCAAATACTGCCCTTCCTCCTCTTCCAGCCCTCACCCCACCAAAATCAAAATTAAAGAGCTGTTAAGTGGACTGGCCCAAGAATTGGTATTAAAGCAGTTAAATGTAACGTACCCTGTACATTCAAAGGTCAGTGTCTGAGTTTAAAACAGTGATACTTGTAAAATGAATCAATCGTGTTATTAATAACTTCCAGAGCGCTGAACTATGAGCACATCAGACTGAACATATGAAAGAACCAATAACTTTAACCTAAATTAAAAATGTCACTTTGCAGAAAATTTTCAGCTGTATTCCTCGCTGTAACATGTTGTATAGCAGGTTATTGCTGACTTCATTAACCATTCACCTTAATACCAGACTTTACTTTTATTGCACAAGCCTTTGACACCTGCAACCCAAAATATTAGATCAACATTGAGTACAGTAATAAAAACATAATTGACACACAGTATTAGCCTCCAAAATGTTTCAAACTCAGTTTGCTATATACACAGTCACTTTCTCAATTTCACCTACTTTTAAATTAAAAGAAAACTATTCCTCACTCTGAGGCTTTTAGTAAGAAAATCTGGAAGTCCAAGAAATAGCCCCCTTTCACAGATCACCTACAACTTGTATTCAACCCAATTCAATCTGCCCTGTGACATTTTTTCACAAAGCTAAAACGTTAAGAAATGAATCAAGTCCATAAGCAACGGCCTCAGATTTTGACTACATCCGTGGGTTGGAAGGAGTACCATCTATCTCGCTGGAGATCAAGGGAGCAGGGGACAGGGAGTTCGGCACAGCTGAGGTGAGGGGGTCTGGAAAGCAGAGGATTAGGGAGAGGAGGAATGCTGCACAGGGTTAGTTCTCGAGGAATCTTTAACTCACAATTGGTTGGTGCTCCTACGTCAAGTCTCTATTTAGTATGTTGTTGAGATGATTAATGGATTCAACCAAGTCAGAAATCTGACTGGAACAAGTTTTAAACAATGGCTTGGTTTGTTGAGATTTTTCTATTCTTTTATGGGATGTGGGCATCGCTGACAAGGTCAACATTTATTGCCCATCCTTAATTACCCTTGAATCGAGTGGCTTGCAAAGCCATTTCAGAGGGCAGTTAAGAGTCAACCACACCGCTGTGGATCACCCGTAGGCCAGACCAGGTAAGGATGGCAGAGTTCCTTCCCTAAAGGACATAAGTGAACCAGATGGGTTTTTACAAGAACCTGGTCACAATTACTGAGACTAGCTTTTTAATTCCAGATTTATTAATTGAACTTAAATTCCCCCGGCTGCCATGGTGGGATTTGAACCCCAGGACATTAGCCTGGGCTCCTGGATTACTTGTCTGGTAACTTTACTGCTACACTACCCTTTCGCCTTGAGTGATAACTGCTGTCGACTCATTAGCACCTTTAGTAATAAACAATCCAGGTGATTGGATTGGCCAATTCTGTGATGGATGCTTATTCCTGATTGATAGGTTTACATACCTGCCTATGTTTAAATAAATCAGTTTTACTCATTTAATACTAATTATTTACGCCAATCAGAAAAGTGATGACAGATGATTTCCTTGTGATGGACACATTTAAATGCAAGATGCACAACACGTCTTCTTACCCACACTGATGAACAGCAACAGCCCAAATGTCAGAGCTGTCCCCCTGCCATTGCCTATCCCCTCAAGATGGAACCTTGTCCATTCATCATTTTCTGCTTACATACCAGCTGATTTGTCACTAATTCCATGACCCTTATTATTTAACAGCTTCGGGAATCTAAACTTTATCTGAGGCCTTCAGAAGCCCCGGGCAATCCAACTATCTACCAGATAGTTTGCTGATGATTCAGTTACTTCAGATTGAAGCATAAGTCAACACCATGAGCACCATTCCATGCTGACAACATCTCATGACCTCCAGGAACATGCATTGGGCCCTTCTGATAAAGTGCTCTTGAAGCATTGTCCCATTCCTGAAATCAAACTAATCTGTTATTCTGCAGTTCCATAGTAGTTTTCAATGGTGACAGTTCAATAGTGAACTGGCAGTATTCCAGACATTTTTCTGGTACACTTTTGCACATAGAAAACTCCTAAAACTATTTTGATCAAAATTCCTGCATTCCTCTAACCAGCTCTGGATAACCTTGCCTTCTAGCTAAACTGGTCCCAGTGAAGGAACTGCTTGCAGGTTGTAGAAGATTTAGTCTTTCAACCACAAACTCCAGAGAAACACTTGGTGAGAATGAAGCATAATATTAAGGAGTCTAATGGAAATGTAACTCAACCTAAGTGATAGCAAAAACAGAAAACATAATAGAGTCCTATTTATTATACATTATTATACCTACACTTATGATGTAAATTACCTATGTAAACTTATCACACTGTAATAATACTCTCCCACCAGTAATGGTGCTATAGCACCTATTTTTGCACCAACCAGTCCTCAGACTATGGCAGAGGAGAAAACAGTACTGCTCTGTTTCCAAAATTACAGTTTTGGTGAAGTACACAAAAATAAAAAAGGGAATATAAAATGTGGACTGAATTATGCACTCATCTGGGCCCCCATCATCTAGCCCCCATTTCAGCTGAAGGCTACAGGAGGCCCTGACTCCTCCTGTGCTTGTTTTACATGTTAGTTAAGGTTGAGTTGACTTGTGGTAATACACTGGTAAATTCCAAGGATTTAGCAGTTCGGACCCAGAGCTCAATGTGGTGAAACTGCAAATTCGGGAGCACATATCAGGAAATTAATAGATAGAAAATGAAACGGTTGTGAATCAGATGCACTCCGGTACACCCCAATTTCAAAAGTGTGCTCCAGTTGCACAAAGTTCCTCATTGGGAGCACTAATTCATAAAACGGGTACAAGTTCTACATGAATACAGTGACTACCCTTCAAAAATCCTTCGTTGCTGTAAAGCATTTTGGGACGACCGATCATTATGAAAGACGCTAGATAAATGCAAATCTTTCTTCTCTTTTATTATCTTTCCTGTTAATAAAACTACGTTCAGGTAAATATTCTCATTCATCTCTGGTCCACATAAAATGTACAAATAATGTTAATTTTCTTGGGATAACATGTTGCTACTTACATTGAGAGCACCCAAGAGTATGAGAGTAGGCCCCAGCCCAATCGTGTATATGGACCGGAACATTACAGATACAATAAATAATCTTATTCCGTGAGGTTTCGGTAGGAGAATAAGCAATGCAGTGCAAACAACCACCACTATCCAGAGCAGCAGTGAAAACAGCGGAGGGATAGTACCTGCAAAGAGACAGAGAGAAAAGCTATGAATAAATGATAATAGGTAATAATATGATAACTGTAACTCAAATGAAATCCAACAATACATTTTTGATTACCACATTTCCCATTTCACTGGACTGCAGCAATTGTAGTCATCTCCAATAACAGGCAGGTTTTGCTGTCATGGTAACAAAGAGGCTAATGGCGTAAATAGTACAATAACTTCAGACAAGGGGCATATAGATTGTTAAACTCAAATATCTAAAAGCTGCCACCTGAATGGCCTCACTCCACCTTTAACTTTGCGAAAACAATATTGTGCTGTCTGCTCACCACTGAAATACGTTAAAAAGTGTGAAGTTGCTGTATTTGCAAGATAGAAATTAACTAAACTCACCACAAAAAAATTATGCCTTGTCCATTTCATTAGATGTAACCTTTTCACAATGTAGTAAGTGGTAACTATTACCATACAACCTCTCTGGTACTGAAAATTAATTATTGTATGTGTGGAATCTCATTCCTTCAGCCTTTAATTTTTAAAATGTAAAATTTAAAATTAAAACTTTTTTCCTTTCTGTAACTTTTTCTCATTCTCTTAATTCAATTTTTATTTCTCTGTACCTGATTTGATAGTGAGTTCGCTCACTCTAACTTACGTTTTCTTCTCTGTACCTGCATAGTTAATTTCCACATCCTTCAGTATGATTGGTTAAGGAAATATATAGTTGCTTGCCCTGTTTTCTCAGGTCCCAGTTGCCTGGTTTCTCCCATGGCCCTGTTATAACCCTACACTTTCAGCAGCTGGTCTCGCAAAAAATTAATACACCTAAACAAACAGGGGCAGGTGCACTAAATACCTTGCTAGAGCAAACTTTGGCCCAAAAGGAGTCCATTTCCTTTTGCTCCTTAATGCTTACCTGTAGCAGAAAGAAAAGAAAGACTTGCATTTACATGGCGCCTATCACAATCTCAGAACATCCCAAAGAGCTTTACAGCTAATTAAATACTTTTTTGAGTGCAGTCACTATTGTAATGTTGGAAACAAGGCAGCCAATTTGCACACAGCAAGCTCCCACAAACAGCAAGAAGATAATGATGAGATAGTCTGGTTCAATAGCGTTAGTTGAGATATAGATATTGTCCAGGATGCCAGGGAGAACCAACTTGCTCTTCTTCAAATAATGCCATGGGATCTTTCATATCTACCTGACAGGGCAGATTTGATGCTGAAATCAACATACACATCACAAAAGCTGCAGCTGTTATATCCAAGCTGAGTGAGAGAGTGTGGAACAACAGCAACCTGACTGAGAACACCAAACTGTGAGTCTACCAAGCTTGTGTCCTCAGCGCACTCCTCTACTGTGGTGAGATCTGAACAACATGTGCCAGGCAGGAAAAAGGGGGAACAGTTTCCACTTTCACTGCCTCAGACGTATCCTCGGCATCTCTTGGCAGGACAAGGTCACCAACTCAGAGGTCACCTGGAGCATGTTAATTCCATCAGCAAACACTCATTGCTAAGGCAACAGCATCTGCGCTGGCTCAGCCACATTCATCAGATGGATAACAGCCATAAACCCAAAGATCTTCTGTACAGTGAACTGGCCACTGGGTCATGACCTCCTGGGTGACCACATCTTCATTACAAGGACACCTGCAAGTGAGATATGAAGATGGAGGACACTGACACTGACAAATGGGAGACAGTCGCTAACAGTCGTGTCCTCTGGAGGCTGACTGTTTGGAAGGGCATCAGAATAGGCGAGGAGAAATGAATAGCTTAGCTGGCCAAGAAGAGGGCCGAGAGAAAACAGAGACCAGTGAATCATGCACCTTCTCAGCCCATTGTCTCCCTCTGATGCAAATGTAGCAGAGACTGCCATGCCAGATCCTGAGGCACACCATGTCTTAACACAGAGTTGACTACCGCGGCACAAACCAAACGAGGCAGAAGGGTGCCAGAGCTGGACAGGACAGAGGGGACCATGGTTTAACGTGTTATCTGAAATGTAACCCCCTCCAACAGTGCAGCACTCCCTCAATAATGCACTAGAGTGTAGACCTAGATTTTGTGCTCAGGTCTCTGGAGTGAGACTTGAACCTTAGAGAGGTACCACTGAACCAAAGCTGACAGGAAGTGGAAGCTGTACTAAACAAATACTCTGGATATTGGTGCTAATTATACCTCACAATTCTCATTTTTGATCTCTTTGAAAGTTATTGAGGGGCTAGTCAAAAAACCGTGGCCAGGATTTTCAGGGTGGCTGTTTCCCGTCCTGTCATCCAAAATCGCCATTTTCAACACTGTTGGCCTCGCAGCTATTTCACACTCCAATGAGCATTAATTGGCTGCAAGCAGGACTTCTGCCCCTCACTCATTGGAGTGTGAAATAGCTGCGGGGCCAACAGTGCCAGAAGCTGCAGTGGACAGGATTGGGATTGCAAGCAGTTCCCTAAGTCCCAGGAGTCCAGGAAAAGGTAGGCTTGAGGGTCTCAGGGTGGGGAGGGTAGAGGAGGCCTGGGGGGTGTGGACAGTGGGGAATGGGGTGTCAGGGGAGGGGCTGGGTACGTGGAGGTCGGTCCATCGGTTACCAAACCTTAAGGCAGGGGGGAGGAGGGAACGCCCGAAGCTAAAAGGGGGCTTCTTATGAAGGCACCCCCCCCCCACCCCACCACTTCCTGCCCAAGGCCTGAACCCGATTATTTTTGGGCTTTGCCCATACCCATGAACTCCTCCTGCCAGCCTAAAAATTGAGACTGGGTGGGAAACAGCCCTTAAGTGGTCAATAATTGGCCACTTAAGGGCCTCAGTTGGGGCAAGATTGCAGAGAGGCCTGGGTGGGTGGGAAACCCAGCCATGCTGTTTCATGCTCACCCCTCACCTACAAGCCTGCCAATGGGAAGAGTAAAGTTCAGGCCTGTATATCACAGCAATCTATTTATGGTCACATTTAAAGACATGGATGAAAAAAGAACTTCACAGAATCATTACAGCGCAGGAGGCCATTTGGCCCGTCGTGTCTACATCAGCTCTCCGAATGAGCAATTCACCCAGTACCATTTTCCTGTTTTCTACCCGTAACCCTGCACATTCTTCCTTTTTCAGATAACACTCCAATTCCCCTTTGAATGTTTCAATTGAACCTGCCTCCACCACACTCTCAGGCAGCGCATTCCAGACCCAAAACCACTCCTCTCAGCCCTCGTTTCTCCGAGGAAAACAGTCCTATCTTGTCCAATCTATCTTCATAACTGAAGTTCCTCATCCCTGGAACCACTCCCATAAATCTTTTCTGCACTGTCTCCAATGCTTTCACATTCTTTCTATGTGCGGCACGCAGGACTGGGCGCAATGCTGAGGCCAAATGAGTGTCTTTCACAAGTTCAATATAACCTCCTTCCTCTTGTACTTAATACCGTCATTAATACTGTCCTGCCACCTTCACTGATTTATACATATACACACCCAGGTCCCACTGCTCCTGCACCTCCTTTTGAGATGTACCCTTTACTTTATATTGTCTCTCCATCTTCTTCCTACCAAATTAATCACTTCATAGTTCTCCAAATTGAACTTCATCTGCCACCTGTCTGCCAGTTCCACCAACTTGTCTATGTCCTTTTGAAGTTCTACGCTATCCTCCTCATAGTTCAGTGTGCTTTCAAGTTTTGCATCATCTGCAAATTTTGAAATTGTGCCCTGTATACCAAGGTCTAAGTCCTTAGTATAATACACATCAGGAAAAACAAGAGTCCCAACACTGACCACTGGGGAACTCCACTACAAGCTTTCCCCCAGCTTGAGAAACATCCATTAATCATTACTCTTTGTTTCCTGTCGCTTGGCCAATTTTGTATCTATGTTGCTACTGTCCCTTTCATTCCATGAGCTTTATCCTTGCTCAAAAGCCTGTTGTGTGGCACTTTATCAAATGTGTTTTGGAAGTCCATGTACACCACATCAACCACATTGCCCTCATTAACTCTCTCTGTTACCTCTTCAAAAGACTCCAGAAAGTTAGATAAACATGATTTTCCCTTAAGAAATCCATGCTAGCTCTTCTTAATTAACCCACATTTGTCCATGTGACTTTTAATTTTGTCTCGAATTATTGTTTCTAGAAGTTTCCCCACCATTGAAGTTAAACTGACTGGCCTATAGTTGCTGGGCTTACTTTTACACCCTTTTTGAACAAGGGTGTAATGCTTGCAATTCTCCCATCCTCTGGCACTTCTGAACCTAAGGAAGACTTAATGCTGTTGATCATCTTCACAATCTGATTCTGGACCCCAGTGTCTATTATCAGCCCTTCTAATTGACTGGTCCAGTCTAGTTTAATTTTACTGAGGTGATTGATTTTTGTTCAGTAATAGTGCCAATGTTGGGCGGGTAACTGGAGTTGAGGTACAGATCAGCCATGAATGGTATAGGAGATTCTAGGGGCTGAATAGCCAGCTCCTGTTTGTTTGTTGCACTAGTCAGAATGGTAGATGATGAACAGGTAGATATTGGTCAGATTTGGTCAAGCAATTCCCACTTTTGTTCAATATGTTTGCCATTGATGTTACTCAGTAACACAAGACAGCTTAATATGATTGATACACACAATAGTCTCATCACAAGTTAGATCTCTCCCAAAATACTAGCTCTTTTAAATATTTCTTTCTTAAAAATAAACTCTTTGCTTTCAATTTTTAAGGAATAAAAACTGCGAACTGCCTTATTTGTTCTTTGTCAAATTACTAAATATGTACTCCTGGTCACTCATGAGTAAATGTTGCTCTATAGGTCCACTGGAGTAAACTCCTGTAACTTATCATTCGGGAGCTGTGTCTACAGCTAATGTACCCACAGAGACCTGCTCTCCTCACTCTGCTCCTGTACTGCCTATTGTGGTACTACTGCAGGGTTCATTCATAAGTGACAAGAAATGTCATGTGGTTACATGATGAGGCAACATTCTGGGCAAAATTGTACTAAGTACAATTTAGCAAGATACAGTAACATGGTCGGGCTCATTGGTAGCACCCTCACCTCCAAGTCAGAAGGATGTGGGTTGAAGGCCCACTTCAGAGGCTTCAGCATATAATACAGGCCGACATTTCAGGTGTATAATGAGCAAGTGTTGCACTGTTGGAGGTGCCATCTTTCACGTGAGACTTAAACCGAGACCATAGCTGCCCTCTCAGATGGACATGGCAGACCCCATAAGCACAATCTGAAAAGAGCAAGGGAGGTTTCCCTAGTGCCCTGGTCAATATTTATCCTTCCAACCAACACCACAGGAGATTATTTGGTCATGATCACATAGCTGTTAGTGGGATCTTGCTGTGTGCAAATTAGCTGTCATACAACAGTGTTTACATTTCATTGGTGGTAAATCACTTTTGGGACATCCTGAGACCATGAAAGGTGCTCTATAAATGCATGTTCCTCCTATACAGATTGCTACTTTAAGTCTGACTGCTTCCAATATAATAAACCAACAAACATAAACAATAGGTGATCTGAAAAAGTGGGCAATTAATGTGCATACACTGAAGCAATTAATTTTCAAACATTCTTTCAAACTTACCCTCATCACCATCATCTCCAAATGGATAGAAAAGTGCGACAGCTAGATTGATAAATACTGCAAAATTGAATGAAATGGACCCCCATAGTGATATGTTTTTCGAGAACCAAAACAAGCCTGGGTTATCTGAAGAAAGAAAGAACAAGACAAGTAAAACTATCATGGTGTCGTCCAACAGAAATCAGTAAACCTGGACCGAGATGAGGCGACAGTGACACCATTTTAGCACACACTCAATTTTTTAACATATTTACAGCACAGAAAAAGGCCATTCAGCCCAACTGGTTCATGCCAGCATTAATGCTCGACATAAACCTCCTCCCACCCTCCTTCATCTAACCCTATCAGCATGTCTTTCTATCCCTTTCTGTCTTGTGCTTCCCTTAAATGTTTCGATGCTATAACTCCATGTGGTAGAACCTCCCCCCACCCCGCCACCAATTCTGACCATTCTCTGCGTGAGGAAGCTTCTTGAGAATTTGTTACTGGATTTATTGGTGGCTATCAAAAGCCATAAGTGAAAGGTCATTGTCCTGAAACATTAACTATGTTTCTCTCCCCACAATAGGTGTCAGACCTGCTGAATATTTCCAGTATTTTCCACTTTTATTTTATATTTATGATCCCTAGGTTTGGATTTCCCAACAACTGGAAACGTCAAACTCCTTCACAATTTTAAACATGCCTATCAGGTCACCCCTCAGCCATCTCTTTCCCAGAGTCAAGTGTCCTTTTGCTGTTTATGCATCTCACACACACACACAAAATACAGGTAAACGTCAGATGGCTCAGGGGGATGGCATGTTTGAGAAAAAGGATGGATGGACAGAGTGGGACAATGGTTTACTGGGATGGATGAAGGGGGTACTGACAGTGCTGTCATGTGTCTAGTAAGGACCAGCTATGTTATAACATCACCACAAAGCCTGGGCTGGCCTTGTACAGGCCCATAGCTGGTAATCCAATGGCCTGGACAAATAATCTAAACAATGCAATTTTAAATACCGTCGGGGCAGGTTGAGAATTTGAATTTAGGTTAAAAAAAATGTAAGTTGACAAAGCTGACATCAGTAAAATTGACAAAGTAAATAGCTGACTATTTCACCAGTATTCTCTCGAGAAGGAAACTTGCAACCCTCACCCAGCTGGGGTCTTTGTGCAACTGTGGGTGTACCTACACCACATGGACTGCAGCGGTACAAGAAGACAGCTCACCCCCACCTTCTCAAGGGCAATTAGGGATCGGCAATAAAAATGCTGGCCCAGCCAGCAATGCCCACATCCCATGAGAGAATCAAAAACAATCTCAAGACCCACACCAACATTGCCAACTCTTAGCTGCCACTCTGTTTTATCTGGAGCAACAAAGGATGGACAATAAAAACCAGACTTCCTGAGAATGAATCTGAAAGAAAGGTAGTTGCAGGCAGGATCTGGTCAGCAAGCTAATGTAGCACTCCAATCCTCAGGATGCTGTAACTCTCACTGAACCAAATTAAAACTAACTATATTGTGACCTTTTGAACTCTGGTTCAGAGGGAGTTCACCCAGTGAGGGTTAGCAGGACTTGCTGATAAAATAGTGAGTGCACAAATCAGTGCTAGTTTATAGTTTCAGTAGTATATAATACAGATGTATTTTTATTTGTTGCTGCCAAGGCCTGCATTTATTGCCCATTCTGAGTTGCCCTTGAGAGGGTGGTGGTGAGTTGCCTTCTTGAACCATTTGTGGTGTAGGTACACCCACAGTTCTGCTAGGAAGAGAGTTCCAGAATTTTGACCAGCAACAGTGGAGAGTATTCCATCACATTGCTGACTTGTGCCTTGCAGATGGTCGACAAGCTTTGGGGAGTCAGGAGGTGAGTTACTTTCTGCAGAATTCCCAGTCTCTGACTTGCTCTTGTAGCCACAGTGTTTATATGGCTGGTCCAGTTCAGTTTCTGGTCAATCGTAACCCTCAGAATATTGATGGGGGATACAGTGATGGTAATGCCATTGAATGTCAAGGGGCAATGGTTGGATTCTCTCTTGTTGGAGACAGTCATTGCCTGGCACTTGTGTGGCGTGAATGTTACTTGCCAGTTATCAGCCCAAGCCTGGATATTGTCCAGGTCTTGCTGCATTTGGACATTGACTACTCCAGTATCTGAGGAGTTGCGAATGTGCTGAACATTGCATAATCATCAGCGAACAACCCCACCACTGACGTTACAATGGAGGGAAGGTCATTGATGAAGCAGCTGAAGATGGTTGGGCCTAGGACACTACCCTGAGGAACTGTTGCAGTGATGTCCTAGGGCTGAGATGATTGACCTCCAACAACCACAACCATCTTCCTTTGTGCTAGGTGTGACTTCAACCAGTGGAGACTTTTCCCCATGATCGCCATTTATTGCAATATTTCTAGGGCTCCTTGATGCCACACTCGGTCAAAGGCAGTCACTCTCACCTCACTTATGGCATTCAGCTCTTTTGTCCACATTTGGACCAAGGCTGTAATCAAGTCAGAAGCCGAGTGACCCTAGCAAAACCTAAACTGAGAGTTAGTGAGCAGGTTATTGGAGAGTAAGTATCACTTGATAGCACTATCAATGACCCCTTCCAGAACTTTGCTGATGATTAAGAGTACACTGATGGGACAGTAATTGGCCAGGTTGGATTTGTCCTGCTTTTTGTGGACAGGATATACCTGAGCAATTTTCCACATTGTTGGATAGATGTTAATGTTGTAGCTGTACTGGAACAGCTTGGCTAGGGGTGTAGCTCTGGAGCACAAATCTTTAACACTATAGCTGGGATGTTGTTTGGCCCTTTTAATAAATAAGTTTGTATATCCACAATTTGTGTTTTCCCTTAGAAAGTACTGAGTGTGTCTGAAACATTGAGTCCTGCTGGGAAAAACAAAGAGAAAGGAAATGAGGCTCAGTGAAAGTACAGGCCAGATGGAGAAAATTCAAAAGAGAAGGAATTAGAGAGACAGGACATTTCAGCAATCACATACCCAATGAGATCAGGAGTTTAGTTATATATGGGAAATGCATTTCCATACAAAATAGGCAGCATGAAACTGAAGATTTGTCAAAGACAGACGTGATTGAGCTTCAATGGTGGTTTAGTCATAATTCTAAACAACTAAGAGCTGCTGGGAATAGGTATCGAGTCAAACCCAATTATGACCAAAGTGTGGGAAGGCCTTTACTGGCTCTGTTAGTCATCCAACATAAGAATATGTGTCAGATAGGGATCAACTCCTCCCAACCTGTCCTGTGACCCTTGTGAACTTTGAGCTATGGATTATAATGGATCCCTGTGTCTGAATGGTGACGCCTGAAGAGCCCGTTTTTGGGCTTCATTACCATTGAGAGGGAAGCTGAGAACAGTTACAGGCAGCTTGCTGGTAAAGGGGAATGGAAGACCAGATCACTGATCCACAAGAGCAGCCCTCCAGTAAACAATTAAAAGGACTTTGAAGGTGGGGTGGGGCCTGGGTTGGAAATTGTGGGGTGACAAAGCTGGGAGGGGAGAGGGGCAATTGGGTCCAAGGGAGGTTAAAGTCAGGGCTCCTCTTCATTTAACATTCAGGTACCTATTTTTTTTTAATAATCTTACCTTGTAACCTACAGGTCAACAGGTCAGATTTTCCTGAACACACCAGCACTGGCTGCCTTGGGGCCACAGTGCTGTAGAAGGGGGCTTCAAACAGGTGCCCTATTTGCATCTGCAAAAGTAGTGATGCCAACTTTAGACCTGGGCACTGCACACCAATCTCTTTGGGCTTTACCAATATGGTGGATGGCACATGGTGTTGCCCTATTAAAGACTTAGAAGGCTGAGAAATGTGCAGGGTGCATCACATATCTAGGCCTAAGTACCTGTCATTTCCTGCAGCGGAGCGCTTAGATTCTAGGGAGTACAAAGTTGGCTGGAGAAGTGAATATGGTTGTAGGTGAAGGAAAATTGATCTGAAGTAATTTCCTTCTTGCATAAATCAGGATATAATTCCTCCTTACGCTGCTTGCAGTTCTATACACAAGGGCTAAATAGTAATTCCTAAAATAAAACCAAAGGCTTCGCCAAGCTCTAAGTGTGATCACAAGAGCCCAAGCACCATGCAGTGAGAATATTTACTTTTAATCTTCTTCTGCCAAATCATTTCACTGTAGAGATCCTCAGTTTGCTGGAAGAAATCGTTCACCTTGCTGCCCTGTTCGTCCCTCTCTGTGGTGTTGAACACCTTAAACTTGGACTCACGTGTGAGATATTCACAAATACTGGGCACTGGGAAGACTATTTTCTCCATGGTCCGGTCATGCCGTACAATCTGAGGATGGAAGATAGAATCAGATTAAGAGTATTCACAGAATTGTCACAGTGTAGAAGGAGGCCATTCAGCCCATCGTGTCTGCACTGGCTCTCTGAATGAGCAATTCATTGTGCCATTCTCCCCACCTTCTCCCTGTAACCTTGCACATTCTTCCTTTTCAGATAACATGTCCAATTTCCTTTTGAATGCCTCCATCACCCTCTCAGGCAGTGCATTCTGGACCTTAACCACTCACTAAATGAAAAAGCCTAATCTCGTGAAGCTTTTGCTTCTTTTGCCAATTACTTCAAATCTGTGCCCGCTCGTTCTCAATCCTTTCATGAGCAGGAATAGTTTCTCCCCATCTGCGCTGTAGCTATTGCTCAAATTCTTCTCCAGATATACAGGTGTGAAGTATCCAGCAAATTCAACAACGAAGGAGGAACAACAGAGGCATTGGAACAAGTTATGAGACAAAAGCAGACAAAGCAGCTCTTGGTCTGCCGGACAATAACCTTCCTAGTATTATAACAGCGAAGTTTTGGTGATTTATAATCAGCTGAATTTGAGGTTCGATTATAACCCAAGGATGTTCCCAGGGCATTAACCTGAGCCTCTGGATTACTAGTCAAGTGACATTATCCCTACGCCGCTACCTCCCCCAAAAGCATTAGAGAGCCAAATGTGGTTTTATAACAATTCAGTAATTTCGTAAGCACCATTACGAAGACTACCTTTTTGTTCCAGATTCATTAAATTAACTAAATTTAAATTTCCCAACCACTGTGGTGGGATTTGAACCCAGCTCCCTGGTTTATTAGTCCAGTAATGTAGCCACTATGGTACTAATATCCAGATTATGTCTGGCAGAAGGCTTTCTTCTGATGTAACATTACCAGGAGGTGAAGCACTTTGTACACACTGATAGTTGGGATGATAGAGAACTGATTGATGAGGGAATTTTAAATTGGTCACTAATTGTGAAAAATGCTTTGTTTCAATTACTGATTTCTTTAATGAATATGGGAAGTGAATGTTCATTCTGGCACATTGTGAATTAGTCAATTTGCTTTGCAGAATGCAAATACATGAAATCTCATTTGGCTAAAAATATTGGGAATAAAGTGACTCTCTTTCTTTCAAATTCAATAAAAAAGGCACAGAGGTTTCTCGTATGCCACACATGAAGTGCGAACATCTAAAGTGTGCTGGATACGAAGTCTGTATGCATGTAAAATGTTTAATAACATTACAGATTGAGTGTTGAACTGGAGGATGACTTGTACTTCTTTCAATGTATCTACAGCATTCTATGCTCACAATGTGGTCTCATCTACATTGGGGAGACCAAATGCAAACCTGGTGACTGCTTTACGGAACACCTCAGTTCTGTCCACAAGCACGATCCTGAGCATCTGGTGGCCAGCCATTTTAATTCTCCACCTTGCTGTCACACTGACATCCCTGTCCTCTGTCTGCTGCACTGTTCCAGTGAAGCTCAATATAAGCTCAAGGAACAGCATCCCTTTCACAAACATTCACTCCCTCCGCCACTGACACAATGGCAGCAGTGTGTACCATCTATAAGATGCACTGCAGGAACTCACCAAGGCTCCTTAGACAGCATCTTCCAAACCTATGACCACTACCATCTAGAAAGACAAGGGCAGCAGACACATGGGAACACCACCACCTGGAATTTCCCCTCCAAGCCACTCACCATCCTGATTTGGAAATATATCACCGTTCCTTCACTATCACTGGGTCGAAATCCAGGAACTCCCTCCCTAACAGTGATGTGGGTGTACCTACACCACACGGACTGCAGCGGTTCAAGAAGGCAGCTCACCACCACCTTCTCAAGGGCAACTAGGGATAGGCAATAAATGCTGGGCTAGCCAGTGACACCCACATCCCATAAAGGAATTAAAAATGATCATCTTTCGATTAGGTACTTTACAGCGTTCTGAACTCTCAATACTGAGTTCAACAAGATAAAAGCAAAAAACTGCAGATGCTGGAAATCTGAAACAAAAACAGAAAATGCTGGAAAAACTCAGCACATCGAACAACATCTGTGGAGAGAAAGACAGAGTTAATGTTTCAGAGCTCTGAAGAAGAGTCATATAGATTCGAAACGTTAACTCTTTTTTTTTCTCTCCACAGATGCTGTTAGACCTGCTGACTGAGTTCAACAATTTTGGACTATAATCTCTGCCCCATTTTATTTCCTTTTCTTTGCATGTTTTGCTTTTTCTCTTATTTTTGTTTTCAGTCAGCACCACACCTGCTCTAGGAACATCTTTTGTTTCTTTTCCTGCCTCATCAGTTTCCTTTGGCCGTGGAAGATTAACTCCTCTGTCATTCAGTCTCGCCTGTCTTCCCACCCAGTCACAGATCTTCCTTTAGTTCTTAGCCCGCCCGTCCCTTGCTCAAAACCTATAACATCTCTAACTTTTCCCAGTTCTAATGAAAGGTCACAGACCAGAAACGTTAAGTCTGTTTCTCTCTCCACACATGCCACCTAAAAATGCTGAGTGTTTCCAGCATTTTCTTTTATCTTAAAAAGAAAGGTGCTCATTCTGGAAGCGAGTTCCTGTGGGGAGGATGTGTTAGTGAGCCACCAAAAAAGCTGAATCACAGGGTTGCCAACACTCCAGGACTGGCCTGCAGTCTCCAACCCTGGAGGAAAATCATCGGGACATTAAAACATGTCTTTTGTCATTTTCTTTGATTATTTCTCTTTACCATATATAAAAATATTGAAAATAAGATTTAAAAGGCTGTTTGGCTGACTGTTAAGCACCAAACAATTGGGTAATGAGTCTTTTTGCTTTCCAATTGGCGTAGGAAGACAGTTCTTGCAATAATGAACCTTTTACCTTGATCTCATACCCGAAAATGTAACGGAAGAGGATGTAAAAAAAAACAAACAATATGTGGTAGGGAGCTTGACAGCTCAAAGTAGCAGTGAATTATCAGAGCTGCTTCTTTGCTCTGTCAATATAATAGAAAAAGGCTTTTTATTCAAAAACCTCCATGAAATAGGAACAGAATGCTCTTTAGGAAATATTGGGAGACTAGCTGGGTTAAAATGTGGAATTCAGAATTAAAGGGAACTGCAATTTAGTATAAGTGGCAGCCCAATCTTGAGATGCAGAAATTCAGCAGCTAGACTATTAAATTCAGTGACTTAAGAGTGGATAGGGAGAAGCTGTTCCCACTGTGGAAGGATTGAGAACAAGGGGGCACTGATGTTAGGTAATGGTCAAACAAAGCAATGTAGACATGAGGAAAATCTTTTCCAGTGAGTGGTTAAGATCTGGGATGCACAGCCTAAGAGTGCGGTGGAGGCAGGTCCATCGAGGATTCAAGAGGGAACTAGATTATTAGCTGAAAAGAAAGAACGTGCGGAGTTACAGGGAGAAGGTGAGAGAATGGCACTTGGCGCATCACTCACTTGGAGACAATTGCTGTAACAGTTCTATCATTCTGTAACTCATGCAGCTAATCCAAATACTAAATGCAGTCACCTTCTACTGCAGAAACTTTAGGGTGCCCGCAACCAGAAGCTCAACTAGGAAACACATCAGTTAGTGACATGGGAGGTGCTGATGTAGTGGTATTGTCACTGGACTAGTAATCCAGAGACCCAGGGTAATGTTCTGGGGACCTGGGTTCGAATCCTGTCACGCCAGATGGTGGAATTCGAATTCAATAAAAATCTGGAATTAAAAGTCTAATGACGACCATGAAGCCATTGCCGATTTTGTAAAAACCCATCTGGTTCAATAATACCCTTTAGGGAAGGAAATCTGCCGTCCTTACCTGGTCTGGCCTACGTGTGCCTCCAGACCCACAGCAATATGGGTTGACTCTTAAATGCCCTCTGAACAAGGGCAATTAGGGATGGGCAATAAATGCTGGCCTAGCCCATGATACCCACATCCCATGAATAAATTTTAATAAACTTGAAGGAAACAGTTTGTAGGGAGTTCAGAGACAAGACGACATTTTACGTTTTTCTTAAACTGGAGAATCAGGGTTCACAAAACCAACTGGTCCTCAGAAACAGCCATGATATATCATCTGAAGCAGGTGAGATCAATTCTGTTTGCTTCCAGGTCCTGAGTTACTTTCATTCAGCAGCTTCGCTGGCTAGGCCAGCATTTATTGCCCATCCCTAGTTACCCTTGAGAAGGAGGTGGTGAGCTGCCTTCTGAACAGCTGTAGTCCATGTGGTGTAGGTACACCCACAGTGCTGTTAGGGAGGAAGTTCCAGGATTTTGACCCAGTGACAGTGAAGGAACAGCGATATATTTCCAAGTCAGGATGGTGAGTGGCTTGGAGGGGAACTTCCAGGTGGTGATGTTCCTATGTATCTGCTGCCCTTGTTCTTCTAAATGGTAGTAGTCATGGGTTTGGAAGGTGGTGTATAAGGAGCCTTGGTGAATTCCAACAGTGCATCTTGTAGATGGTACAGACTGCTGCTACTGTGCGTTGGTGGTGGAGGGTGTGAATGTTTGTGGATGGGGTGCCAATCAAGTAGGCTTTGTCCTGGATGGTGTCAAGCATCTTGAGTATTTTGGGAGCTGCACTCATCCAGGCAAGTGGGGAGTATTCCATCACACTTCCTGACTTGTGGCTTGTAGATGGTGGACAGGCTTTGGGGAGTCAGGAGGTGAGGCACTTATCACTGGGTTCCTAGCCTCTGACCTGCTCTTGTAGCCACATTATTTACATGGCTAGTCCAGCTCAGTTTCTAGTCAATAGTAACCTCAGGATGTTGATAGTGGGGAATTCAGTGATGGTAATGCTATTGAATGTCAAGAGGTGATGGTTAGATTCTCTCTTGTTGGAGATGGCCATTGGTTGGCGCTTGTGTGGCGTGAATGTTACTTGCCACTTGTCAGCCCAAGTCTGGATATTGTCCAGGTCTTGCTGCATTTGGACCAGGACTACTTCAGTATCTGAGGAGTCACAAATGGTCCTGAACATTGTGCAATTATCAGTGAACATCTCCACTTCAGACCTTATCATGGAAGGAAGGTCATTGATAAAGTCACTGACCCAGTCAAGCAGCTATGTCCTTTAGGACTCGGCCAGCAGTGGTGCTACCAAGCTACTCTTGGTGACGGACATTGAAATCCCCCATCCAGAGTACAATCTGTGCCCTTGCTACCCTCAGTGCTTCCTACAAGTAATGTTCAACGTGGAGGAGTAATGATTCATCAGCTGAGCAGGGGGCAGAGTGTGTGGTAATCAGCAGGAGGTTTCCTTGTTTGACCTGATTCCATGAGACTACTGCAATTTTCTCCCATTCAAATATTTATCCAATTCCTTTTTGAAAGTTATTATTCAATCTGCTTCCACCACTGTTTCAGGTACTGCATTCCACAGTAGAATAAATTGAGTAAAAAAAATCTCATGTGCCCTCTGGCTTTTAACCAATTATCTTGAATCTGTGTCCTCAGGCTACTGACACTTGTGCCAGTTTCTCCTAATGCGCTCTATTAGAACTATTCATGATTTTAAATGCATCAGTTAAATCTCCCCATGACCTTCTCTGCTGTAAGCTTCTCCAAGTAACCAAAAGTCACTCACCCTGATATATTTCTAGTAAATCTCCTTTGTAAACTCTCCAAAACCTTATTTCTAAAGAGTAATGTCCAGAAACGGACACCGTACTCCAGCTAAGACTAACCAGTGTTTCATAAAGGTTTGGGATAAACCAGTGATCTCCCTGTTCCTGCAACCCTTATAACATTTATATATATTTTTAAAATTTATTCTTTCATGGTACGTGGGAGTCACTGGCAAGGCCAGAATTTGTTGCCGATTCTTAATTATCCTTGAACTTAGACCATTTCAGAGGCTAAGAGTCAACCATATTGCTGTGGGTCTGGAGTCACATGTAGGCCAGACCAGGTAATGATGTCCTTAAAAGGACATTAGTGAACCAGATGGGTTTTTACGACAACCGACAATAGTTTCATGGTCACCATTATTGCAACTAACTTTATATTCCAGATTTTTTATTAATTGCATTTAAATTCTACCAGCTGCTGGGGTGGGATTTGAACCCATGTTCCCAGAGCGTTAGCCTGGGCCTCTGCATTACTAGTCCAGTGACATTACCACTACACCACCATCTCCCCCCTTACCACTCCCCATTCTTCCAATCAAAATGGGTCACTTCATATTTCATCTGTTTCATTAGCTACATGTCAGCCCATTTCACCAGTCTGTTTACATCCTCTAGGAGTCTGTTACTATCCCCTCCTCATTGTTTATCGCATTTTCAAGTTTTATGTCATGTGCAAACTTTGAAATTATGCTCTGTACACCCAAGTCCAGGTTATTAATAAATACCAGAGAGGAAATCTGGTGGGCAGAACTTTCAGAGGGTGTCCGAATTCCAGTTTCACCCCAATTTCCAATCTCATTCGGTAATCCCTCCATCCGAACCCGGACCCAAGGAAGGAAGAGCAGTATTTCTCTGCTCTGTGGTCTCAGACGTTCCCTGGCTCCCTTTTCGGAGATCTGGACAGAGCACTTTCTTGCCTGCCCCCTTCCACAAACTTGAGCCCATCCAAAACTCTGCTGCCTGTGTCCTGGCTTGCACCAAGTCCCTTTCACCCATCACCCCTGTGCTTGCTGACCCATGGTGGTTCCTGATTAAGGTTTGCCACGATTTTAAAATTCTCATCTATGGCCTTAAACTCTCCCCATCTCTGTAATCTCCTCCAGCATCACAACCCTCCGAGGTGTCTGCACTCCTCCAATTCTGGCCTCTTGTGCACTCCCAGATTTGAATTGCTCCAGTATTGGTGACTATGCCTTCAGCTTCCTAGGCCCTGAGCTCTGGAATTTTCTCCTTAAAGATCTCCTCCTCTTTACTTCTCTTTCTACCTTTAAAAGACTCCTTGAAACCTACCTCTTTAGCTCTAAAGGAAAGATGGTGGTCCAGTGATAATCTCACTGGACTCATAATCCAGAAGCCCAGGCTAATGCTCCAGGGTCACAGTTTCAAATCCCACCATGGCAGCTGGTAGAATTTAAATACTATTAAAAATGTCTGGACTTGAAAACTGGTCTCAGTAATGCTGACCCTGCAACTATCATTGTTGTTGTAAAAACCCATTAGGAAATCTGCTGTCCTTACCTGGTCTGGCCCACAAGTGACTCCAAACCCACAGCATTGTGATTGACTCTGAACTGCCCTAGCAAGCCACTCGGGTTCAAGGGCAATTAGGGGTGGGCAACAAATGCTGGCCTTGCCAGTGACACCCACATCTCAAGAATGAATGAAAGAATCTCCCTAGTGAACTAAGTGTCAGATTCTATTTGATGCATCCCCCTGTGAAGATCCTTGGGATATTTCACTATGATAGGCGCTATGTAAGTGAAAGCTGTTGTTTCGCCTCTTGTGGCGTGTAACACAAGGACTATCCTGTTTTATCAGGCATCATGCCAACAGGCAGGGGGAGAAAGAAAATCTCCACATACTAATAGTCACTCAAGTGAGAGTGCATCATTCCAAGATGGTGGCAAAACTAGAGAGAAACGCAGAAGTTAGATGAACTGAAGGCTGTTGGCTTTAGAGCAGTGGAGGTTAAGGGAGGATTTAAATCAAGATATTCAAAATTGTGGATGGTTCTGTTGATGTGGAGAAACTATTTCCACTGGCAGGAGGCTCAGTAACCACAGGACAGATTTAAGATAGTTGGCGAAAGAATCTGAGGGGAATTGTGGAGAATTTATTTCTTAAGCCGGTCAGAAGTCACAATCTGGAATGCAGTGCCAGAGGGGCTGGTAGAAGATGATTCAATAGTAACTTTCCAAAAAGGATTGGATAGATACATGGAGGGAAGGAATTTGCAGAGCTACAGGGAAAGAGCAGGCGAGCGACATTAAATGAATTGTTTTCAAACAGCCAGCATAGACATGAAGGGCTGAAAGGCCTCCTTCAGTGCTGTACAATTCTAATGGTGAAATTAGGGCAACATGATGAGTTATGCAGGGGAAACAGTGAACACCTGAGTATGACCAGGCACCCGTGAGTAACCTTTACTTTATTAATTCCCGGGATTTGGGCTTCAGCATTTATCGCCCATCCCTAATTGCCCTTGTGAAGGTGATGGTGAGCCGCCTTCTTGAACCGCTGCAGTCCATATGGTGTAGGAACCAACGATGCTGTTAGGGAGGGAGTTCCTGGGTTTTGACCCAGCGACAGTGAAGGAACGGTGATATATTTCCAAGTCAGGATGGTGAGTAACTTGGAGGGGAACTTCCAGGTGGTGGTGCTCCCATGTGTCTGCTGCCCTTGTCCTTCTAGACGGTAATAATTGTGGGTTTGGAAGGTGCTGTCGAAGGAGCCTTGGCGAGTTTCTGCAGCGCATCTTGTAGATGGTACACGCTGCTGCTACTGTGCGTCAGCGGTGGAGGGAGTGAATGTTTGTGGATGTGGTGCCAATCAAGCAGGCTGCTCTGTCCTGGTTGATGTCAAGCTTCTTGGGTGTTGTTGGAGCTGCACTCACCCAGGCAAGTGGAGAGTATTCCATCACACTCCTGACTTGTGCCTTGTAGATGGTGGACAGGCTATGGGGAGTCTGGAGTTGAGTTGCTCATTGCAGGATTCCTAGCCTCTGACCTGCTCTTGTAGCCACAGTATTGATATGGCTAGTCCAGTTCAGTTTCTGGTCAATGGTAATTCTCAGGATGTTGATAGTGGGAGATTCAGTTATGGTAATGCCATTGAACATCAAGGGGCGATGGTTAGATTCTCTCTTGTTGGAGATGATCATTGCCTGGCACTTGTGTGGCACAAATGTTACTTGTCACTTGTCAGCCCAATCCTGGATATTGTCCAGGTCTTGCTGCATTTGGACACGGACTGCTTCAGTATCTGAGGAGTCGCGAATGGTGAACATTGTGCAATCATGTGAACACCCCCAATTCTGACTTTATGATGGAAGGAAGGTCATTGATGAAGCAGCTGAAGATGGTTGGGCTGAGGACACTACCCTGAGGAACTCCTGCAGTGATGTCCTGGAGCTGAGATGACTGACCTCCAACAACCACAACTATCTTCCTTTGTGCTAGGTATGACTCCAAACAGTGGAGAGCTTTTCCCCTGATTCCCATTGACTCCAGTTTTGCTAGGGCTCCTTGATGCTGCACTTGGTCAAATGCTGCCTTGATGTCAAGGGCAGTCACCTCTTCCCCTCACCTCGGGAATTCAGCTCTTTTGTCCATGTTTGAACCAAGGCTGTAATGAGGTCAGGAGCTGAGAGGCCTTGGTGGAACACAAACTGGGCATCAGTGAGCAGGTTATTGCTAAGCAAGTACTGCTTGATGGCACTGTTGATGACTCCTTCCATCACTTTACTGATGATGGGGAGTAGACTGATGGGGCGGTAATTGGCTGGGTTGGATTTGTCCTCCTTTTTGTGTATAGGACATCCCTAGGCAATTTTCCACATAGCTGGGTAGATGCCATTGTTGTAGCTGTACAGGAACAGCTTGGCTAGGGGCGTAGCAAGTTCTGGAGAACAAGTCTTCAGTACTATTGCCGTAATATTGTCAGGGCCCAAAGCCTTTGCAGTATCCAGTGCCTTCAGCTGTTTCTTAATGTCACGTGAAGTGAATCAAATTGGCTGAAGACTGGCATCTGTGATGCTTGAGACTTCTGAAGGAGGCCAAGATGAATTATCCACTCAGCACTTCTGGCTGAAGACTGTAGCAAATGCTTAAGTCTTATCTTTTGCACTGATGTGCTGGGCTCCTCCATCACTGAGGATGGGGATATTTGTGCATCCTCCTCCTCCAGTGAGTTGTTTAATTTTCCACCACCATTCATGACTGGATGTGGCAGGACTGCAGAGCTTAGACCTGAATTGTTGGTTGTGAAGTCACTTTGTTCTGTCTATCACTTGTAAAAATTAATGAACATCAATGCTACAGTTTCTTGGATAGATTAAATTAAATATTCCTGTTCCACCCAAGGTGACTTCTTTTTAAATACTATAATTCTAAACATGGAGGAATTGATACATCCATTTTGTTGTTTGTCTAACTTCCCAGCATGCACACCTCTCTTTGCTCTGTTGATTAACACCCCTCATTTCAAAGAGGAAACAACCATTGAGAGAATGTCAAAGATTCCAATACTGACAGCATACCTCAATCTGCGCAGTGTGATTAGCATAATGCGTTAAAGCTTCACTGCCTTTGTCTTGTGGGTCAGACTCTGGTTTGAGCTTCTGTTGCAGTTCTTTGTTGTGCTGTGAAAGCTGGAAAAGAACAGAATGATGTCAATACCTTGTATAAATCCATTTCCCGTGTCTAAAGGTGACTGTGAGGCTTGAAATATGGTTGGTAACTGTACTATGGCAAAAGCTCTTCACAAACATGTTGCGTATCCTAGACTATGATTTCAGTGTGATGCTGAGGGAGTGCTGCATTGCCAGAGGTACTGTCTCATGGATGAAGGCTTAAACGAAGACCCTTGACTGGAAACTCCAGGCCATGTCCACCTACGCAGCTGAACATAAAAGGCCACATGACACTATTCAAAGAGGAGCAGAGGCAGTACTCCTGATGCCCTGGCCAACATTCCTCTGTCAGCCAACACCAATCAGATAGACTGAATTGGTTGGCCAGTTCGTTACTGTTTGTGGAATCTTACTGGCACAAATTGGCAGCTGGTGTTTGCCTACAAAACAACAGCGGCTACACTTCAAAGTACTTAATTGGCAGTGAAATGCTTCGAGATGTCTCGAGATGCAAAAGGTGTGATATAAATGCAAGATCCATCTTTGAACAGTTCTTGCACCGGGGTATGCTGGTGTAGCGGTTATGTTATTAGACTAATGATCCAGAGAATGAGAGTTTAATTCTCATCATGACAACTGGAGAGAAATAAAGACAATAAAAGTAACCATGAAGCTGTTGGATTGTCCTAAAAACACACCTGGTTCACTTATGTCCTTAAAGGGTGGAAACCTGCCGTCCTTATCCCCTCTAGCCTTTATGTGACTTTTAACTGCTGGTTGTAGTTGCTAGTAAGCTACTCAGTTGTATCAACATGACCAGGGATTCAAGGTGGTTCACCATGACCTCCCAGGGCAACTTGGGATGGGCAATAAATACCACCCTTGCCAGCCATGTTGACATCTCAAGCAGGAATTTAAAATTGCTTAAAAAGTGCACTGAAAAGTAATCCGTTTGCATTGCTTCTTATCAAAGTCTTAACAAAAAGATGATAATATTTTGGCATTGTAATGGAAAGACAGCATTACTCACAACTGCACCTAACAGATGCTGTTACAAACCTTCTAACATTGAGCCTAGTGACCACAGGATTCTGTGTTAAAATACAACAAACACCTAATTACCAGAATGATAAACTGTTGCTGGACAGAAAAACAACTCAAAAGGGAAATGGATATAGAAATGGTAAAACTAACTTTTGAAATCAATTGGCACAGCATTAAATAAGAATGCAAACCAAATGTTAAAACGCTGCAGGTGAAAAATGAGAATCTGTTTATATATGAAGCTTTGCATGAAATGGATACTTTATAGTACTACACCCATGCCACTCTTACTCACATCTCCGAATCAGGCAGTTGTGGGTTCAAGTGCTGCTCCAGACTCAAACACACGTTCCAGTGCAGTACCTAGGGAGTTCTGCACTGTCCGGGGTGCTATCTTTTGAATGAGACATTAAACCAAGGCCCTGCTTGCCCTCTCAGGTGAAAGGGAGGGGGCCTTGCATTTATGTAGCACCTTTCATGACCACAGCATGTCCCAAAGCGCTGTATGGCTAATGAATTGAAGTCATTGTTGTAATATAGGAAACCCGGCACCTGTGCAGAACAAATAGCGATGAGATAATAGCAAAGTAATCTGCTTTAGTGATGGTGATAGAGGGTTAAACATTGGCCAGGACACTGGGAGAACTCCCCGACACTTCTTCAAAATGGTGTCATGGAGTCTTTCAGGTCGACCAAAGAGAGCAGGTAGGGCAGGGCCTTGGTTTGACATCTCGTCTGAAAGGCGGATATAAAAGGTGGATATAAAAGGTTCCATGACACTCGCTGAAGAGCAGAGATTTCACGCCAGTGTCCTGGACCTACAACTAGTCGTATAGTTCATACACATTTCTGTTTGTGCAACTTTGTTGTGTGCAACCTTGCTACTGCATTTCCCACATTACAATAGTGATTATACTTCAGAAGTATTTCAGTGGCTGAGAAGGGTTGTGGGGCATTCTGGTGTTGGCAGTATATACATTTCTTTGTATGTGTACTGCCAGTGGCAAATAAAATTTGGTGTTTGACAGAGTTACATGAATCCATCATGAGATATGCCCAAGTATTCAAACTGATATATTTGCATATAAACTTTTCTCAACTACATATGTGATGAATCAACATACCTGATGGGCCAAAATATAAATATTATGGCCAACATCCTTCGGAGAGATGTACTCTTCTGAATTCTCATCATTATCGACCTCTTCACTTTGATTGTAAGCATTCTTTATGACATCAACCTTCAAAAGGAAAGATATTCAGCTTTGGGTGATGGATCGTGAAAGGTCCTTACAGCTGTGTATCGGTTTGATTTTATAGGAAGCTGTATTGATATAAAACTATGTTTGGCATTGAGTTCCAAATAGTTGGGGACACAGTGTAAAGTGGGAGCTTCAGTTGGGCATGGGCAGAGATCAGGAGTGGGAAGCCTGGCTAATTTCCCTGACCGAGAGAGTACCACAACAAATTCTGATACTTAGATGGTTAAAGTCCCAATATGGTGGACATGAAACAAGCACACATTTCAAACCAGAAGTGCCCCATCCACCATATCAGGTAAGGACAATAAAGTATGTGTCGTTTCCTTACCCCTGAAACAGGCACTAGGCCCGCTCCATATGCAAATGAGGACCCTAATGTCGGTTTGAGGTCCCCACTGCAAAGTTGGGTTACCCTGAGTATCCGAGGCCCTGTATCTGGGAGCCTTGGACTCCATTGTAGAGATGAAGGAATGTATCCTGGGTCCCTAAATTAAGGGAAGATGGTGGTGTCATGATAAAGGCACTGGACTAGTAATCCAGAGGCTCAGACCAATAGTCTGGGTACATGGGTTCAAATCCCACCACAGCAGCTGGTGGAATTTAAACTCAATTTATAAATCTGGAATATGGTGACTATGAAACTATTATCAATTGTTGTAAAAACCCACCTAGTTCAATATTTATTTGCAGAAGATTAAGAGGCATCAAGCACTTAAAGATTCTGTTGTTGATGTTTTAATGGTCTGGTTGATTATTTTATAGAGTTGCAGGAACACCAGCTCTTTCCAAAAATTTATGAATGGGTGTATTTTTTTTAAAAGCAGTTTCAGACATGCCAGGGTTCATTGGTTCTGTACGTTATGTAAACTAGGTGAATGAGCATAGAAATGCCATGAGTTGGTATGGAGGGTATGAGGGGCCATGAGGATGGGTAGAGGTGGAGTGAGTTGGCATGGAGGGGGGCCTTTGACCTTACTTTTGAAAAGGTTCCCAAATCCAGACTGTGGTTCATGGCTCCTCTGCGGGCACATGAACCATGAGTCATGGAGAAGCTGGCTCGACTCCAGAAAAATTTGGGGGGGCTAGGGCATGCATACCACCACGATGGAGATGGCCGGGTCAAGAACACAGGGTGCAGTCTTGCCACCTGCATCCTTATCCCAGACCAACGAAAATTGGGGATGCTGGGAATCTCAGAATTTAAATGCCTCCACGAAAATCCATCCCAAAAATCAAGCCTTATCACATCCTTTAAATTGTTACAATCACAAATCCATCTAACCTGGTCTGTGAGGGCTGAAAACACAGCAACAATTAGACAGTGTCATTGGAGGGGAGGTGCTCCTTTTAGAAGCTGTGGTTAGTTGGAGGTAGATCAGAAAACAATACCACGGAATGATCCAGAATAACATTTCGGGTTCTTACCAGTTCTTTCGGTCGCATGTTGTAGAGAATTCTTTCTGCATTTTCACTGTCGTGTCTACTTTCCATGATGGCAAGTAAAAGTTTAGAAGCATTGTTCTATTTTGTTACAAAACAAAAAACACAAGATATTCTATTAAAACGAAACCAGGTAATGTAAAATGTTTTGTTTCATTAAAAGCAACTCAAAACTAAATTTTTTCTGGAACTGGAGATTGCTATCATGGGGTTTTTAAAATGGCCAGCCAAAAGATATACTGTTTTATAGCAGGATTATCGCACCAGTAATTCATGGTGTATCACTGCCCAAATTGGCTTCAGCGTTTCCTCCAACAACATATTACACTTCAAAAAGTACTTTATTGGCTGTCAAGCGCTTTGAGACTTCCCGAGGTTATGAAAAACAATATACAAAAGCAAGTCTTTCTTTCTGCTTTCTGACTTGGGGTTTTTCCCACTTTAAACCTGACTTGCTGTTAGTAAGCACAGCCTGGGGTCATTTAGAGATTAATGGCTTTAGAGATTAGAATTAGCAGTTAAAAATTTGGCCTTAGAATCAGAGGAACCCAAGATGAAATATCTGCTCTACATCTTTTTTCCAAGGATTGATTTGCAGCTGGGGTGAAACGTGCCACTTTGGAGTGTGCTCAATGTGTGCTAGGTACACAACCTCCTGTTGAACCACCTGTGGCACTGCTCATCACTTTTCTCATGGGTGAGACAAATTCTACTCTTCTTCTGTAACTGCTCCTCTACTTCTTAGTTTCTCATTCCTTCTTTATCCTTCTCTCTGTCCTTTGGTTTATTGGTCTTTCTTTTTTCTATCTGTAAGCCTCTCATACACTTTTGGTGATGGTATATCATCAACTTTCTCCTCACATTTTCTCTGGTCTGTTTCACAACTTAAGTTGCTTTATCTTTAAAAAAAAAGTTTTTACATTATAGCAGTAAATTTGCTTTAAATGTACTCCCTTGGCTGTGGGGAACTTTGGGAAGTCCTGAGGTCATGAAATGCACTACATCAATGCAAGTTTTTAAAAATACATTACAGTATATATAGAGAGCAACAGTTATGCCAGTACAATTCATCACCGCATAACACAAAATAACAATCACATCAGTGGATGGAGTTCCTTGTCTTAAATAAAAACTTCTTGCAGCCTTTATGGATCTTGATTGCTTCACTAGCTGCATCTCTATGAAAGGGATCAAAGACTTTCCAATGCAATGGCCCATGTTTTAATCATGAGGGAGAGCCTCTGTCTTGGCGAAAATACTGGATGAGCCCGGAAATCCCAAAGCCCACCCCCAAACACGACACTTCCTATTTTCATGGGAGTAGGACAAGAGTCAGGCCGGGGCTCACTCATACATGGTTTATGGAGTCAGCTGGCCATTTATATCATCAGCTGCCTCCATTGGAGTGCGATTTTTGGAGGTCAGGAGTGAGTGTGAAACCTGGCAAGTGCAGATTATACCAAGTAAGAGCTGGTCTGAACTTGTGTGAATTCATTTGGAAAGCCAGGGTACTCCTTTGGAGAGGCAAGGTACCCCTTTAGGAATGGCTCCTAGATACCTTTGGGAGAAGCAAGACACCCTTTGGGATAATTATGGTATCCTTTGGGATTGTTAAAATAAACATGATTTTGCATAAGTAGTGCATAAGCTCACTAGAACTGTCAAAGCTGTCAAAAAACTGCCAAACTCGTTGGAACTGCCAACGCTCTCAAGGGATTTAACTCTGCTGGGCTTTAAATTTTAAAAAAAGAGTCTGGTATTAAAAAATCAGTGCTTGATATTTCATTCTGTCTATTGACATAAGCTTAAGGGTTATCATTACAGGATTTGTCCTGCAATGACTGGTTTTACAAACTAACATTATCAAAGTGGGGTGCCTATTAAGTGAGTTTTGATTAATAGCTCCAAGTGGATAAAGAATAGAAATGTTTGTCTTCATAAGAGATTAGTTGAAAGGATTTCAATGTATTGAATGTTTTCTTAATCAATTAAAGTGTTTTTGGTTTAAAATAGTGACATAATCAATAGACACAAAACTTATTTAATATCAGGATGGCTCCTGAGGTTTGCCCATGGTGGGCACTAGGCGAAATGGCATGTAGGGTTTAAGTGCAAAGGGTGATGGGTGGGGGCCACAGTTTGCATGAGTTGGCACTAATGGACATAGAGGCTATAGAGGGCCATGGGTATATGGAGAGCATAGGGGATATGGGCAGCCATGGGGTGGATGGAGGGGCATGGGTTGGCATAGGAGGTACAAAGGGCCATGAGGGGTAGGTGGAGGAATACAGTGGCACAGGTTGGCATGGATGGGGCATGGGGAGTGTGTGGAGAGTGAGGGGAGTGAGGGGTGAGGGCTGGAGAGCTGTTTTGTTTTAATTATTTCTTGAATTTAATTCAACAAAGTGCCAGAGCACAGAGGCAGTCTTCTGGCCAGCCCACTTCCCTACCCAGCAACCTCCGCACTCATTCCAGGGGTGGTGGGCCCAACTTCTAATCCAGCCCACTACCCCACCCTCCCCGGCCCCCACCCCAATCCACTCTTGTAACAAAAATCAGAACTGCGAGCAGCCATTTTTAAAGGTGGGATTTGCAGAGTCGGGAATTCTCCCGTCTCTGTGCTGGGCTTGAGCTGAGTGGTTCAATAGGCTATTTCAGAGGACAATTAAGAGTCAACCACATTGCTGTGGGTCTGGAGTCAAGTGTAGGCCAGACCAGCTAAAGATGGCAGATTTCCTTCCCTAAAGGACTTTAGTGAATCAGATGGGTTTTATGACAATCGACAATGGTTTCATGGCCGCTATTACTGAGGTTACCTTTTAATCTCATTTTATTAATTGAATTTAAATTCCACCAGCTGCCATGGTAGGATTTGATCCCCTGTCCCTTAGGCATTAGCCTGGGCCTCTGGATTACTAGCCCAGTGACATTAGCACTATGCCACCGTCTCCCCAAATTTACTTTGTCAACCCAAAATTTAAAGCCAATTCCTTTATTCCAAGGTTTCTGTGGAAAGGTGGTGAATAATTTGAAATAAATATTAAAATTTCCACAGCTCATTTCATGACCTCAGGAACTTCCAGGTGTTTTTCAATCAATGAAATACTTCTGAGGTGTAATCATGTTTGTAAATGTCGGAAATGCAGCAGCTAATTTGCATTCAGGAAGCTCTCACAGACATGTTTTAGTGATAGTGGTTGTGGAATAAATGCTGGCCAAAACAAGGGCAGAGCCCCTCGGTTCTCCTTAGAAATAGCACCATACGATCTTTTATGTTCACTTTAACATTTGAGCATTATAAATAATGGGATCTTTAGGAGTGTTTACTTCAAACTTGCATACACTAAATTATGCAAAAGATGAGAGTTTTTGAGATGCGTTAGTAAACGTTAGTATGTTAGTTGACTATTGGTTTATGTTCATTTGTCGATATTTTCTGAGAACAGACAAATGCCAAGACATACAGCGGGATTTTCCACACTCGCCCGCCACTGGGATCTTCCGATCCCGCCGCAAGTCAATGGACTTCTGGCTGTGGCGCCGCCTCACCTGCGGCGGGTCCTACCCACAACGGGGCCGGAAAATCCCCGTCATTGTGTGTTTTTAAAATTTCCTGCAATCAAATTCTTCAACTGGAATCAATTTTCACCCTCGTCAGGCCGACTGAAGCAAAACATTTTAAAAATAACTAGTAAGCAAAGGACTCAACGTTCTTACCTTTAGTTGTAATACCAGATCAATCCGATACTTCCCAAGGGGATTAATGTCGTTGAGGATCAGCGCAATAATAATATCAATCCCATTGCATTCATGGGTCGTAATGCAAGCCTGTGCAAGACAGAAATAAACATGGGTAAATGTCATTGTTCAGATTGTTTAACTCCTGAACAGAAACAGAAACAGGTATTGTAAAGAATTGTGTACCCTACAACTACGCAAATGCTGCGCATATAACATTTCACAATTTTAGTCTATGACAACTTGCGTAATCCTTTTCTACACAAGGTTCGGTGAGACGGTGAAGTGGCAGTAGTACAGAATAAGGGGTAGGAAATTGGCAGTCTGCTTTGCACTATTCCTGAATTTTTCCTTTAACCTCAGTGGCCAGTTGGTTCACTACCACCCAAAGCCAATTTCATCTGCAAGATGCATTATCCTCCATTATTTTCCAGCCATTTTACATCTCTTTAAGCCTCACATCCTGGTATCAGAACAGATAGGTTGTCCATTTTATAAGCCAAGTTAGACTCCTGTTGTTTTGTTGTATCTCCTGTACCACAGCAATTCCCATTGGCAATGCTTCCTTCTCCTACGAACTCGTCTCGCTCTGATCTACCAGTTTCATAAATGAGAAGAACACAACAAAGCGAACAAGTCAAATGAATTTGTGTGGCCGGCTGCTTCCCAGTTTTGGGCGGGTGAATACAAACTCATGGGGGTGGTGGGGTTGTGTTGTTGTGTGGAATCTGAACCTACTCAGTCTTTAAAATGGAACCTGCAGCCTGTTCTTTTATCCTTTCATGGGATGTTGGTGTCACTAGCAAGGCCAGCATTTGTTGCCCATCCCTAATTGCCCTTGAACTGAGTGGCTTCTTAGACCACTTCAGAAGGCAATGAAGGGTCAACCACATTGCTGAGAGTCTGGATTCACATGTAGGCCAGACCAGGTAAGGGCAGCAGATTTCCTTCTCTAGAGGAAACAGATGGGTTTTCACAACAAGCGATGATGGTTGTCACGGTCACCATTACTGAGACTAGCTTTCAATTCCAGATTTGTTCAATGAATTTAAATTCTACCAACTGCTGAGATGAGATTTGAACCCATGTCCCCAGAGCATTATTCTGGATTACCAGTCCAGTGACATTACCACCACGCCACCATCACTCCAAGCCTGCACTGGTCAGTATGTACAATGATCACCATTTTACCCACATACTGTAGTTCGGTGGCTAAGGTTCCCCTGGAAGCAGGTGGGTGTCTCAAATCTTATGCAAACCAGGATCCTTTTCTGGCAATGGGACTTTGGTTGGTTTCTAACTTGGGCCTGAAAGGGCACAATGCGGCCTACAGTTATTTGGTCGGTGTGGAGGGGGGGGTGCTCCAGAGAAGCTGCCATTACCCCTAGGTTTAACTATTCTGAAACTTTCCCTGCTGGCCTCCTGCCCTCCATAAACTCAACGGTCTGTACCCTAAGTTGCACAAAGGGCCGTTCACCAATCACCCCCCCTGTGCTCACTAACCTACACTGGTTCCTGGTCCAGCAACACCTTGATTCAAAAATTCTCCTGCTTGTTTTCAAATCCCTCTCTGGCCTGGCTCCTCCCCATCTCTGTAACCACCTCCAGCCCTACAACTTTCCAAGATATCTCCGCTCTTCCAATTCTGATTCGTTGTGCATCCCTGATTTTAATCACAACCTCACTGGTGACTGTATCTTCAGCTGCCTAGGCCCTAGGCTCTGAAGTGCCATGCTTAAATCTCACCGCTCCTCTCTCTTCCTTTAAGGTGCGCCTTAAAACCTAGCCCTGATCTAGCCTTTGGTTGCAGATTTTAATATCTCCTAATGTGGTTTGTGGCTAGATTCTGCTTGGTAATGCGCGTGTGAAATACCTTGGGGTGTGTTAAGGTGTGACAGGAATGTATTATTTTTGTAGGACCACAAAGAGCACGGTTCCACAAAAACGTTGCAGCCTGGACAATCCCCCCACCGCCCTCTACCTTGCCAATGTTTCCCCCCCAGAACCCCTATCCCACCATTTACCCTCTTTCCCCCTTTGCTGCTGACCACCAAACTCCAAGAGTCAGAATTTCTGCTGCTGCTCTTTAACCAGTCTTCACCCACATTCTGCCCCCACCAGTCAATCTTCGCATTCTTCATGGATAATTCCCCCATTCCCCTTGCATGCGCACAGGCTCTGTGGGTGCCTGACAACAAATTCTGCATGGTCCTTTCACTCTTCTGATTTGGCATGATGGATCATGGGAATACAGGATTGGCATCCGAACTCAGACAACAACCAACTTCTAGGCCAAGGATTTATTCCGCAAACTGAAGAGAGCATTGTGGAAAAGATGGACCACTCCAGGCTTAATCATTAGCATTTTATTTAAAGCTGCAAGGCCCCACGGAGTAACCTCTCACCATCGTGACAACTTTGGGAATCCTTGAGAAATATGTTTCTAAACTGTGTTTTGATTGGAATTGCTTGTTTTAAGGAGACTTTGAATTAGAAGTTGAGTAAGTGTTGCCCAAATCTATTTGCTCTTCTCTATTCTCTGTGCTGTTTAAAGATATAAATTGTAACTTTGGCTATTATTATATGATCCTAATAGTTACAATTAAATCATGAAAGTAACACCGGGAATTCGTCCTCTGTGTCTTTCCCCACTCAACCAGCTTCACTTGGGTGGAAGTGCAACAAATCCCTGTTGGCCCAAACTTGCGGCCGTGTTATGAGGGTGGAGTGGGAGCACCTTCGAGGAAACGAGTGTTGTACTGTTAAACTCTGACCCAAGTTGTCCATGGATTGGTTACCTGACAGAGAAACTACCATCTGGGATACAAACACGTGTGGCAATATGTTGAATTTGGATGTGATTCAACTGATGGGCACCCAGTCCTAGGATTTTACCTGATTCTCATGACAAGGCCCCTGGCAATATTCAGTCAGTGTTTCCAGTGTTTGGTTGATGAGCGAGACATTCTTCTCATTAATGTAGAGGCCCAGCAGGCCTAGCCCCCCCGTGGTGCTGCCGCAGATACAGTCCAAAAACTGAAGCGTTTCACACACCAAGTTGTAATTGGTTTTGTTGTTTTGGTGCCGAAGGAAATTCTGGAAGGACAGCAAAACATGAAATTGATCAATCGTTTTGACTTAAAGGAGCAATCCGACCCCCCTCGCACTCTTCAAAAAGGAACAGTTCTACCAGTGAGGAGTTTCTGAAAAAAAAAAACAGCTTTCTGTGTAAGGTTTGTGATGTGTTGGCTGAGGCTAAATTTCAACTAAACTTGACTCTTAATTGCCCACCGAAGTGGCCCAGCGAGTCACTGAGTTGTATCAAAGCCAATATCATTTGTTCATGAAGAAAGCTCACTGCCACCTTCACAGGGCAATAAACGTACCAGTGCCCACAATTCAGGAAGGAATCAGAAAAAGAAGTCTCTCTGTTTGAGGATGGATAAGAAACTCTATTTTGGAAAACAGCCCTTATTAAATCAGTGTTTTCAGATGTAATTTATTCTTGACTTTTCATAACAATAAAATGGTAGCTTAATAATTTATCTGAAGAGATACATGGCACAAACTGCACTTTAAATTAATAGCTGTGGTACTAAGGCTCCTTTGACAGCACCTTCCAAACCCGTGACCTCTTAACATCTAGAAGGACAAAGGCAGCAGATACATGGGAACACCACCACCTGCGAGCTCCCCCCCAAGTTGCACACCATCCTGACTTGGAAATATATCGCCGTTCCTTCACTGTCACTGGGTCAAAATCCTGGAACTCCCTCCCCAGCAGCACTTGTGGGTACACCTACACTACATGGACTTCAACGGTTCAAGATGGTGGCTCACCACCACTTTCTCAAGGGCAATTAGGGATGGGCAATAAATGCTGGCCTAGCTAGTGATGCCAACATCCTGTGAATGAATTTTTAAAAAATCTGACACACTGACACAGTAAATGCAGCTCAGCAGGAAGTTCATTCCACTATCTGATGCACCCACTGTCAGGCAGGTTTTGGGACAACTGTATCTCTCATCATACCCACAGCCTTCACACCCTACCCATAAAGTGCTTTCCTCTCCTCAGCAACTCTACTCACAACAGAGCTGGCAAGAAAGTAGGCCGAGGAGAGCCTTCACCCACTTCCCTAGAATGAATAATTAAATAAAATTCTCTCAGTTCTAAATTCAAAAGAAAAACAGAAATCGACAAGAAGCTGGGGGTTTTGCAAAGTGACAGCCAATTTCATGAATGTGCAGTTGTGTATTTATTGCAGGGTCATGATCCTGCCTAATCTAAGAGTCATTCAATTTATCGTCAGGTTGGCAATCTCACTCTGACAAGTCTTCGAGAATGGTTGGTGTGGGGATTGGAAGGCTTTGTATTGGTAAGAATGGGATTGTTCTTTTGAAGTTGAGGTCACATTGCTGGAGAGCTAGACGTCAACAGCACCAATGCAGCACCACGAGGCACCAATGCACCATCGGGAACCTCAGTCACAGCACTGCATGGAACAGAAGAGCCCCAAGAAAGGGAATGGCAACATTTCCTGCAGGCCTCAGGAGAGCTAAGAGAGAGGGACAATTTGGAGGGAGGCGAAGTTGCTAATAGGTCATCTCGCTCTGCCAAGAGAAGTTTCGACCACTTACATATGCCAGGTGGGGAAGGGGGGGAGAGGTGTGGGGAACAGTCAGGTCTGGGGAGGGAGGTTGTGGTAAGCTTCAATGCCCCATTTTCCTGGCATCCCACTGGAATTGCATCGGAATAATGGAAGAAAATCCAAAGCATTTTATTATATTTCTTTCCCTGCACCAGGAGCGTCCAGGTTTCTTGCCTCTGCACATTATACATGTTAGCTGTATATTAAGTGAGTGTTTAATTATATTATGGTGGTGGGGGACATTAACTGGGAATTCACTTGTGCTCCCATAACTAGGAACAGAGTGAAACTGCAGTTATTGGATTTTGGAGGTACATGGTTGGAATGTTTATCTCTGCAAATAAAAGCTTATAATTTGTGTAAAGGGTTGCTCCACTTCTATACTTCACCACCTGGTTTTTGGGAGTAGAATATGCTAATCGTATGTTAATTATATTGTTAAGATACATAGGTGAAGAGCATTTTTTAAGAATAAGTACTTAGAGCACTTATAAAGAGAGACTGCTAGGACCCTGGGTTAGTATGTAGGAAGCAGACATATGTAATGCTGCATTCTGTGAATAAACCTAATATGAAGAAAAGTATTAGTATCTAGTTCACACTTCAACTGGCTTGGGATAATCAGGTGCAAACATTGGGCCTCAGTTGAACTGGGGCACAAATAAAGTTTAAATAAATATTGTTGCTAATTTGCATCAATTTCAAGATGGGGTTATCAGCAGATGTTGGTGTTCTGATTTAGGATTTTATCCACCAATGATGGAGCAGCATCAAAACCAGTACTTTCCAAACCTCCAGGCCCACAGCAACTAAACAGCAAACCCAGCGAGTGAGAAAGTACAAAACAACATTAGGAACAGGAGGAGACCATTCAGCCTCTTGATCTTGTTCCTCCATTAAGTTAGATCATGGCTGACCTGCATCTCAACTCCAATTCCCCAACTATCCAACAAATGCAAATGCTGTCGACTGCATACCTGAGCTAATCGTATATTTCTTTTTCAGAATATGTATGGTGAATTGTACAGTTCTTTCTTTTTTTTTGCATAAGCCATTTTTTCAAAATGTGCCGCTTGTTCTTGAATGCACCACTTTGCTGCTGTAGTTTCTGATAACCCCTTGAAGACAGTGGTCTCACCTGAAGTTCTGAGTTATGGTTCTCACACAACAGCTGAAGGAACCTGAGGATAGGCTCCATTATAGCGACCGCAGGGCTCATAACTTCTTCATCTCTAGACTTCTCCTCGGATCCAACGCCCTCATTTCCCACAGGGACGAGATCAGCCTCAGGATCCATCTCCCTTCTGTACATGTAATAGGCCTTGTACGTGGCAACTGAAGCCTCTGCCAACTGTCCTTTCACTCCCTCCTTGAGGTGATATGATGAATCCCTCACTAAGAGAAATGACAAGATGGTTTGTTTTGTGATTGATAAGATTTACATCTACAATTTTAAAGAATGCATTATTTGCACCACATCCAAGCTCTGGTTTAGTCGATGAGCTAAGATACATATCATGAAAGCTCTGGGGCCACTTATAGGGGTCGATCTGACCTTCTTGGCGGGTGAGGGGAAAACAATCGGGGGGGTGTGTGTTGGCCATCCGTCCATTGAAGAACCCCCAGTCCGCCATCTCCCCCACCAGTGATGATGAGGCTCCCCCCCCATCAGCTAAAATGATCAGGCTGGCTAGGCCAGCCAAACATTCATCCCAGTGCAGCTCACCACATCGAGACCTCAGGATTGAGCCAGGGAGGCTGCCTGCAGAGCTCATTGCAGGTGGCGGGAATGGAGGCTGTTGTGAGGATTGTGATGTGATCTCAGAGGGTGGCCATCTCAGTAGGAGGGCTGTGGGGAGAGCGTCCCAGATTATTTTTGTGGACCGAGGAGAAGCGGTCCACTTTGGATAAAACACTGGTTCAGCCTCAACTGGAGTATTATGTCCAGCTCTGGGTGCCGCACTTTCAGAAGAATGTAAAGGCATTTGAGAGGGTGCAGAAAGGACTCTCATGTGGTTCCAGAGATGAGGAACTTCAGTTATGTAGGTAGATTGGAGAAGTTGGGACTGTTTTCCTGGGGAAAGATTACTTAAGAGGAGATTTAATGGAGTATTCAAAATCATGAGGGGTCTGGGCAGAGTAAATATGGATAAACTGCTCCCATTGGTGGAAAGATTAAGAATGAGGGGACACAGGTTTAAGGTAATTGGCAAAAACAGCAAAGACGATATGAGGAGAAACTTTTTCACACAGCGAGTGGTTGGTATCTGGAATGCACTGATGAAGAGTGTGGTGGAAGCAGGGTCAAGCGAGGTATTCAAAAGGGAATTGAACTGTTATTAGAAAAAGAAAAATGTTCAGAGTTACAGGGAGAAAGTGGGAGAATGGTTTGAGGCGAGTTGCTCATTTGGAAAGCCAGCACAGACATGATGGGCCAAATGGCCTCCCGTTGTATTGTAAAAGTTCTGTGACTTTGGTTCCATCGCTCCTGCAGCTGGTCAATGGGAGTACAGCACAGGCTCCCACCAGTTCTGAATTAAAATAGCAATCGTGATCCTCCTGGCATCAAAGCTCCACGACTTCCATATGAAAAGGGGTTTAAAACCTGAAACAGACAGGTGCTTTGGACACCCGCCAGTAAGCCTCTTCAACATAGCGACGGCTACATTGCCATTGGTAACAGGACAGTTAGGCTAAAAATCCCATTTCAAGCTGTTAGCACACTATTAATACCTAGAAAAAGCAGTGGGAATAAACACCATAAAGAATAAAGCCCTGCTCCCATGACTTTGCATTTAGAGTCTTCTGAGTAGAATCATTGAATGGTTACAGCATTCGGCCCCTTGTTTCTGTGCCAGCTCTCTACAAGAGCAAATCACTTAGTCCCCCTCCCCCACCTTTTCCTCACAGCCCTGCAAATCTTCCCTCCTCAGATAATTTTCCAATTCATTTTGAAAGCTGCAATTGAATCTGCCTCCACCACACTCTCAGGCAGTGTATTCCAGATCCTAACCACCAGCTGCATAGAGAAGCTTTTCCTCATACCATCTGTGCTTTGCTTCCTCCAATCACCTTAAATTGGTGTCCTCTGCTTCTTGATCCTTCCATCAATGGGAACAGCTTTTCCCCCCATCTACTTAGTCTAGATGGCTCATGATTTTTAACACGTCAATCAAACCTCCTCTCAACCTTCTCTTCTCCAGGGAGAACAGCCCCATCTTCTCCAATTTAGCCCAAGTCACTGATACTAAGCTATTTCGAGTCCTGATTTCGGATTCATCCCGCAAAGCAGCAGCAGGGCTAAAGAAGAAAAAAATAGTTCTTTCCAAACCTCGGAAGCCATGAAATTGAAACAAGGATCAATCAGGAAATAAGTAACATGGGAAAGAACTGAAGCAACTGGGCTTTGAGGCCTTGATGAACTGGCTCATTACTCACTGTTGCCCCAGTAGAGAGGGAAAGGGTGCCACAACTTTATGATCATGATTTTTTTGAATATGCAGTACCAGATTATACTATTAACATTTCCCCCTTTTATAGTTTTGATGTTATTTAAGTATGTGTTTGATAATTTTATTCTCCTTACTTTCAAGATTAAAACGATAGCAACATTCCTGAGAAAAAGATCTGCTTCACAATTTTTTTTAAAAAGGAGCTTTTAAAAAAGAGAATAGCTGAAGTAAATGTTGGTCTCTTAGAGACAGCAACAGGAGAAATTATCAAGGGGAATGAGGCAGAGACATTGAACAAATATTTTGTGTCTGTCTCCACAATTGAAAACACAAACTATGTACCAGAAATAGAGTAACCAAGGCGACAGTAAGAATGAGGAAGTTAAAGTAATTAATATCAGCAGAGAAAAAGTATTGGAGAAACGCAAGTAACTAAAAGCTAACAAATCTCCAGGACTTGATAGCCCACATCCCAAATATCCTATGGTTCCAAAAGAGATAGCTACAGAGATAGTGGCTATGCCGGTTATGATTTTCCAAAATTCCCCAGATTCTGGAATGTTCCCAGTGGATTGGAAATTGGAAAACATAACATTAATGTTCAAGGAGGACAGAGGAAATAGCGGACTGCAGGCCAGTGAGCCTGACATGAGTCTTTGGGAAAATGCTGGAATCTATTATTAAAGCACATGGAAAATGATTGTACGATCGAGCAAAGTCAACATGGTTTTATGAAAGGAAAATCGTGTTTGACAAATTTATTCGTGTTTTTTTTGAGGATGTAACTAGTAAGGTACATAAAAGGGAACCAGTGGGTGTTTATACTTGAATTTCCAAAAGACATTCAATGAGGTGCCACACAAAAAGTTAGTATGCAAGATAATGGCTCGAGTAGAGATAAACAGGGCATTTTCCAAGTTGGCAGGCTGTGACCAGCAGAGTGCCGCAAGGATCAGTGCTGGGGCCTTAGCTATTAACAATTACTATTAATTAGACTTACAAATAACTTAGATGAAGAGGCCGAATAATCTACCTAAGGTTTCTGATGATACAAGCTGAGGAGTGGTATTGTAAGTTGGGAGGAAGACAGAAAGAGACAGCAAAAAGATATGGACAGGTTAAGTGAGTGGGTAACAAGGTGGCAGATGGAATTTAATGTGGGGAAGTGTGAGGTTATTCACTTTGGTAGTAAGAATAGAAAAGCAGATGTTTTTTAAAAAAGGCAAGAAACTTGTAAATGTTAATATTTGGAGAGTCTTGGTGTAGGCGTATAAGGAACACAAATTTAGCATATAGATACAGCAAGCAATTAGGAAGGCAACTGGCATGTTGGCCTTTATTGTAAGGGCACTGGAGTACAGGAATAAAGAAGTCTTGCTGCAATTGTACAGGACTTTGGTGAGACCACAGTTGGAATACTGTGCACAGTTTTGGTCTCCATTTTTAAAGAAGAATATATTTGCATTGGAGGCAGTTCAACGAACATTCACTAAATTGGTCCCTTGGGTGAGAGGAAGGTCCTATGATGAGAGGATGAGGAAAATGGGGCTATGTTCTCTAGAGTTTAGAAGAATGAGAGATGATCTCATTGTAACATACAAAATTCTGAAGGGGCTTGACAGGGTAGACACAGAGGTCTGAGCTGAGGTAGCTAGAAAACAGGGACACAGTCTCAGGATAAAGGGACAATCATTTACGACTGAGATGAGAAGAGATTTCTTCATTCAAAGGCTTGAGAATCTTTGTGATACTCTACCTTAGAGGGTTTTGAATGCTTAATTGTTGAGTATATTTAAGGCTGAGATAGAGAGATTTTCACCCTCTCGGGGAATCATGGGATGGGGGAGTGGGCGGAAAAATGGAGTTGAGGCAGAAAATCAGCCACGATCATATTGAATGGTCTCCTCCTGCTCCTATTTCTTATATTCTTAAGAAGTGCAGGGGAATCACATTACAACAGTGACTACACTTCAAAAGTATTTAATTGGTTATTAAAGCACATTGGGACATCTTATGATGATGAAAAGTGTGAGAAATGCAAGTTCTTTTTTCCTATCGAGGTGCCAAGGAAGACTAGGCACTTCCACAATGGCTGAGGATGAAAGTACCGCCATGCTGTCCCACATCTAACGAGTCATTTCCAGACCTGATTGGGTAGGAGGATGGACACAAACCAACTGTTTCCATCCCACAAAGGGAGAGAAAGAAAAATATCTTAGTGGGAGAAAATTGCAAGAGGAACAAAATAACAGTTACAGTGATAGATTGTAGGTGCAACCAAGAGGATTTGACTTTGAAGTGAAAGGAAAAAAATCAAACTTCTACGAGGTTGCAAGTTAGTTGTTGTCCATTTGAAAGACCTTTCATGATGGCCCAAAAGCACTTTGAAGCCAACGAAGTACTTTTGAAGTGTAGTCTCTGCTGTAATGCTAGGAAATGCAAGGCAATTTGTGCACAGCAAGATCCCACAAACAATGAGTTAATGACCAACTAATCTGTTTTGGTGATGTTGATGGGCAGATAAATTTTAGCCAGGACACCATAGAGAACTTTGCTCCTCGTCCCCAAATAGTGACATGGCATCTTTTACATTTGCCTGAGAGGGCATATTTTCTCTTAGTGTTTCATCCAAAAAACAGGCCATAAAATTGAGACTTAGGTGAAACTCTCTTGCGGTAATCAATCCTGTAGGACCAGCCTACAGTTGCCCCTCACATCATCCAAGTGTTAGCATTGTGAGAAGCACCTCCTAAACGCAACAATTTGCCCCTGACTAGTTTCAATCTGTTCCCCTTCATGGTTTTAATTCAGTTACCTCTTCTTCTGTTGACAGGTGTCACCACATCATAGTCATCATCCTTCTTTTTGCTGCTCAGGTCATGTGTGTTGACCGATACTGTTGCCCTTATTTCTTGTTGTGCCAGTTTCATGCGATCATACAAGACTTTGAAGAACTTCTCGGACTTCTTCAGCTCGTTAAGTTGATGGTGAAACGAACGCTGAGATTTGATAACAGATTGATTAACACGATGGGGTTTGGGGAGGGGTGGGGGGTGGGGGATGCGGTTTGGCTCAAAGTTCTGAGGACTCGGGTTTGTTGCCTTACCTGGATCTGGGTGTTCCCTCCTTCTAACAAAGCAATGCCGAGCATGATGCTCTCTTCAAAGATCCTGGAATTTTTAGTGTTTGTGATGAGGTCGGTGACCAATTCAGAAGCCCCTGCTCTGTCAAGGTGGCACTGAATCTCAAATACAGAGACTCCACACTTGTCTGAATCAGGTGAAGAGCCACCTACAAAAAAACATAATTAAACACTTTAGTTGGAGGCTTAATTTTCAGTTTACCAGAACCGTTACAGTGCAGGTGGTAGCCTTTCAGCCTGTTGTATCTGTGTTGGCTCTTTGTAGGAACAAACTTACTTAGTGTCACTTCCCTGTCTTCTCCCTGTAGCCCTGCATATTAACTATTTTGGTACCTATTGCAACAAATAAAAGGTCTATTCCTGCTCAGGTTGAACACTATATGAGAAATGCTCATTGCTTTTTTTAACATTGCAACAGACAGAACTTGGATCTCTTCCCACTCCTCAATGGAAAGGGCTGACACATAACGCACCCCTAAGTCTCCTAGGCTGTGCTGTCTGAATTCACTAACAGGACAATAACAACTACTCATTTGACTGTTAAGTTTTCTTCCCACTCCAAGTCTTTCTGCTGCTTTTAACCTGCAGTTTCCAAATCCAACCCAGGCCTCAGAATTTGAAGACAGCTACAGTAGCACACTCACCTTGAGTAAGAGAGTTGTGGGTTAAAGTCCCACTTCACGGACTTCAGCACACAATCTACGCTGATGCTGTATGTTATGAAAATATAATTTTCAATATATTATTGTGATTTATTGTAAAGGTAGGTTAATAGTGGGGTTTGGATATTTTCTCTGTGTATGTGCGTGTGTTGGGGGGATTTAATTGAATTTGAGACAGCTGGTCTGGAGGCTTTGAGTTATCAACAAGAAGCTAGGTTTGAAATGCTAAATACGTAAACATGGCTGAAGTTTTAGAATGTGAGGTGTAAGGAAAATTTGCATTTTTAGATAAACCAGAGTAGTTTGAATTTCAAAGAGATGGTAAGATATTACACCAAGGAAGAAAAAGCTAAGTCAAACAGTGTGTTTCTTTTTCCCCAAAGGTTACTGATAAAATTAGTACTATGAAAGCTTTATATTATGAGAAAAGTAAAGTTGCAAGAACATATGGAAACAATGGAATTTGCATTAAAAAGGGAGAAACATGTATAAAGGAGATGGGGTTGTGTGTAAGGAAAAAGTTAGTCTAAGATCTAACACAAGTATGAAAAGCCTCCAGCCTCTATGCATCAAGTTGCTGCCTACAGGAACCAAAGCTGAGAAAACACACTGTGAATTCTCCTATCCAGGTATCGTGTTGCTTTGCCTAGGTCTGTTTAAATCTATTTGTTTTTACTGTTGCCTTAATGGAGGTGTAATGAGCAGGCAGATTAATTTGGGGTTTTAGGAGTTATTATAGAAGTAATTTGTAGTCCTCTGTATGTGCTTGAAATCTTTTCTTTTGTTAATAAATGTTTAATTTTAATTTTCTAAAAACCTCTGAAGTCATGGTAGTTCAGGGCACACATCTCGAAATAAAATACGAATTGCAAAGCAATTGTGACCATATGATCAAGTTTCCCTGGTGGATTTGATCCGCCTGGCACACATCATGTGCCACTGCTTTACAGTACAGAGGGAATGCTGCACTATCAGAGCTGCTGCCTTTCAGATGAGACCTTAAACGGAGGCTCTGGTGACGTAAAAGATGGCCCCACAATACCATAGAGGTGGTGGTGGCATAGTAATCCATTATAATCCAGAGGCCCAGGGTAATGCTCTGGAGACCAGGGTTTGAATGACACCATGGCAGATGTGAAATTTGTGTTCAATAAAAATCTGGAATTAAAAGTATAATGACGACCATGAAACCATTATTGAATGTCATATATATTTTTTTTAAAAACAGGCTTAGCGGAAAAAATCTTCCTTCCTTACCTGGCCTGGTCTACATCTGGCTCCAGACCCACAGCAATGTGGTTGAGTCTCAGAAACCCTCTGAAATGGCCTAGCAAGCCACTCAATTGTATCAAAACCACACAGTCCTTGTGGAAACAAAGTCCCATCTTCACGTTGAGGATACCCTCCATTGTGTTGTGTGGCACTACCACCGTGCTAAGTGGGATAGATTTCGAACAGGTCTTGTCAAGACTGCACATCCATGAAGCACTGTGGGTCATCAGCAACATCAGAATTGTACTCGAACACAATCTGTAACTTCATGGCCCAGCACGTCCCCCACTCTACTATTACCACCAAGCCAGGGGATCAACCCTGGTTCAATGAAGAGTGCAGGAGGACGTGACAGGAACAGCATCAGGCATATGGACAAGTGAGGTGAGCTATAACACAGGACTACATGCATGCCAAACAGCGTAAGCAGCAAGTGATAGACAGGGCTAAGCAATCCCACAACCAATGGATCAGATCTAAGCTCTGCAGTCCTGCCACATCCAGTCATGAATGGTGGTGGACAATTAAACGACTCACAGGAGGAGGGTCCACAAATATCCCCATCCTCAATGATGGCAAGCCCTCTACATCAGTGAAAAAGATTGAAGCAGTTGCAAGAATCTTCAGCCAGAAGTACTGAGTGGATGATCCACCTTGGCCTCCTCTGGAGGTCCCCAACATCACAGTCTTCAGCCAATTTGATTCACTCCACATGATATCAAGGAACTGTTGAAGGCACTGGATAGTGCAAGGCAATGAACCCCGTCACTATTCCAGCAATAGTATTGAAGACAGCGCTCCAGAACTTGCTGTGCCCCTAGCCAAGCTGTTCCAGTACAACTACAACACTGGCAACTACCCGGTGATGTGGAAAATTGCCCAGGTATGTTCTATACACAAAGAGCAGGACAATCCAATCCGGCCAATTACCCCCCCATCAATTTACTCTCAATCATCAGTAAAGTGATGGAAGGGGTCATCAACAACGCTATGAAGCAGCACTTGCTTAGCAATAACCTACTCACCGATGCTCAGTTTGGGTTCCGGCAGGGTTCTCAGCTCCTGACTTCATTGCAGCCTTGGTTCAAACATGGACAAAAGAGCTGAACTCCCAAGGTGAGGTGAGAGTGACTGCCCTTGACATCAAGGCCGCATTTGACTGAGTGTGGCAGCATGGAGCCCTAGCAAAACTGGAGTCAATGGGAATCAGGGGGAAGACTCTCTGCTGGTTGGAATCAGACTTAGCACAAGTGAAGGTGGTTGTGGTTGTTGGAGGTCAATCATCTCAGTTCCAGGACATCACTGCCAGAGTTTCTCAGGGTAGTGTCCTCGGCCCAACCATCTTCAGCTGCTTCATCAATGACCTTCCTTCCATCATAAGGTCAGAAGTGGGATGTTCGCTGATGACTGCACAATGTTGAGCGCCATTCATGGACTACTTCAGTATCTGAGTCATGTCCAAATGCAGCAAGACCTGGACAATATCCAGGCTTGGGCTGACAAGTTGCAAGTAACATTTGCGCCACACAAGTGTCAGATAATGACCATCTCCAACAAGAGAAAATCTAACCATCGCCTCTTGATATTCAAAGGCATTACCATCACTGAATCTCCCATTATCAACATCCTGGGGTTACCATTGACCAGAAACTGAACTGGACTAGCCATATAAATATTGTGCCTACAAGGGCAGGTCAGAGGCTAGGAATCCTGTGATGAGTAAGTTGCCTCCTGACTCCCCAAAGCCTGTCCACCATCTACAAGGCACAAGTCAGGAGTATGATGGAATACTCCCCACTGGCCTGGATGAGTGCAGCTCCAATAACACTCAAGAAGCTTGACACCATCAAGGACAAAGCAGCCCGCTACCTTGGCACGGCACCCCCCCCCACCCCCCCCCCCCCCCCCCCCCCCCCCCCCACACACACACACACACACACACACACACACACACAAACACACACACACAAACATTCACTCCCTCCACCACCGACGCAGAATAGGAGCAGTGTGTATCATCCTACAAGGTGCACTGCAGGAACTCACCAAGGGTCCTTAGACAACACCTTCCAAACTCATAACCACTACCATCTAGAAGGACAAGGGCAGCAGATATATGGGAATACCACCACCTGGAAGTTCCCCTCCAAGCCACTCACCATCCTGACTTGGAAATATATCTCTGTTCCTTCACTGTCTCTGGGTCAAAATCCTGCAACTCCCTCCCTAACAGCACAGTGGGTGTACCTACATCACATGGACTACAGCAGTTCAAGGGAGGAGCTCACCACCACCTTCTCGAGGGCAATTGGGGATGGGTAATAAATGCTGGCCCAGTCAATGATGCCCACATCCCATGAATGAATTTTAAAAAATGGAGAAAAGCAGGGACATTTTTCCTGGTTACCTGACCAAAATTTATCCCTCAATCAACATCCCTGACGTAGATTTTCTGGACATTATCTTATATTGCTGTTTGTGGGAGCTTCCTGTGTGCAGCTACCTTTCTTACAAGGACTACACTTCAAAAATACTTAACGGTCTGTAAAGTACTTTGAGATGCCATGAGGTCATGAAAAGGCTAGATAAGCCTTTTTTTGCATTTAATTTAATGGTGGGCACAGACCAGCTGAACCTCAGAGGCTTAAATAGCATCACTCGGCAGGACTCAAGAGTGCATCAGGCCATCATGCAACAGTTGCAGGGAAACGAATATTTGAAACGGTTTATCGTTTCAAAAGAAAATCAGACTTAATTATTTTTACAGCGAGACAAGATTCACTCTGAAATCTAACTTCAGCTTGGCACTGTAAATGCTACAAATTTGTACTTGAATCATTGACTTTGCTTCCTCAATAGGCAGCCCACCAACAATAACCACCTGAGCACTGCACCTTGATGTGGTGAGTAGGCTTGTTGGTGCTCCCATGGCCTTGTGAGCTATGCTGATAGGACTACCCAAAATAGGTCAAACAGCAGTAGCCAGAAAACAGGTTTAAGGTCTGTCTATTTTTCTTATTCACTTGTGGAATGCGGACATTGCTGGCAAGACCAGCATTTATCGCCCATCCCCAATAACACTCGAGAAGGTGGTGGTGAGCCGCCTTCTTGGAGCACTGCAATTCACATGTTGCAAGAACGCCTACAGTGCTGTTGGCCCTCCTCGTGGGAATATCTTTTAAAAATGCATTCTTTCATGGGATGTGAGCATCACTTGCAAGGCCAGGATTTGCTGCCCATCCCTAATTGCCCTTAAACTTAGTGGTTTGCTAGGCCATTTCAACCACACTGCTGTGGGTCTGGAGCCACATGTAGGCCAGACTGGGTAAGGGCAGTGGATTTCCTTCCCTAAAGGATATTAGTGAACCAGATGGTTTTCTATGACAACCGATGATAATTTCACAGTCACCATTACTGAGACTAGCTTTCAATTCCAGATTTATTAATTGCCATCGTGGGATTTGAACCCATGTCCCCAGAATATTATCTTCTGCTTCTGGATTACTATTCCATGACATTACCACTATGCCACCATCTTCCCCATAACCTGTTCATCAGTTTAATAATCTAGTTCACAAACTATTCCTTTCATTACAGAAGCAAACCTGAGATGAGACCATTACAGTTGTGGAGGTCCAGAATCTGCTGGATGGGAAGCAGAGTGACTGATTGGAGTCAAATATCACACTCTGGACAGACAGGACTAGATGAAATGGGTGGCATTGTATACAGGGAACTCCAAGTAGTTAACTTAAACTGGGAGATGGCTTAATAAGCCAGTTCCATATTTACTGTTTGCCCCATCTCGCCCACTGGTTTCCTTACCAAATACTGGCCATCTAATTTAGAATAATATTGCTGTACAGCCACTTTTGCTAAAGTCAGTATGACTGCCCAGTGGCGTGCACGGAGCAGCCCCTGTCTTAGTTGCCGTAATCCATTCAAATGCTGGATCTAAATGATGGCATGAGGCATCAGTGAGAAAGTAGCAGCAGGAATTTAAGAAGCAGTTGCAAGTCATGAAGTATCATCTTGGCTCAGTGCTAACACTCGCTCCTCTGAGTCAGAAGGCTATGAGTTCAAGGCCCACTCTAGAGACTTGAGCACATCATCCAGGCTGACAGAGTGCAGCAGGGGGTGCTGCCCTATGGAAGTTGTCATCTTTTAGATGAACCGCTAAACCGAGGTCCCATCTGCCCTCTCAAGTGTAAAGATCCTATGACACTGTTTCAAAGATGAGCAGGGGAATTCTGCCTGGTGTCCTGGCCAATTTAAATTTGAATTGCCAGTTGGGAATACACACTTTATCTGCAGTGTTTCCTACATTACAACAGTGACTACACTTTATTGGCTGTAAAGTGCTTTGAGATGTCCTGAGGCCACGAAAGGTCCTACATAAATGCAAATCTTTTATTCCATTTTTTCCTTTATAATCCTCACAAATAAGTGACCTTATAATTAAAGATACTCCAACTGGTTTTGATCCATCATTTTATGACGGGCAACTCCTCCAGACCAGTAGCGGAGCCAGTGAGCATTTGGAGAGGTCATAATCCCTCTCCAATCACCTCGGGGCTGCCCAATAATGTCTCTCAGAAGCCACTGGCACCAGTCTTTGGCCTCAAGGAGCAGTCTTGACATCTGTGCAGCCTTCAGACTGGCTAAGTCAGCATCCCCCAGCTCATTCTCCTTCTTGCAACACGTCCCAATGGGCCTTTGGCCCCCAGGCACTCCCTGCTTAGTCTCTAGCCTTGAACACTACAAGTTCTGCTCCTTAAGAAATGGAGGTGAAGTCATATGGAGGGGAGTGGGGGAGGGAGTGGAGATGTTCACAGAAGGCACTACGGGTAGGCTGATTTGGAGTTTGATCCTCATCAACCCTGCCTCCAAAACAGATACAAAGAATGTTCCTCTGCCTTGACTGATTCAACACCATGTCCCGTTAAAAAAGAAATCAAAAGAAAAAAGGAATCATAACTAACACTGCTGCTTAAAAATGCCAGGTGACTTAAATATGCAGGTCGGAAGCCGAAAAGGGTGAAGAACTTTCTTTTCTATAGTAACTTTCATGACATTAGTGTATCCTAAAGTACATGTTTACAGTCACTTAAATCATTTTGAACTATAGTCATTGAACAGCAAGGCCTCCAATGCAAATCGCCTTTGGAAACTTACCATGCTGAAATTATGCCTTCCCACTAATGGTGGCACTGCAACATCTCAACATCATAAAGGTCCCCCCTGCTGTTTATTAAACTGGTTTTTCTGCTAGTTCAGCTGTTTTAAAAATCCAGTGAAGTGGGTAACTTTGTCCCTCTGGTTTATGACTTATGACTTATGGTTTGAGGGTGACCATCCCCTTTCAGTAGCTACAGTTTTACTGGGCTGTAACCAAATTTCTTCTCTCCTCATCCATTGAGCGACACCAACCACAGCGATGACAGCAACTACAATTCCAACAATCAAACCAAGACTTGGCCCCTCAGTAACTCCGGTAACTGTAAATGGGTGTCTTGGAGCTTTTATATCCATCTGAGAAGACAGACAGTTTAACATCTCATCCAAAAGATGGCACCTCCGACAATGCAGCCCTCCCTCGGTACTCTACTGAGAATGTTAACCTGGGCTATATGCTCAAGTCTCAGGCATACTTGGGCCATGAACCCTTGACCTTCTAGCTCAGAAACAAGAGTACTACCCACTGATTTAGTTCACATAGAACATAGGTGCAACCGGAGATTAATTTATTTCTTTATTTCATTTGCACATATCTAAACTTACTCTATATTACCAATTTCTATCATTTTCAATATTAATTTAACAAACGTTCATGGTATTTACCTCCAGGTTGTGCAGATTTGGAGTAACTTCCTGTTGTCAGGGGGGCATTTATGCTGCTGCTGTATCCTTCCCCTTTATAGACACTACGAAGATTCCCAAAGTAGCGATTCAGGAGGATCCTTCTTAAAACTGTGCCCTTTAAAAGAACAGATAAAAAATAAAAAATCTGAGTAGAAAAGATTTAAGAAACAACACTTTCCCACCTTAAAGTTTAACGTGTGGCACAGTGCACATCTTCTGTCACTAATTCAGAAAGAAGTTTCTTACTTCTGGCAATGATCTGCCACAATGCTAAAATAATGAACGGGTTCACTGTTAATGTGAAAACTATCGCTCATTACTGAGCGCTCTAGAAAAGGACAATAATCAGATCAGCAGTTCACAAAAACTTGTGAAGTTCCTCCTTCGCAGAGCTTTCTGCACTTGCTGGAAGATGGATAATAAATGCAAGCCCACATCTCCCACCAGTCCCCTATCGACAGCACTTCTTTATGCAGCTGCTGTTCATGTTCAAATCCAACGGGGTGTCCGAACTTGCCTTGAAAAGATGTTGGGTCAGTCAAGTAAGTTCTTAACAATTTACGATTCATGATGGCTTTTAAACCCAGCTGCTGGTGCAGATTAGTCAGTGTACATCTGTGTTGGCCCCCCAGCCCAGTTAAATAGAGTGACCAACTCCCGGCCGAAAATTAAAGGCATGCTTTGGCATGAACCTGTGAGACCTAGTGGGGGTTCCTGCCAGGGCTGAGAGTGTGAGGTGGGGGAGGAAAGGGGGTGTGGGGTGGCAGTGCCAGAGCTAGAAGAGCAAGTTGTGAGAGCCATCAGGAAGGTGGTCATAGAAGAGAGTGCATTGTGCATCCACAGGTGTGTAGCATGCATGCTCAAAGCTGGAACATTGTAAATACAGGAAAAACAGCGTCCCAGTCTCTACCAACTGTTCCAATAACTGGATGGTCCTGTTAAAATCCAGGCTTGTTGGTCACCCTGCAGATAAAAGGAGAGGGTTAGTGGCAGGAAGGACATCGGCTGTAAAATCCCCCGACAAATCCAAAGATGATGGTTGATGTGAAGGTCACCCAGCATTAGGCAGATACCATGTAACACGGGAAAAAGCTGAAACAGAAAGGATAGTGGACAACATCTATCCTAGTAAGAGAACATTAGTGGCTGAATGTGGCGCTGCCTGCAACTACAGACTCATATTCCCTTGAGTATAGAAGTGTGAGGAGTGATCTGATTGAGGTGTTTAAAATGATCATTTTGATTGGATAGGTAGAGGAAAACTTTTTCCTCCAGTGGGAGAGTCGAGAGAAAGGGGAAGAGACTTTAGCAAAGGTCATTCAGGAGTGAGATCAGGAAGGATAGCTTTCACACAAAGGATAACTGAAATCAAGGACTTTCTCCCCCAAATTGCTGAGGGTCAATTAGAGCTTTCAAGGCTTTTGTTCACTAAAGATATCAAGAAATATGGAGAAAAGTCAAGAAAGTGGGGTTGAAGTACAGATTGTGAAATAAATGATCTAATTGAATGATGGTACACATTTAACCCACTCCTGTTCCTATATAAAAGATATTGCCTGAGAACATATGCTGAAAAAGATTTTTCTGCTTTGGCTGGATACAGGGGAGATCACTCTGCTAACAGCACTCATTATCATTGAAGTAAATTAAATGTGTGAGCAACCAGGTTTTGAGAGGCCTGCTCCTCGATTTCTCTTTGGGAAAATTTCACTAAAGCGTCACCGTCACCTTTTGAATGCAATGATGGGAAGGTGTGAGGGGCCAGCAAATTGTTAATGAGCACTGCAATTCAGCATGGAGTCAGTGTGCTTCCACATTAACCAATCAGCTGTGTTTTAATGTCCGGCCAACAACTTAATACAGTTATCACTCTTTCATCCTATTTACCGCAATAAGCAAGCCAATACAGACCAACAATGGGTTTTAATTAAAATATGATGATCATTGAGTATCTAAGTTAGTTACTGTACAATTATCAATATTTTAACTGTGCCAAAATACTTTGATCTCATGAATGTGTCAACCAGTAGCTCTGAAGCTATAACAAGATTTTGTCAACCTTGGAACCACATCATCATCATCATCAAATACTACACCATTAACTCCATGAACATCCCTTCTCACACTTAACCAAAGCAGCAGCTCCTTTGCACAGCCTGCATTGTGTTGTTCAGTTTCAGTATTCAACAGGTTGTTCAACACTTGAAGCCTTTGTACCCTCCTTTGAGGAGATTTGGATTTCCAATGATTGACGCCACTCAATCATCCATCTTACACTCTCAAACGGTTAAGTGAAAGGACACAGATTGAAATGTCTTCACTTGGAGCACAGACCACAGTAACACCCAAAATGCTTCCAGTCTAAATGGGTCTTGAATAACACTTTGCTTGCAATAACGTACGCTCATAACGAACGCTCTCTGTGAATTGGCAAGACCAAATGAATGTTTACAGATATATTTGCCGGAACATTTGAAAGATACTGGATAGATAAGACTGTATCCATTTGGGGAGGGGGGGGAGGTGTTGGTGGTGTGGTCTGTGATTTTTTGGATTTTGTGTCACCTACATTATACAATTCCACAAACAGGTCACTAAGAAGTGGGTTGATAAATTCGGAATGCACTTAATATTTTTTTACAACAATTTGTTTACTTAGATGCAGCAGCACAAGATAAAACAAAAACTGCTACAACTCTCTCTAGCCATTAATCTCTACTAGCAGTGCTTTCCTCATTATTATACTGTGCAAAGGAAATGAAACCTGATGTTTAATAAGCAACTAAATTAGTTCCAGCTATGATTTTCCATACTCAATCAAGGAAATGGGACACTTTCTGTTTTACTAAACACATCTCCTGGTAAGTGTGGGTTTATTACGCAAATTGATACTAATTATTTTATGATGATTCATTCTTCAGTGTGCACTGCTTTAAACACTGAAGAAACAGAAATCCTACAGGGCAAAGAAAAATTCAACAAGGAATAAAATCACACATTCTATAGTTCATGTAGTCACAGAGTCATTATGACACAGAAGGAGGCCATTCAGCCCATCAAATACATTGTACACAGAGAAGTAAAGGTTTGGCTTGGACAGTATCACATTGGCTGCCTTTTATACCCTCTGCTGGAGATTCAATTCCAGTGAAATCAAGATAATTTGACCCCCTAGTTTTCAAGGCCCACATTTCATTTTAGGACTTCCTAATGGTTCCTAATCTCACTGTTTCCATCAGAACCTGATGTCATTGATAAGATTACTGTCTTGGTCTCTACTCTTCTCCATGGCTGGCAAACCAAAGACAGAATTTTCCTATCATCCATTTGCAATTTTCTGCTAGACACACAGCACCGTCACAATAAGTATACAATATAGGGTTAAAAACAAAAAAACTGCGGATGCTGGAAATCCAAAACAAAAACAAAAACAGAATTACCTGGAAAAATTCAGCAGGTCTGGCAGCATCGGCGGAGAAGAAAAGAGTTGACGTTTCGAGTCCTCATGACCCTTCGACAGAACTTGAGTTCAAGTCCAAGAAAGAGTTGAAATATAAGCTGGTTTGAGGTGTGTTTGTGGGGGGCGGAGAGAGAGAAAGAGAGAGAGGTGGAGTGGGGGTGTGGTTGTAGGGACAAACAAGCAGTGATAGAAGCAGATCATCAAAAGATGTCAACAACAATAGTACAAAAGAACACATAGGTGTTAAAGTTGGTGATATTATCTAAACGAATGTGCTAATTAAGAATGGATGGTAGGGCACTCAAGGTATAGCTCTAGTGGGGTGCCAACTGTGATTAAACTTATTCCTATTCATCATATATTCATCATATGACTTCACCCCACACTCCAGCCTTTAGTCAGCCAACACATCCATCCTTGTGATTCACTGCCTTCCTGCATCAATTGGAAAGCAAAAAGAATCATTACACAATTGGATGATGCTCGACTGTCAGCCAAACAGCCTTTTCCCCCCATTTCCAATATTTTTATATCTGGTAAAGAGAAACGTTCAAAGAAAATAATGAAGACTGTTATTTTTTGGCGATGCCCCAATAATTTCTCTCCAGGATTGCAGTGTTCTGAAGATTGATTTTCAATTCCTAGAGACTCCAGGCCAATCCTGGAGGGTTGGCAACCCAGGTACAATACCCAAATGGTGCACATCAACTGGGATCACATGGAGACTCTAGCAACACTTAAAAATGACAAGGAACACAACTTTAATGGCGAGCTTTAAAGGTTACAATGGGATTCACACTATGCAAAATAACAGACACAAGAATGAATTTTAATCCCACATTTGGGCAGCAAATCAAGTCAGTGTGGCAAGGGGTTAAACTGGCTAATTTGCAAAACTGGCCAACCTATCATGCACAGACCAGATTCTGTTTTAACTTCTTTTAACATTCATTCTTGGATGTGGCAAGGCCAACATTTGTTGCCCATCATTAACTGCCCTCGAGAAAGTGGGGTGAGCCGTGTTCTTGAACCAACTATGTGTTTTGTCAGAGGGCAGTTAAGCAACAGCCATGTTGCTATGGGTCTGGAGTCACATGTAGGCCAGGCTAGGTAAGGACATTGGTGAACCAGATGGATTCTTAACAACAATCCAGTAGTTACATGGTCACTATTACTAATTATCTATTCCAGATTTTATGTAATAAGTGAATTTAACTTATCCGGCTGACGTGGTGGGATTTGAACTCGTTATGGCTCAAATGGTCCAAGCCTCTGAATAACTAGTCCAGCATCATAACCACTATGCTACTGTATCCTTTAATTGAGAAGAGATTGAGGGAAACTAAATAAGTCACTCTGGCGAGGCATGTCCATGGTAATAATTAAATAAGGCTCTGTTCCTGTTATTTCCAGGGATTGGGAAACCTGGCAGCTAAAGTGAGGTATGCACAGACAGATCAAACAGGTTAGTGCTTTTCCAATACTTCACATTGGCTAGGAGGAGCAGGAGAACTACTTCTTATTGCTTGCCAAGCAAACCTTATGTTGTGACCGGTACCTGCCTCCATCAATACCCACAATTCCAATTCTGCCCCTCCGTCTCTCCCTGTCCCCTATCCTCTCTGATTGCTCATCCAACTCCTCCCCCTACCTTTCCCCCTCTCATCAACTCACTATCTCTCCTGGATTGCAATCTCTCTGGGCATGCCCTATTTTCTCTCCAACCAACCTACAATGTCCACCAGGGATCATCCCCAGTGGTTTTTGCTGAGGCTCCTGCCTGGCAGCCAGTCCATCAAACCTGGCTCTACGTTGGGTGTGGGACAGAGTAAAAGTGGCAATAATGAGGCCCTGCAAACACACTTCCCCACTCTCTCCCTTTAACAATTGGGGCTGAGGAGTCTGTAAAAGACGGCCACCTAACCTGAGAGTTTGGCAGTTATTTTTTTCTTATTCTTTCATGGGATGTGGGCATTGTTGGCAAGGCCAGCATTTGTTGCCCATCCCTAATTGCCCTTGAACTGAGTGACTTGCTAGGCCATTGCAGTGGGCAGTTAAGAGTCAACAGCATTGCTGTGGGTCTGGAGTCACATGTAGGCCAGACCAGGTAAGGGTGGCAGATTTCCTTCCCTGAAGGACATTAGTGAACCCGATGGGTTTTTACAACAATTGATGATAGTTATGACGACCATGAAGCTGAGATGATTTTTCAATTCCAGATTTGTAAACAGGTCTCCTGGGCATTAGCCTGGGCCTCTGGATTGCTAGTCCACTACGCCACCATCTCCTCCTGTAATTAATTACGAGCCGCTTAATTCAGACTTTTGAAATGTAGGCTGAACCCAGACATTAAGTCGAAGCTTTGGAACTCAGTTCCAGCTATATAAAAAATACAATTTTCTTCAAAACACCTTCCCTCATACACTCTCAGATATCTAAATAGACGGGTTTGCTTCTTACTCTAGAAAATAGACAAGAAAGTGGAAATCAGTCAGTCAAAAGTAATAAATCAGTTCATTTATACAGTACGTGGTAAGTTGTATTCTATTTCGGTTGAAGCCTGTTCCCAAGCTACATTATTGAGCTATTAATGGCACAAGTGTCTACCATAGTCATTTCCCATCTCAACAGATGGCTGCTGTTAATTCTAGGAAGTGTGAAAGATAGAAGCCCTTGCACAACTTTACATGTTTTACTAGAGTTGCTTTTAGAGTCAGCACATATCTTGTGTCTTACTACATTTTGCTTCAACATTAATCAATTCCTATAAACTTGTAAACATAATCAGTTTATTCTTGTTTGAAAGATTCCATATTCTAATTCAGAAAATACTTGACTTCATCATACAAGGACAACTAGTATAAACTAGGACCTTTAACATAGTAAAACTTCACAAGGGTATTATTAAAGTAAATTTTGACACTGAGCCACATAATATTATGTCAGATGACCAAAAGCTTGGTCAAAGAGCTTGTTTTATGGTGTCTCTTAAAGGAGGAAAGCAAGGTAGAGATGAGGAGAGGTTTAGAGAGGGAATTCTAGAGCTTAGGGCCCTTGGCAGTTGAGGGCACAGCTGCCAATTGTGAAGTGATTACAATTAGGGATGCTTAAGAAGTTTGAATCGGACAAGTGCAGGTACCTTGGAAGGTTGTGGAGCTGGAGGAGATTACAGTGAGACCATGGAAGGATCTGAAAACAAGAATGGGGATTTTAAAATTGAGGCATTGCTTAAATGGGGGCCAATGCTACTCAGCAAGCACAGAGGTATGGGACTCGATCCAAGGAAGGACACAGGCAGCAGAATTTTGGATGAGGGAGGCCAGCCAGGAGTCCTTTGGCATAGTTGAGTCTAGGAGGTAACGAAGGCATGGATGAGGATTTCAGCAGATGAGTGGAGGTGGGGACGAAGTCAGGGAATGTTACAGAGATGGAAATAGGTAGTGTTAGCGATGGCATGAATGCGTGGTCGGAAGCACATCGCAGGGTCAAGTACAACACGTAGGCTGATCACATCCGATTTTAATCGCTCCACCATTGGCACTGTCTTTTCAGCTACCTCGTACCTAAGCTCTGGGATTCCACCACTAAACCTCAGCACCTCTCTTCTTTAAGATGCTCCTTAAAAGCTCTCTCAGACCAAAGCTTCTGGTCAACTGTCCTAACATCTATATAATAAAAGCAAAATATCGTGGATGCTGGAAATCTGAAATAAAAAAAGAAATGCTGGAAAAACTCGGCAAATCTGGCAGCATCTGTGGAGAGAGAAACATCTACTTATATAGGTCGGTGTCAAATTTAGTTTAACTATGCTTCTGAGGTGTCTTGGGGTGTTGCATGATTTTAAACACACTTTATAAATACAAGCTGTTGACAGAGGCAAATTAGGAAAATCAGGGAGCTTCTTCATGTTATGATGAGGTTTTGCCTACTCTGTGGGACTGGAAATAGCCGGTATATAGTTTTTCTTTAAAATATTTATTTAAACTATTTACAATGACTCCAAGGCAAGTACATGGTTAGCTGGACACAGACTGTTCTGTGACTCGTTCTCTTGGAGCCTCTTGGTCATCTAACCTGATGTCATGCTTACCACATCATTAATGTCACTGTTTCATTAACACAATCATTAACCCTTTATTCTACACTTCATACATTGTGACCAACACGTGACTTTAGGCTGGTTAGTGAACATGTTTCACACTTGGATAGTGTGCAGGGGCAATTTTAGGGTAGTTTTGGGTAGATGACAAGTAGAATTTCCTGGTAGGTATTGATCTTGCAATCCATCTTTTGGTTGGGGCATGCCTCTTGGATTCACATAAAAGATCCCATGGGCCTATTTCAAAGAACAGCAGGGATGTTCTCCCCAGTGTTCTGCTCAATTTTTATCCCTCAACCAACATCTCTAAAACAGGTTATCTGGTCATTATCACTTTGTTGCTTGGAAGAGCTTGCTGTGTGCAAATTGGCTGCTGTGCTTCCAACATAACTGCAGTGACTATACTTCAAAAGTACTTCATTGACTATTAAGCACTTTGGGATGCCCTGAGAGTGTTATAGAAATGCACATTCTTTATTCCTTTATAACTGTGCCAAATTCTTACAAAATGGGGAGAGTTCAGTAAGAGGTTGCAAAGAAAATAAATAAAACTTGGATATATACCCGGAAAGGAAAAGTTTTCTGGGGCTACCGGCCTAACTGGATAACTATTAAAGCAGAGGAGAGGGCCTAACTGGATATCTATTAACAAGGTAGCACAGACACGATGGACCAAATGGCCTCCTCAACTTGTTACAAGATTCTATCATTATGAGTTATTGCATTCTCAAGGAATGAATAATTGGCTTTACAACAAAGCAGCTCAGATTGACTTGGTTAAAGTCAAAATGAAGCCACTTCAGGCCTCCTCCTATATTGTTCACCAAATGAGTGGCAGAATTAATCAACTGTTGACGGGTGCCTTTTTTTTGTTGTGTTTCAGGCTATGCTGATATGAACCAGCTGTGCAGCAAAATTCACTAAAGAGAAATCATAGAGCAAAATCTTCAACTGCACTTTAATTAATACAATCATGTGGGGATGTGGAGGACAGTAACAGTTAGTGTCTGTTTCTTGCTGCACTGTACTGAGCATCTGGGGTCTTACATAATTGAAACCAATGATTACATATCATTATGCAAATTAACAATCCATAATTTTGGCGTACTGTTGCCAGAAAGGCATTACGGAGAGAGGGGAGTAAGTATTACAGCCATCAATTTGGAGCTTCAGTTCTGCTGGGAGGGCTCCTGCTTCAGGACAGGCACGATTTGGAGATTTGCCGTTCCGTGTGCCAATCTGTGCAGGAGGTAAACACGGCAGTACAGGGGCCACGCTGTCACCATGGAGACATTGCAATACTCTAGGTGGGCCGCCATGTCAAATATGGTAAACAGCTGCAATAGGGTCAGCTGTGAGCTGACAGCAGAAACCTTCCTCATTGAAAAGAACGTGACACCACAAGGATGTAATATGCAGAAGATGGATGCAATTATACAGCATCTGTTAGGAGCACCCAATGCTCCCTGCAGATTTGAAATGCAGTCACTGTCATTATGTAGGGAACCTGGCTGTGTTTGTTGCCAACATGCTGCACGCACAGTTGTACCACTTCACCCCGTGATGTCATTATGGTCGACGGAGATCAAAATTCTACTCATTCCCCAACCTGAGTGTGATACACATCCTATTTAGTTTCTCGGCTTTTTTTTTTCCAAGCTAAATTCAAACTCGTGGTAATCCTAAACCGAAGAACAAAATTAAATTAAGAATCCTAGAGAGTTGATTCTGGCAGCTCGCTCATCAATACCTGAAACATTTGCTATTCTCTACACTGTGTTTGACCACGTCCAGTCAAAGGCTTTCAATAAAGTTAAATATAATCAACTGTTTGCCCTTGCACATGATTTTATTAACAATAGCCAGGGAAATGTGTGGTTTTACTTTTAATGTTTTTAAACTGGGCTGTGTTTGCTGCCAACACATCCGGCCAATGGCGTCAATGGGTTTCTGCGCGGACACATGCAGATGGGTGTTGGCGGCCATCTTCCACGACCGTCTTGTGTTTGCAGAGGGCACAGTGAGGGAACACAGCGAGCAGTTTGTGGACAGCAATCAGGTCTATGGTCAGTTTTAGTGGCGTCGATTGAGGGTTACAAATAGACCAGCATACCCCTGCTCTTCTTCAAACACTGCAGCGGGATCTCTGACATCCAGCCTGAAAGGGCAGAAAATCAGAACCATAAGACGACACCTCTGGCAGTACTGGTCGGCCTGGTGAGCGTGCTCAAGTTCCGGGAGGAGGGCTTGAACCGTCAACCTTCTGGCCCAGAAGTGGGAGCGTTACCCACTGAGTCACAGCTGATACTCAAGTACAAGACTGGGTTAAAACTCATATAAGGTACCCATATCCCAATATTTCAGATTGCTTGAACACCCAAAATAATGGGGAAACAAAGGCTGAATTGTACAGGTGCAGACTGCTCCACCTCTCACACCGCCCCCATCCCCAAAGGAAAGCCTGCCGGAAACCAGCCAACTTTAAAAAAGGCTGCTCTGCATTGGTATCACTGGGCTGCCTTAATGAGCTGAGAATCATACCTTCTCCCCTCAGTCAAAGGAAGTCCTGCCCTTGACAGCTGCTGGCCAATCTGATTGGCTGGCAGCTCTTGCCAAGCCAGCAGCGCCAGAGCTGAATACTGGGCACTTCTGGAAATGCAAGGAATCCTTGGGATGAAGAGGGCACGGCCACTGGAGAGGGGCAAGTCTGTGGTTTTGGATGGAGCGGGATCAGGGAGCTGGGGGTGGGGGCAAAAGGGGTGGGTTTTAAAGGCCAGGCAGGGAGGCGCAAAGAGGAATACCATCTTGTGGTGGGGGAGTGCCCCTGATGCACACAGGGCACCACCCCCCCGCCCCTTTCCGCCTTTCCTTCCCACCCTTTCACCATGTTTTATGAGAAAGCGGCCTGCTCACTCTGGTCCACCTTCCTCCGGCCAATGTGTTATGGTAGCAGAGGTAGACCTATGCCCTTAATTGCCCACTTATGGGCATCAATAGGCCTGTGGACAAGTGGGCGCCCTACACATCCCCGTATTATGGGGACATGGTTGGGGGTGGGTGGGTGGGAAGGTGGTGGGCTGGCCACCCAACAGATCTGTGTGCCGCTGCCCCCCTCGTCAAAAACACGCCAGTGGGCAGCTGTAAGATCCAACCCAAAGTGTTTCAGCAAGGCGATGCCTTTGCCTTTCAATGGGAAGTACAATGATGATGGAATAATAACCTTCACAATCATTCTTTGTTCAACTGAATAATGGAAAAGTAAATACAATGGGGGAGCCAACAGAGAAATATACTGTTTGTGTAATTTTTAAAATTTATTCACGGGATGTGGGCTTCGCTAGCTGGGCCAGCATTTATCCCCCATCTCTAATTACCCTTGAGAAAGTGGTGGTGATCCACCTTCTTGAACCGCTGCAATCCATGTGGTGTAGGTACACCCACGGTGCTGTTAGGGAGGGAGTTCCAGGGTTTTGACCCAGCGACAGTGAAGGAACGGTGATTATATTTCCAAGTCAGACAAGTGAAGTTACAAATGTTCCATTAAAACAAGCCATTAACTCCTTAAAATTTCTCCATATTTGTAGCTCGAAAACAAAATCCCTGTGAACCATGCTCAGTAAATCAGTGCCGCATAGCACTATACACAGAGCCCTCATAGCTTTACAGCAACCCAAGGCCCTAACAAAATAAAACTGTCCACAGTACCTATTTGGAAAAATAATCCAAATGTGATATTCTTCTGTACAAACTCCAAACTTTTCTAAAAATTTCCCAACTGAGGAAGGTGATGGATGGCTTGACCACCCCGTTCCTGGCCCCACCCCCGCACATCAGGGATGCTGCCTTTGGATTCAGACATGAAGCTGAAGGCCCACCTGCTCTCTCCAGTCAATGTAAACGATTCTACAGCACTTCTGAAAGGAGAGCTCTCTGCCGAGTGTTGGCCAATGTTTAAATCACTTAACCAACAATCACCAGGACAGATTGTCTGGCCATTACCACATTACTGTGTGTGTGTGGGACCTTATCTGCACAAATTGGCTGCCATATGTTTCCTGCATTATAACAGCGGCTACACTTCAAGAGGACTTTGTTGGCTTGAAAGCACGTTGGAATGTCCCGAGCACGTGAAAGGTGCAATAGAAAAACAAGCCTCTCTTTCTTTTTAAATGAGGGCTCATGTAATGATCAATTATGTTCCACCTCATAGCCTGAAGCATTGTACAACATGTGATGTGCTTCCAGTACAGCAGACAGCAGCAGACTGCAGGCGTTACATATTCACAAGTTGTCAAAGGCTGAAGGAGTTTGCACTCTGAATCACCTCATTTTCCTGGCAGCTGGAATCTCTTCCAATCACGCTTCACAACCCCGTGCTGCATAGTGTTCACATGTACAGTCACATGCTGCTGTGCTTTTGCCAGAATCAAACTTGGAGAAGGACCGCCCTAAAAAACACTCAGCCATTGACTCACGAGGATTCAGAAAAACTGATAAACATTTTTTAAAAAGTCCAAATGCTTACAACAAACCAAAATGATTCCAATTATCCAGAAAGGGTCTTTGTCACAAACTTAACAGGAACAATAACCAGGCTGTTGATTGAAACTTTTAAACAAGAAAGTCTCTGTGTTACAAACGCTCCATTAAAACAAGCCATTAACTCCTTAAATTTCTCCAAATTTGTAGCTCGAAAATAAAATCCCTGTGAACCATGCTCAGTAAATCAGTGCCACATAGCACTATACAGACCCCTCACAACTTTACAGCAACCCCTCAAGGCCCTAACAAAATAAAACTGTCTACAGTACCTATTTGGTAAAATGATCCAAATGTGATATTCTTCTGTACGAACTCCAAAATTTTTTTCTAAAAATGAAGTGTAAAGAGCATATTCTAGATGGAACAAAGTATTTGCGCTTGCATTTCCAGCAAGTTGGTGTAGTGGGCAGATAGGTGGCAGATGAAATTCAACGCAGCAAGTGTGAGGTGATTCATTTTGGTAGAAAGAACATGGAGCGACAATATAAAATAAGGGGTTCAATTCTCGAGGGTGCGCAGAAGCAGAGGAAAGGTGGCAGGACAGGTGGAGAGAGCAAGTTAATAAATCATACAGTATCCTAGGCTTTCTTAATAGGGGCATAGAGTACAAGAGCAAGGAGGTTATGCTGAACTTGTGTAGGACACTACTTAGACCTCAATTGGAGTATTGTGTACAGTTCTGGGCGCCACATTATAGGAAGGATGTGACTGCATTGGAGAGAGTGCAGAAGAGGCTTAGGAGAATGGTTCCAGGGATGAGAAACTCGAGTTATGAAGATAAGTTGGAGAGGTTGGGACTCCTTGGAGAGGAGAAGGCTAAGAGGAGATTTGATAAAGATGTTCAAAATCATGAGGGGGCTGGATAGAGTAGATAGGGAGGAACTGTTCCTGCTCATCACGGGATCGAGAACGATAGGGCACAGGTTTAAAGAGATTTGCAAAAGAAGCAAATACGATGTGAGAAAAAACATTTTCACACAGCGAGTGGTTCAGGTCTGGAATGCACTGCCTGGAAGTGTGGTGGAGGCAGGTTCAATCGAGGCATTCAAGAAGGCATTGGATGATTATTTGAATAGAAACAACGTGCCAGGGTACGGGGAAAAAACAGGAGAATGGTACTAAACCATGATGCTCATTTGGAGAGCTGGGGTCGACACAATGGGCCAAATGGCTTCCTTCTGCACTGTAACAATTCTGTGATTCTGAGACTCATTCAAAGAACCTGGAGCTTCTGGGAGCAAGTCTTGATGATCAAATTTCTGTTGTTTTTTTAAAAAAAAATCTCAAAAACATTCTTCACAAAAATCCAATAACCAACAGAAACAGCTTTAATTTTAGGCTACAATGTAAACCAAGCAATACCATTTATTTATTATATTAATATATAATATTGTTATTTAATATTAAACACCATTGCTTGATTCTCTTTTCTGCCAGCCTTCAAAAGGAAAATTTGCAATGGTAATGGATCTGATGTGGGAACATGGCTGGCGTCTAGTATGGTGTTCTTTTAAACCAGGACCTGAACTTTTAGGATGGCGGGGGCTCAGCCCTAGCTATCCGAAGTGTCGGCAAGGAACACATCCCTGCCAACTCCACCTGCCCAGCAGCCATTTTACCCTCAAATGAGCGCCGATTGGCAGTGGGCAGGCCTTCCACCCTTCACGCCTTGGAGAGCTGCTGGCCAGTCACTTGGCCGGTAGCTCTCCAGTCCCTGCAGCAACAGCGCTGCAGTGGCAGGAAGAGGAATTGCACCAGCTGCCTCAAACTAAATTCTGGCAATGCACGCAGCCCCAGACACGTTTCAGGGGTCCTAGGGCGGGGAGGGTAGGGAAGGCCTGGAGGGTTTCGAAGAGGGCAATCAGTGGGGGGGAAAAGGAGAGGAAGGCCAGGAGGGTACCGGGCTTTAAAGGGAGGGTGCCCCAGTCAGAAGGTGGAGGCAGTGACCCCCACCACTCTAATCACCTGCTTCCAGCCCAGGATCAAACTTTATTTTCTGGTTTCCCCCCACCACAGAGCTTCAATCCACCCTCCAGCCTGAAAATTGAGGCTGGGGGAGAAGCGGCCCTTAAGTGACCATTAATTGGCCTCTTGAGGGTCTCAATTGGGGCAAGGGCGGGTGTCCCATCCAAGGTCTTGCCCACCCCAGTGTAAAATCGCTGTGAGGTTGGGGCAGGCAGAAACCTGGGGGGAATCCTGTCCTTGCAATTTCATGCTCCCCTCCACCCCTGCCTAAAAACCCACTCGGGGCGGGGGGCGGGGTGTTGGAAGAGAGCGTAAAATTCAGCCCATGTCAAACTAAGTTGGAAATGCAATTTTGCACTTGATATTCTACACGGGTTTGGTCAATTTTGGGCGAATTGCACTGAAAGAACAGTGCCATCGAGTGGACGCTTCTAGGCCGTATGATGTGACGATAGGGGGAGATGGAGTGGGATGGGAGGAGACTCGTGTGGAGCATGAACAGTAGCCCAGTTGAGCCGAATGTCCTGTTTCTGTGCTGTATGTCATTCTGTGTAGGGTTGAAACGAGAATCTGGAGAGACATTTATCAGGCAACTCCCTCTGCCGACATCACTTGTTATACACTGTAGCTAAGAGTTAAAATGACCAATTCAATTGGAGTCTTGAAAAGCTGTGTGTTCTTTCAAAAAGCAAAGGAAGAAATTCACAAACTAGCCTGAATAATGAGTGGTCAGTGAATAAGCTTCACAAGGGATTCCTCAGCAGATTGCTGCTCCTCCGTGCGAATGTGCTTTTTTAAAATTCTTTCATGGGATGTGGGTGTCACTGGCAAGGCCAGCATTTGTTGCCCATCCCTAACCGAGGGGCTTGCTAGGCCATTTCAGAGTTAAGAGTCAACCTCATTGCTGTGGGCCTGGAATCACAAGGATGACAGATTCCCTCCCCTAAAGGGCATCAGATGGGTTTTTATGACAATCGATGATAGTTTCCATTATTAAGACTAGCTTTAAATGGAATTTAAATTCCACCAGTTGCCATGGCGGGATTGGAACCCATGTTCCCAGTTAATTAGCCTGGGCCTCTGGATTACTAGTCCAGAGACATTACCTCTATGCCATCATCTCCCCTCTAGACAAATCAAACACTAGGTTGGTCTCTTGCAGTACTTGAGAACAAGGCAATTAAAGTTGTCTCTCAGAACAAAAAATAAGCAAAAGGGACATTGAGTGAACAAGTTCGCTGCACAAGAAGTTGACACCAGAAATAACGGGCTGGGTGCTTGCTGAGAAATATTGGTACATTTTGCTTCTGTGTTTTATATCAAATCACCTTTCCTCATCTTGGTCATTTAAGTGGTTGATAAGGTTGGTACCGAGTTGATCTTGATTTTTTTAAATGATTTTGATGCATCCCCATTCTTATTTCAAAATCGATTTTTATCTAGGCCGGCCAATCTCCTTCTCTAATTCAGTACCTGTGCTACCACTGCGTTGAGTGCTGACTTTTGGGCTACAGCTTTGAGCAAAATGTACTTATAACTGACTGCTCAGTGCAACACTTCATCCACTGCACCTGACCACATTATGCACGGCTTAATATGTAAAGCTTGATACAGCAAAATATATAAACGGAAGTAACCATCTAAACTCATGACAAATTGGTGAAATGTTTGTTAAATTATTGACATAGAAAGAAAAGGCTTGCAATTATATAGCACCTTTCACAGTCTCAGGACATCACAAAGCACTTTACAGCCAATTAAGTTTTTTTTAAAAAGTGTACTCACAGTTATAATGCAGGAAATGCAGCAGCCAATATGCGCACAGCAAGCTCCCACAAACAGCAATAAGATAACAGCAAGAGAATATTTATTTTTGTGACTTCGGCCAGGACACTGGGGAGAACACCCTCAGTATTCCTCCGAAAGTGCTATGTGATCTTTTACATGGAGAATGTGACAGCTGATTTGTACAAAAGGCCCCACAGAGTGATACAGCACAGGAGGAGGCCATTCTGCCCATCATGCCTGCATTGGCTCTTTAGAAGAGCTCTTCGGTTTGCCTCATTCCCCTGTTTTAACCCCATAGGCCTTTACTTTTACTCTTCCCAAGTATGAATTTGCATTTCGAAAGTTACCATTGAATCAGTTTCCACCAGTTGGGTTTCAAAGGAAATAAAACCTCTGAACTCCCCTCTGAAGCAGCCTAGCAAAGCCACTCAGCTGTATCTGAGCAATGGACAATAAATGCTGGCCTTACCAGCGACACCAACAACCTGAGTGATTTTTCAGAAAACGAAAGGTGTTAAAAGGTTGCTTGCTGAGGGGGTAAATGTTCTGCGTGGCCAGCGTGCACTATGCCACTGAAGTAATGCTGCATTTAATACTCCTACATTAACTGTCAGCATCTCTGCCCCCAACCAACCAAACAAAAAAGCCCGACAGCATGGCGCTGCTGCCACAATTATCCTGACATGCTTTTGATTGATGTGTGTGAGTTTAAAATAACCTATTAAATGAGTTTTGCTAATCTTTGCTGGATATTCCTGAAAGAAGTCATCATTAGACTAGCCTCGACGAATTCAATGAGTTAAAAACTCAAAGCAGTTGCACATTACAGTCACACGAGGTTATGCACTCAGTATTGTTTGATGGAGCAGCTTGAGTGACTTGTCAATCTATAAAATCACTGGGAGATGTCTGGTTTGTTACAATTCTGCTTAGGACAATCCACTCTCTGTCTATTCCTGGTAAATATTAATCAATTCCAGGAGCCTGATGCACGGATGAAATAGGTGCCATGTTGGAGACCAGTTTTTGGGGATGGATGTCCCACAGACATTAGCTACATAGCAACAGCACAGTGAAGATGAGGGAGTGCTGATGTGCTGAATATTTCACAAGACGACAAGAGCGGGTTAATGTGGCTCGTGAATCTAAACCACGCAAAAATCATTAGTTACGAACAAATTCAGACAGTGGCACCACTACATGTGACATCACATGGAATCTTCTAGAACAGACGGAGCTCTCAGATCCTCATGGGAGTGATTAAACAAATTGACACTGCTTTTTAGAAGATGCTCCATAAACACAGAACCGTACCTGTGGAGTGCAAGTTAAGTCAAGTAAAACTAATATATAAAAGGTGATTTATTGATTAGTTAGTTTATCAACAATGGCTTCTTTGTTTCATAAACCAGTAAGGATGTTCGAGTAAACCAAGCCGCTAGCACAAACATTTTTCTAGTACCATAAGATTATACGCAGATATATTTTGCTAAGGCAATGTCCATTTTAACCGTACAGATGAACTTTGATGCCTGATCCTCTGTTGGTCTCTGTTCCTTCCCTGGCTTCCTGGGCCATAATTCATTCCTCTACTGACTCCTGGGATTCTCTCCGCTCCTCTCCTGGATTAAGCAGCATTCCTTCAGGAATCCCAAACTGGGTTTAGCTTCTCCACTACTTCCTGGACTGTTGCTTCCTTGTATTAGCCTGCATGCTAAGAATCTTCTTTGTGAAGATCAATCCTTCACAAGAGGTTCATGCAATCTAAGGTTTCCTTCTATACCTGTTTTTGGGTGCTGAAGATACTGTAAAGTCCTTGAACAGGGAAGTTTGAGGGAGATAGTATGGACACAGGAGGTAAAAACATGTTCAAATCTCTTCTGCTGTGCTCATGCTACCTGGCCTGCAGGGACCAGAGCCTTATTCCCCTCCTTGATCTCACCATGCCGTCCTACTCCACCACTTCTCATCCATTATCCTGGTCTCTCAGTGCCCTGTACAGTTAGTTTCCCTGCTACCTGCTCATGTATAGCCAGCACGTTTCCAGTAGTGGCTTCTATGGTTAGCTAAGCAAAGTCACATGCAGAGTTTCAGAAGGTGGGCGGGGGTCTTGCATCCCCAACCCAGCACCTACTTCACATTTATGCTACCCTGCGGTGACAGTTCAATATGCATTGATGACACCCAACTCTACCTCTCCACTATTTCTAACGTGCACCTTTGTGCTTTCAGAAAGACTCAAAACTTCCTCCAGCCAAAGGCCAAACAAGATTTATTTTTATTTTTTGCTTTAAACTCCCCTGCCTGCTTATTCTGTCAATCTTGGTGAAACGTCAACATTCAGGTTTACCCACAGTTCAGTTTCAAATCCTACAAGCTATCCACCAGCAATACTGCCCTTTCCACAACTTACCAATCTGATGCCAACAACCTTATCCACACTGTTGTCACCCCTTTCCTGGACTGTCCAATGGCCTCCACGTCAACCACCAGCCTCCCAACTGAAACCTTTGAGAATTTCCAACTTATCCAAAAAGCAGCCATCCCCATTCCACCCTGCACCCCCTCACTGGCCTACACTGTTCTCTCCCTTTACTCCCATGCCTGAGTGCTACCCTATCTGTTGTGATATCACTTTAACAGTGAATATGCTAATGAGTAAGTAGCCAGATGTAAACCATGTGACCAGCAGAAACTGTTCATAGGAGTTTTCAGCTTAACTAGCAGCATGTACTATGAAGGAATTGCAGCTAGACTTTCCTGTTAACAATAGCTGTTGAATCTTTATAGTAAATCTGTCTGCTGAGCAACCCTGTATTACATCCACAAATAAACCAAAATTATATTTAGTTTATCAGTTCTGCACAAAATTAGTAAGTTTGTATTAGGCAAACATAGAAATACAACACTGCTTACCCATCCCTCTCCTCCTATATATGTGCAATCTTCTCTGGCTTCCTATACAACCCACCTGCCTCCCTCCATCTCACCACTTATGACAGACCATTCAGCTCCCTTCACCTGATTCTCTCGAAACTCCTCCCTAGATCCAACCACCTTCAGTTCCCAGCTTTGTAACCATATTTTCCATCTCCCATCCATCCATTCCTTTGGAGTTGTCCCCTCTGAACATACCTTGAGACATCATTCTTTACTACAGGTTCTATATAAATGCAAGTATGTACATTACAGCAACACCCCTTTAAGGGTCAAGGCAAACAGTTTAACCTGTTTCCTTGGATGAGATTGGGCTGGGATTGCCAGGAGAGGAATGAGGGATCTTATACAAGTTGAGATGCCCTTGTTGCTTGGAGGCTGCCATTATTGTTGGTCTTCAGCTAGTTTGGTTAGTTTTCTGTCCCTTTATTCTCCTGTGGGGAGTGGTTTGGGTGCTAGTGGGGACTACTGGTTTCCAGAAAGGCCCCAACCAGCAGGTGTTCTACTTCATGCAGGCAGAGGCCAAGAAGGACATGCCTGGAGCACTGACATTACAACACAACGGAATGGCTTTATGGGTTGTTGAAACAATGTTAGAATCAGTTGCCAATGTGAGGTTAAGGTACTTAGATTGTGTCCCAGGGAAACATTTACTCACAGCTTCAAGTACATGGGTAACCACCAGTTCCATGGTCAGCAATGACCACTAGTGGTGTATATGCTCACTGCTACTTTGACAGGACCTCCAGAAAAATTTGACAAATTGAACTCACCTTTTCTCCAAAATCGTCCTTCCTGTTGAGCATTTCTCTCAGAGTTTGAAGAATTTTAATGCAGAGTTTCTCTTCTTTATCCATCAGTTTTTTAGAATGATTAATCAATCTGTGGTTAAATTAATACAATATCAGTACTGCCTTCTCCCTGAAAATCTCTGACACACAGAAGCAAAAAGAATTGCTAAAAATCCCACAAGCTTGTGTTGTTTTTTCACGTCAAGTTGAGATCATATTTATCGTGATTTTTAAAAAGGCAGGTGGTTTAATAATGATCCACCTGATTATATGTCAGGTTTTACTGCACCCAGCAATGCTTTATGAAACACATAATTGTAGTTGTGAATCATGTGAAATCATGCTTCAAATTAATGAAACACTGGAAATCAAAATGTGAGATGTAATTCTACAGATATTATAATTTACAACATACATAGCCTCCAGTGAATTTAAAAAGATATATTAAGAGTCAATGAAAGTGAAATTGGTCTACACCAGGACTGTAAAACAAAATCATGGGTGAATTGTCCGCACCAATTCTTATTTTCCATTGAATTAAAATTGATGGCTAGAGAAAGATCCCTGGTTATGGAAGAAACATATAAAAGACTTGATACCAAAGGAGGGATAAAATATACCTTTAGAATAATAGCTGCTAAACATAGGTTAGCAAAAGATGTGGGAAATGTATGTACAATCAAGGGTGCAAGCGGAGTAACGTTAGTGCAAGAGGATGAAATTAAAGATAGATGGAGCCAATACTTTTAACTGGCTTCTGAATGCAGGAAACCAAAGAACAGAGACAGAAGAGTTGGCTATAAGTCAGCGAATGAGAATCAGCATCAATCGGGAAGAAATCAGAACAGCACAGAAAGGAATGAGAAAGGGCAAAGTTGTTAAGACCAGATGAGACACCAGGGAAAGTATGGAGCTGCCTGGGGGAATATGGGGTGCTAGCCTTGAACATGCTATTCAGTGTGTGTTATAATAAGACGGAAAATCCCAAGGGCACAGAGGCAAGCATTTTGGTGCCATTATTCAAAGGAAAGGGAGACATTCAAGATTGCAAAAAACTCAAGAAATTAAACCTCCTACCACAAACCTTCAAGATATGTGAGTGTCATGGACCAGAGACCAAGAAACAGGGGAAACCCATGAAGGTCAGTTCAGATTCATGCACAGAACCACCACCACCGATGCCATTTTCGTTTCAAGTGATGGAGAAATATCAAGAAAGTAAAAGCAAGACAAAGACTGTATTCATCGATATAAAGGCTTATGACTCGGTGCCTAGGGAAGAAGTCTGGAGATGTGCTAGAATTCGTGCAGTGCCTGAGAAATAGATGCGACTATTAGAGGATGATAAAAACAAAAAACTGCGGATGCTGGAAATCCAAAACAAAAACAGAATTACCTGGAAAAACTCAGCAGGTCTGGCAGCATCGGCGGAGAAGAACAAAGTTGACGTTTCAAGTCCTCATGACCCTTCAATAGTTCAAAACGTCAATTTTGTTCTTCTCCGCCGATGCTGCCAGACCTGCTGAGTTTTTCCAGGTAATTCAATAGAGGATGATGTTTACTCAGGGTCACGAGTTTCTGACAAGGGTCCTCAACATGACTGAACAGGCTGATTCTCAACCCACCCATCTTTGAGTACGAGGCAGGATCTCTCAAAAGGTAGTGGGATCTGGAGAGCAGGATTTGCTTCCTTTCCTTTCCTTCTCTGCTGCCGCTCAGCCTCATCATTAAGATGTTGTGACTCAAAGCGTGATGCAGCTTGAAGTGCAAGTTGTCGCCATTTTGGTAGCAAGCGCCTTCCAATCATTCAATATCAATGCTTCAAAGAGAGAGTCAGCGTGTCTTCAAAGTGTTTGTTTTGTCCTTTCCTGGAATGTTGGCCATCTGAGAGTTGAGAAAACAGGACCTGGTGTGGGAGATACTTTTCAGTCATCAGGACACACTGTCCAGTCCATCAAAGTAGGTTTTGCAGGAGTTTTGCCTGAATGCTAGTGGAGCTGACTTCAAGAAGAACACAAGCGTTTGTTTGATGGACAAGTACAAGGAGTGCCAGACAAGAGTAAGAGTGGGAGAGAATGAATGTGCAAAGCCAAAGTTGGATTATATCAAGGACCGGCACTGAACCCCTTTCTCTTCCCTATTGTCATGGATATTTTAATAACAGTTAAGCAACAGCATGATTGCCGGCCTCTGCAGAACGCAAACATTTTGAAACAGAGCCAGGAGGAAATAACAACAACTGACATTTATATAGCATCTTTAATATAGTAAAACATCACATGTTAATTCACAGGAGGGTAATAGGTTTTAAGTAGCATTTTAAAAGGCAGAGAAAGAAATAGAGGGGTTTAGGAAGGGAATTCCAGAGCTTAAGGCCAAAGTGACTAAAGGCATGGTCACTAATAGAGAGAACATAGGAAATGGGGGAGTGTGCAAGTGGCTATAAATGGAGAAGTGCAGAAGTATTATAAGATGGCAGGAAGTTAGAGATTGAGCTCATGGAGGGATCCGAACATGAGGATAGCAATTTTAAAATCTATTCTATTTAAAACATTCTAAACCATGGTAAGATTGAACCTCTATTGGTGGACTGGGAGCCATTGTAGATCAGTGGGCATAGGGGAAATATGTGAACGAGACTTGGTAGGACTTAAAGTGTAGGCAGCAGAGCTCTGAATGTAGTGTGTGTCAGCGAGGGCATGGTATAAAAACAGAACAGTTGATGGAGCACCAAATTCAGGTCTCCTTCAAAGGAACAATTATAATTCACTTCCAACAGTCAATTCCATGGATGTTCACTCAGTGCATATTTCACCATCCCCACCCCACCTTCTCCCCGTGCATATACACCATTTCTTGGCCCATCACTTACTTGCTCATGAAAGCCCCGCTTTCACAGCGGAGTTGAGCATCGCTTCCATCCGGGAAAAGCAGTTCTGGACTATGGAGGACGTCCACCAACAAAGAAAACTCAGCGTGCACCATGGGTTGGAATTGTTGCTCGAGGGTGGACACTATATCCTGAAAATTTACAGCAAAATGTTAGGCGGGGCTGGGCAACCCTAATACATTCAAACGCCAACTGCTGATCAACTACTTCAGGGAATGGTGAAACACTCGCGCTTTAACATACCCTGGATAGAATGCAGCTAATGTTAATATGAATATTAAATCTACCTAGACTTCTTTAAAAATCATATCATGGAGGACCATAATATCCAGTATGAAAAATTACTGATAAACAGCAATGGCTCCATTGCCATCTGAATAAGGAGTTCACCTTCTGGAATTGGCAATGCTTTTCTCTACCGGGCGAAGCGTACATCAAACCAAGTGTTGGGTTTTTGGCACTGCATTGGCCAGGGTCAATGGCGGGCAAGAGCTAAAAATAGCCCTGCCGACCAGCATGCCAATTCCCTGGCCTCAACCCGTCATCGGGCCATTTTTGCGAAGCAGCATTGGGTGCCAGCAGGGCTACCCACCTGCACACAGCTCACCAGGAGCCTCATTGAAGGCAATTAAAGGAGGCCAGATGGAATTTTCCAGCCACTCTCCAGATTCCTGCAGCTGCTGGTGACCAGTTTGGGTTCCTAGTAATCTGGGGGTGGGGGGGGTGAAGAACACTCCCGGCAGACCTAGAGTCCTGCCCTGCCTACCCGAGTGCAGGAACAACCACAGGTCGACCTGAAGAGGGGCTTACCACCTCCCACCCCAACCCTGAATCATCACTATCTCACCACACAGCGGTGATGGCCTGGATGATGAATCTATTTTTTAATTCAAGATTTAAAAACATTTTAGAAAGAGAGTCTTCATTTTGAAGTACCCTCTCTGTCACTTACCCTCTACTACAGTCTGTCGAGCTGGGAGGCCTTTATTGGCTCTTACTGGCCCACGAACAAACATCTGAATTAGGAGCAGCAGTATGTCATTTGGCCTCTCAAGCCTGCGCTGCCATTTGATCTTGGCCTCAATTCTACTTTTCTATCTACCCCACAACCTTTAGCTCCCTTGTCAATCAAGAATCTACCTACCTCTGCCTTAAGAATATTCAATGACCCTGCCTCCACTGCTCTCTGGGGAAGAGAATTCCACAGACTAAGGACTGTCAGAGAAAAAAAAAATTTCATCTTCATCTTAAATGGTAAACCTCTTATTTTCAAACTGTGGCCTCCAGTCCTCTCAGCATCCATCCTGTCAAGTCCCCTCAGCATCTTACATATTTCAATAAGATCACCTCTCAATTTTCAAAACTCCAGTAGATACAGGCCTAGCCTGTTCTACCTTTTCTCATAAGATAACCCTGCTTAACTGGACAGACAACCCCTCTCCAGGGCAATTAAGGTCTCTGTGAAAATCCCAATTAGTGACTGTTTTCTCCTGGGGCAGGCTTGACATTCAGAAATGGTCCTGACTCCCGTTTCCCACATGCTTGGCTAATCCTTTTTAATCTCTCAGAGAATCATGGGACATGAGGAGCGAGCGGGAAAGCGAAGCTGAGGCAGAAGATCAGCCGTAATCGTGTTGAATGACGGGGCAGGCTCCAGGGGCCATAAGGCCTACTACTGCTCCTATTTCATGTGGTATGCTATGAAGTGTCTTCAGGATTATATTATTCAAAATACTTGCAGCTGTCCTAGAAATACCAAGAAACATCCCTATGTATATAAATCAAAACACTCGCACTTAAAGCTCTCAGGACATCCTGCACTCCACATTTATAACATTTTCCTATAACCCTTCAATTGATTCTATTAGCTCTGTGCTTCTTGCTGCCCTGACAATACTGGCTCATGTTGGGATATCATTTTATGGATCCTCATCCCATGAAGTCTGAGATTGTTCATCTGGGGACTTGCATCACAAATATGAGCAGGCTATTTGATAAGTGGCATTACAGTCATAGTGACCCCATCCGTACAATAGGCTTTTCTCAGGCAGTGGTTAATGGATAGTGGTGAGGAGCAAGACGGGACTGATCTGCCCTTTCACTAAATCAAAAGCCCTCTTATTAACATAGTCCCGCTGAGACTAGGCATTGAAGGTGTGTTCTATACATTTGCAATCACGAGCTGCATGAACTCACTGAGGAACTGGGGAAGTCATAGTCCTGATCTTTAACTGAAATTCAGTGGCATGCATTCATGTTATGCATAAAATATAGATCATAGACACTTACAGCACAGGTGGATGTTAGTCAGCCCATTCTGCCTGTGCCTAATCTTTGAAAGAGCTTTCCAATTAGTCTCACTTTCCCGCTCTTGCCCTATAGCCATGCAAATGTTTTGAATATACCTTCAAGAACTATCTACAGGATGCACTGCAGCAACTTGCTAAGGCTTTTCTGACAGCACCTTCCAAACCCTAACATTCCATCCCCTAGAAGGACAAGGTCAACAGACACATGGGAACACCACCACCAGGAAGTTCCCCTCCAAGTCACTCACCATCCTGACTTAGAGATATAACGCTGTTCCTTCACTGTTGCTGGGTCAAAATCCTGGAGCTCCCTTCCTAACAGCACTGTGGGTGTACCTACATCACATGGACTGCAGCAATTCAAGAAGGCAGCTCACCACCACCTTCTCAAAAGGGCAATTAGGGATGGGCATGCTGCCCTAGCCAGCAGCACCCACATCCGAGAATGACTTTTGAAAAAAAATTCCAATTCACATTTGAATGTACAGTTTAATTTCTAAACCTCCAACCTAACTTTCTATTGTCTGGTCAAACAGATGGATTTTACCTGCAGCTTCTCTATAATGTTCCTGTAGTCCAAGGTTAGTCCACCGGCTAGGTCTTTATAACGTGGTGCACCTCGGGCAGACATTCGCCAGCCTATTACTGCCCTTTGTACCATGTTGGAGTGGGTCTTCATAAACAGAGTATTCACTTGGCTGTCCAAATCTACAGGGATTGCTATTGTTCGGCTTTTAGCTGCAATTCAACATCAAAATATTACTTTCACTTTATGGTTTCCACCATGATTCAGTGATAGAGCTCTCACAACGGAATGGGTTTGATCCCTACTCTAGAGACTTGACCATATAATCTTGGTTGATGCTCCGCGCATTCCTGAGGGAGTGCTACACTGTCAGAAGTAGTATCTTTTGGACAAGAAGGTGGACACAGAAGATCCCGAGGAGAGAAAGGGAGATTCCCTGGAGTCCTGACAGCTATTTTCTGTTCATTCAACAACGGATTGTGTGATCATTTACTTCACAGATGTTTGTGGGATCTTGCTGTGAAAAAATTAACTGCCACGTTGCCCACATTACACACTGACTGCACAGCAAAACACTTTTACAGGCTGTGAAATGCTTTTGATCATTCTGAGGTTGTGAAAGATGCTGGAGAAATGCAAATTCTTGCTTCTTAAAGTTTAACAATGTTTTACAGAAGCAAATCCATGTTGAAACCAATGTGAGGAATTTGAACGATGAAAAATGGAAAATTCTCTTTTTCAGGAACACTGTGCACTCCTGCTCTGGCTGGATGTACAACAAGGCACCTCCTGCTCTGCTTTGACAATACGCTTCAACCTGTTCATCCAACAGTCCCCTTTGCCCTGCAAGACACCAGTGTGACTTCTCAAAATTTCCTGAGTCAAACATCCCATGTACTCTCTGAGCAGAAGTTTTAACTTAGAGCAAGTTTGAGGGATTGTGCGCCCTGGCTTCACGCCCATCAAGGATTGAGCTGAAATCCCCTTGGGTTCTTCATCAGGCACAGGAGACTTTCATCCCTTATGCCAGCTGGCTGGATTTTAGATCAGCTCCTTGAGATAATAGTCTCCACAGACCCCCACCACGTCCCGCTGCCCCCCCACCTCTCCAAGTGGATCCACCTCAAAACCTGTGCCTGAAAGAAACTCCCTGTCAAATCAGATAGATTGCGAAAACAAACAGCCAACTTTTCTTGAGATGCAAACTTACCAACTTCAGCCAAGGTCTTAATACAAGACTCCACTGAGGACTTCTGCGATGGAGTTGGCCAGGTACAGTTGTAAATTCTAAAGGCAGACTGCAGCAGTTGAATAAATATTGGCTGGTGTGTCTGCAGACATGAAGAAATGTGAAAGACCATTATAAACCACCATTTCGTTCCCTGAATAATACCGGGTACATTCCTGTGATAAGTAGGTCTAGCACAGCCTGTAACTTAAGGCAGTGAGCTGGAACTGACATCAAGAGTAATTTTGAACAGGAGTTAAATTAGGTTCCTGATTTCAAAGTTGCAACTGTGGCCCAGATCTTTGGATGTTCCTTTTAATAGTTCTAAAGACACCATTTAGATTCTGTGCTCATCTACAAGACATGCCAAGCTTTGATCAAACAGGATCTAACTCGCCCACTCAAACACAGATCAGGAGGCCGTGATGACGTACACTTAACATAAACAGCAGGATGCCCGATGTCATCCAAGTATTTTGTAAACTGAGAGGATAAATGGGCATAAATTTTCAAACAGCAACATCTTTTCCACAGCCTTTGCATTCATTGCCTCAGGAATATTAATGGTGTTTTGCTTTCTACCACTAGGTTAAAATTCCTGCTCTAACCAATTCTGTGGGTGGCCAGGCAGTCTCTGGGCATAATCACCCACCCCATTTCATACACGAGGGTAAAAGAATTTGCCATATGCAAACAAAATGGCCAAATTATTCAGTCGGGTTTGGTCACAACTAATTAATCAAGGTGTGCCCTTGAAGAATGTATCTTGTAGCTCAGAATCTTGGGATTGATGGAGTGAATGGGGGCCATTTGGCCATTGAGCCAGCACTCTTGTTTCAGCCTGAGCTGTCTCAATGCTGGTGTGAACGGATTGCCTGAAAGGCTTTAGCAATTTACTTATTCCTCACACCAAGGAACAAGTAAACACTCACATGTAAGGGGAATGGTAGTATAATGATTATATTAAAAGGGTAAAAGGGGGAAGGGGGCCGATTAGGGACCCAAAGGGGATTTACACATGGAGACAGAGGACATGATTGAGGTGCTAAGTGAATACTGTGCATTGGTCTTTACCGAGGAAGATGATGCTGCCCAAGTCAATGCAAAAAGAGGTGGTTGAGATTCTGGATGGACTAAACAATTATGAAAAGGAGGTATTAAATAGGTTGTCTGTACTTAAAATTGTTAAGTCACCAGGACCAGACGAAATGCGAAGGATAGAGAGAGAAATACAGGGATGGTGCCAGTTGACTGAAGAATAGGAACTGTTACACCTTCGTTCAAAAAGTCTGTAAAGATATACCCAGCAACCACAGACCAGTCAGTTTAACTTCAGTGGTGGGAAAGCTTTTAGCAACAATAATCAGGGACAAAATTAACAAGTCACTTGGACAAATATGAATTAACCAAGGAAAGCCAGTACAGATTTGTTAAGGGCAAATCATGTTTAACTAGTTTGCTTAAGATTTTTGGTGAGGTAACAAAGAGGGTCGATAAGGGTAATGCTGTTGACGTGGCTTATATGGACTTCTAGAAGGCATTTGATAAAGTGCCACACAACAGACTTATGAGCAAAGGTAGAGAATGGAATAAAAGGGGCAGTAATAACGTGGATACAAAACTGGCTGAGTGACAGGCAGCAGCGTAGTGGTGAATGGTTGTTTTTTGGGCTGGAGGAATGTATACAATGGGGTTCCCCACGGGACAGTGTTGGAACCCCTGCTTTTCCTGGTACATATTAATGACTTAGATCTTGGTGTACAGGGCACAATTTCAAAATTTGCAAAGGACACAAAACTTGGAAGCTTTGTGAACTGTGAGGAGGATAATGTAGAACTTCAAAAGGACAGAGACAAGCTGGTGGAATGGGCAGTCAGGTGGCAGATAAAATTTAACGCAGAGAAGTGGGAAATGATTCAGCTTGATATGGAAAGTGTGGAGAGAAAATATAAAACAAAGGGTACAATTCTAACAGATGTGCAGGTGCAGAGCGATATGGGTGTATGTGTGCACAAGCCATTGAAGGGGGCAGTACAGGTTGAGAGCATGGTTAATAAAGCAAGCAGTATCCTGGGCTTTATTACTAGGGGCAGAGAGTCAGAGAGTACAGGAGGAAGGAAGTTAGGACAAACTTGTACAAAACACTGGTTTGGCCTCAACTGGAGTAGCGTGTCCAATTCTGGGCACCAGACTTTAGAAAGGACGTGAAGGTAATAGAGAAGGTGCAAAAAAAATATCGAAAAGTTCCAGGGGTTAGGAACTTCAGTTACGCAGATACATTGGAGAAGCTGGGACTATTCTCATTGGAGAAGAGTAGATTAAGAGGAAATTTAATAGAGATGTCAAAATCTTGAAAGGTCCAGACAAGGTAAATAGGGAGAAACTGTTCCCGTTGGTGGAAGGATCGAGAACCAGAGGACACCGATATAAGGTGATTAGCAAGCAAAGCAACAGCGACATGAGGGAAAACTTTTCTATCCATTGAGAGATTTGGATCTGGAATTCCCTGGCTGAGAGTCCGGTGGAAGCAGATTCAATTGTGGCTTTCAAAAGAGAATCAGGTAACAATAGGAAGAGAAAAAAAATGAATGTTTTGGGGGAAAGGTAGAGGAGTGGGATTCGGTGCTTTTCTCTTACGAAGGGCTGAATTGTCTCTTTTTGTGCTGTAACTATTCTTGATACCCAGAGAATATCCTGTGAATGAGAGTTCAAATCCCACCTTGCCAGCTCGTGAATTTGAATTTAGTTAAAAAGCTAGAAATAAAAAAATCCTTCTAAAAGGTAAAATTGATCATGAAGTGGCCAGATTGTAGGAAAAACCCAAATTGGGTCACTAAGGTCCTTTAGGGGAGGAAATCTGTCATCATTATTCGGTCTGGCCTAAACGTAACTCCAGTCCCACATCAATATGGTTGACTCTTGACTGCCACTTGAAGTGACCTAGTAAGCCCCTCAGTTTAGAAATGGCCAATAAATATTAGCCTTGCTAGTGACGACCACATGACAAGAATGAAAAAAAGCAAACACATGCATGCAAACAATGCCAATATCAAACTTCCCAGTGTTTATTTAGAAATGACAATCCATTCCGCCTTGTGACCATGAGCTGTGCCCTAAATATAAGAATCGAGGAAAATGACTTCAGAAATGCAAGATGCTCAGTGAATATTAGATGGTCCTCAGATAGCCCCAAACACTGAAGAATATATAATACAACAACTGAAACACAGACATTGTCAAAAGGTGACTTACTTGTAGACTTGTGCTATTATCGGAGAATGGAGAGCTGAAGAACCCACTGATGATATTCATTACTGTGTCAGTCACATATCTCTCCAAGGCAGTGTCAGCATGCTTCCTGTCAGTTGTGGAGTTGCAAACCTTCATCAAAATATCCAGTTAATGACGAATTAAACTCAAGTGGCTCAGTCAAAGAGGGAATTGAATTAGACAGACAAGTAACAGGTGAGCTAAAAGAATGATAGAGCAAATCAAACAAGAGTGGCTTTCCATCTTTGCTCAAGTGAATTGGTAAGATTTGTCATACTAAGGCACTTCCACTTAAGAAAACAACTTTAATCCCTTGAAACAGACAGCAGTTGTTATGGAACAAACAAACGGCAATGTATGAGGTAAAACAAAATGGAGGTGAGTGGGCTGTGGAGGGCAAACTGATCAGTTATCTGACCCCTCAGTCGATTTTCTATTCCATTTTAAAAACAAAAGTATTGCATTTATATCGTACCTTCCACAGCCTCAGGATGTTCCAGGGCACCTTACAGCCCATTAAGTAATTTTGAAGTGTGGTCACCATTATATTGTAGGAAACCCAACAGCCAGTTTGCACACAGCAAGCTCCCACAAACAGCAAGGTGATAATTATTGGGATAATCTGAATGTTAAGGATGTTGTTTGAAGGATAAATACTGGCCAGGTCACTGGGGAGTCAATCTTTCTTAAAAATATAGTGCCGTTGAGTCTTACGACCACCTGAAGTCAGTTTAAACATCCATCCAAAAGACAGCCCCTCCAACAGTGTAACACTCCCTCAGTATTGTACTGTAGAATCAGCCTGGGCAATACACTCAGGTCTCTGGAGTGGAGCTTGAACCCCACAACCATCTGACTTCAAGGCAAGACAAGAGCGTATTACATTGGAGTTGGTAGGAAAAAAAACATCAGATCGGGTTTAAAACGGAGGCCTGTTATTCACTGTCAGTTTTACTCTCCTGCTTAACAGCTAGTCTGTCCCCCGCTTTTCCAGCAGCCATTTCTAAAGAAAAAGGAAAACGTTTTTATGGAAGAAAACTTAAACATACTTTTTTTCTGACACCGTAGAATTCCAAAATCTGGTTAAAAGATCTCTCTTACTTTAAATATAACAAGATGCAAATATTTATTTGTGGATATCAATTAATTGAAAACTGCACAATTTAGATGTTACAAATAATATTCAGCATCTGTTTTCAATGGTTTACAAATTCAACTGATATTTATTTGGCAATATTATCTTACAACACTTTACTGAGGCTGTGTTGATTTACTCTCGCACTGCCAAAGATTTTCACAAATAAACCGTTTTTTTTTAAACATTAAAATAAAAGTAAAATACTGCGGATGCTGGAAATCTGAAACAGAAACAGAAAATGCTTGAAAAACTCAGCAGGTCTGACAGCATCTGTAGCGAGAGAAACAGAGTTTACGTTTCAAGTCCGTATGACTCTTCTTTTGAACGAACGAATATTACTCCTCTTATTCTTCCAAAGATGTCATATGGACTCAAAATGCAAACTCTGTTTCTCTCTCCACAGATGCTAGTGGACCTGCTTGAGTTTTTGGGGTTTTTATTTCAGGCTTTTTAATACTATCCAAAAATGGCCAAAATTACTTGCAAAATGGGGCAATTCAGTTTATCTTTGATCTCATATTGGAATAGATACACTTGGTGGAGATTCCTTTGCGAGACTCACCCTGACCATGTCGACAATAAAATTCTCAAAGAGCTTCCAGATGTGGTTACTTGTGTATATCTCCTTCATCTCAACTTCTGTGTCCACGTAACAATGGTTCACAAAATTAACGTATGCTCTCTTCACCTGCAAGGGAAAAAAAAACATCCTTTTTCCAAGCATTTTACCAGAGAATAGCTCAAAATACTCTGAGAACATACGAAAAAATTGCTGATATCAAAGAGAGGTTTTACTCTACAGTTAAGATTCCCTGCCTCATGTAGCCCTTCATCTTCCAGCTGCGAGGACCATGAAGGTCAGTTCAGTTTGAGAAAACTCCAAAACTTGAGATCCATCCGTGTGTGGTGTCCAGCAGGGGTCAATGGAGGTACATCAGAAATGGGTTCAACTTTTCCCATTCCGGGGATGTTGATGTTCTTATTGTGCTCCTCTCCCACCCACCCCTACACTTCCAGTCCAATCAGATAACTAAGTACAGAACAGGCCCTCAGGTGGGGAAACTTCTTGGGAGGACGAGGCAACCATGGCTGACAAGGGAAGTCAGGGACAGCATAAAAGCTAAAGAGAAAGCATACAATGCGGCGAAGAGCAGTGGGAAACCAGGGGATTGGGAAGCCTACAATGACCAACAGAGGACAACTAAAAAAGAAATAAGGAGGGAGAAGATTAAATATGAGGGTAAGCTAGCTAGTAATATAAAAGAAGATTGCAAGAGTTTTTTTAGATATATAAAGGGTAAGAGAGAAGCAAATGTGGACATTGGGCCGCTGGAAAATGAGGCTGGAGTAGTAGTAGTGGGGAACAAAGAAATGGCGGAGGAACTGAATAGGTACTTTGCATCAGTCTTCACAGTGGAAGACACAAGTGACATCCCCAAAGTTCAAGAGAGTCGGGGGGGCAGAGGTGAGTATGGTGACCATTACCATGGAGAAGGTGCTAGGAAAACTGAAAGGTCTGAAGGTGGATAAATCACCTGGACCAGATGGATTACATCCCAGAGTTCTGAAGGAGGTAGCTGAAGAGATAGTGGAGGCGTTAGTGGTGATCTTTCAGGAATCACTGGAGTCAGGGAGGGTCCCAGAGGACTGGAAAATCGCTAATGTAACTCCCCTGTTTAAGAAGGGAGTGAGGCAAAAGACAGGAAATTACAGGCCAATTAGCCTGACCTCGGTCATTGGTAAGATTTTAGAGTTCATTATTAAGGATGAGATTTCAGAATACTTGGAAGTGCATGGTAAAATAGGGCAAAGTCAGCATGGTTTCATCAAGGGGAGGTCATGCCTGACAAATCTGTTAGAATTCTTTGAGGAGGTAACGAGTACGTTAGACAAAGGAGAGCCAATGGATGTTATCTACTTGGACTTCCAGAAGGCCTTTGACAAGGTGCCGCACAGGAGGCTGCTCAGTAAGATAAGGGCCCATGGTGTTAGAGGCAAGGTACTAGCATGGATAGAAGATTGGCTGTCTGGCAGGAGGCAGAGAGTGGGGAGTCCTAGTCCAGGATTCTCTTAAGGTTAACTTGCAGGTTGAGTCGGTAGTTAGGAAGGCAAATGCATTGTTGGCATTTATTTCGAGAGGACTAGAATATAAAAGCAGGGATGTGCTGCTGAGGCTTTATAAGACTCTGGTCAGACCACATTTAGAATATTGTGAGCAATTTTGGGCGCCGTATCTCAGGAAGGATGTTCTGGACCTGGAGAGGGTCTGAGGAGGTTCACGAGAATGATCCCAGGAATGAAAGGCTTAACATATGAGGAATGTTTGAGGACTCTGGGTCTATACTCGATGGAGTTTAGAAGGATGAGAGGGGATCTGATTGAAACTTACAGAATACTGAAAGGCCTGGATAGAGTGGACGTGGGGAAGATGTTTCCATTAGTAGGAGAGACTAGGACCCAAGGACACAACCTCAGAGTAAAGGGAAGACCTTTTAGAACAGAAATGAGGAGAAACTTCTTTAGCCAGAGAGTGGTGAATCTATGGAATTCATTGCCACAGAAGGCTGTGGAGGCCAGGTCATTGAGTGTATTTAAGACCGAGATAGATAGGTTCTTGATTGGTAAGGGGATCAAAGGTTAGGGGGAGAAGGTGGGAGAATGGGGTTGAGAAACTTATCAGCCATGATTGAATGGCGGAGCAGACTTGATGGGCCGAATGGCCTAATTTCTGCTCCTATGTCTTATGGTAGCAACATTAGCAAAGCAAGGCAAAATACTGTTGTGTATTCGTTGTTTTTTTTGTATATTTAATATGTATGATTTACCTCAGAACAAATGCATAGATGACATTAGCTTCAAAGTGTGCAACAGGTTTATTTCCAATGCTTTAAAATATCTCTGTAATCACAAAATGTCTGCACTCCCGCTTACAACTCAGCTTCTAGTAGCTTCTGTGCTGCCTGTTTACTTTAGCTCTGAGTCAACACGCAGGCACAACCAATTAAGCAGTGCGCATAGTTCAGTTACCAGACTCAATCGAGCACAGAACAATTAAACCACTGACCGCGACTCAACAAATGCTGGATAGCTGAAATTGAAACAGAAAATACTGGAAATGCTCAGGCAGTATCTCCATGTGGACATGATTGCATAGGCAAGCAGGGGATTTTTTTTCATGGATGTGGGTGTCACTGGCTGGGCCAGCATTTATTGCACATCCATAATTGCCCTTGAGAAGATGATGGTGGGCCACCTTCTTGAACTGCTGCAGTCCATGTGGTGTAGGTACACCCACAGTGCTGTTAGGGAGGGAGTTCCAGGATTTTGACCCAGCGACAGTGAAGGAGTGGTGATATATTTCCAAGTCAGGAGGGTGTGTGGCTTGCAGAACTTCCAAGTGGTGGTGTTCCCATGTATCTACTGCCCTTGTTCTTCTAGATGGTAGAGTTCACAAAGTTTGGAAGGTGCTGTTTAGAGAGCCTTGGTGAATTCCTGCAGTGCATCTTTTAGATGGTACACACAGCTGCCACTGTGCGTCGATGGAGGAGTGAATATTTGTGGATATAGTGCCAATCAAGCGGGGTTGCTTTGTCCTGGATAGTGTCAAGCTTCCTGAATGTTGTAGGAGCTACATTCATCCAGGCAAATGGGGAGTATTCCATCACACTCCTGACTTGTGTCTTGTAAATGGTGGACAGGCCTTTGGGGAGTCAGGAGGTGAGCTACTCGTCACACGATTCCTAGCCTCTGACCTGTTCTTGTAGTCACGGTATTTATATGGCTAGTCCAGTTCAGTTTCCGGTCATTGGCAACTCCCAGGTAACCCTCTAGAACGGAAATGTCGAAAGAGATGAAGTAATCTGAGATTTTCTGATTAATGATCGAGACTGGTGATGATGAAGCCCCGTACACCAGTGTGGCCAAATAGGCAGCTGTGAACGTGAATGGGAAGCTGTGTGTGATCTAGATGGTTTAGGGAAACGAGGAGGGTACAGCACTTAGAGGAACAAAGAAACAGCAGTAGGCCACACAGCCCCTCGAGCCTGCTCACCGTTCAATGAGATCGAGGAGACAGGACAATGGAATTTGATGCAGGTTTAAGTCACTGAAACTGAAGAGTGGCTCAGAGCAGAGGCTGAAGTTCAGCAGAAGATGATGTTCTTGCTGACGGAGACAGCAGAGTGGCTTGGACAGCTGGAGATAGATTTTGAGAAGGATGGTAGAGTAGAAGAGGACCAAAAAGGTGCAAGAGGAATTATGGGGGCAGACCAAGAAAAGACCTGGAGATGATTGCAAACTGGCCTCCAGCTGCTGCAGTTCAGGGAGAAAGTGCCAGTATATCGAAACCAGGCAGGTCAACGCCTGTAGGGCAAAGAGACTCACCATGGGTGAGCACCATGATGGTCACAATTTTTCTGGTATGCAGAGAATATTAGGAGAAAATGATCTAATATAGGCTTGGAAAAGGAATTAGGAACTCATAGAAAATCATAATAGACTGGGCATGACTGCCTAGCATCAGGTCCCTAAAAATTATTCAGCACCTCAGTACCATTCTAGTGACACACTCAGAATGTCCCAAATTTGCCCTTGGGCCCCATCTGCAGAATTCAGGTGCCCAACGTGACACATCTCTCAGGGTTCACCAATTTCAGCCAGCTCGGAGGATTACAGGTAATGGTGAGTCATGGGGTTTGGGGGTGTGGGGCCGGGCACAGAGGCACCTAGAGAAAGTAGTTAATTCAATTATATTGGTGACTGAATGGAGAATAACTTAGGATTCCAATTATTAATAGAGTTTTGGACGTCATATTTTATGAACACACATGACAAAGTTTAGTAAAGGATTTAAAAATAATTTGATAAAGCTGCTATTGAGAAACTTTGAAGTGTGGAATAGTTACACCAAATTTACAGCACAGAGCAGGCCATTTGGTCCATCAGGCCAGTGCTAGTGTTTATCCTCCACATCATTCTCCTCTGCATATCTTTCTATGCCTTTCTTCCTCAAATATTTATTTAGCTACCCCTTAAATGCATATATATTATTCATCTCAGTTACTACTTGTGGTAGTGAGTTCCACATTTTCCCGCCATCTCCCTGCACATTCTTCCTTTTCAGATAATAGTCTAATTTCCTTTTGAATGTTTCAGTTAAACCTGTCTCCGACACACTCTCAGGCAGTGCATTCCAGATCTTAACCACTTGCTGCATAAAAACTTTTCTCCTTATATCACTTTTGCTTCTTTTAATAATCACTTTAAGTTTGAGCCCTCTCATTCCTTTCATGAGTGGGAACAATTTCTCCCTAACTAATCCATCCAGACCCATCATCAATTTGAATACAAATACAAAATACAAATCTCCTCTCAGCCTTCTTTTCCCTAAGAGAAACAGTCCTAACTTCTCCAATCTATCTTCATAACTGAAGTTCCTCATCCCTAGAATCTTTCTTGTGAACCTCTTCTGCACTCTAATACCTTCACATCCTTCCTAAAGTGCGCTGCCCAAAACTGGACACAATATTGCAGCTGAGGCTGAACTACTATCTTATTCAAGTTCAACATAACTTTGTTGCTCTTGAACTCTATGTGCCTACTAATAAAGCCTAGGATACTGCATGGCCTACTAACTGCTCTCTCAACCTGTCCTGCCACCTTCAATGATTTATGCACATTTACATCAGGTCCCTCTGCTCCTGCACCCCCTTTAATGTTGTACCCTTTATTTTATAATGTCTGTCCATGTTCTTCCTACCAAAATGAATCATTTCACATTTCTCTGCATTAAACTTCATCTGCCACCTCTCCACCCAGTGCACAAGCTTGTCTATATCCCTTTGAAGTTCTACACTCCTGTTCACAATACTTTCAAGTTTCGTATCATCCACAGACTTTGAAATTGTGCCTTGTGCACCAAGGTCTAGGTTATTAATATGTATCAGTTTTCCTATTTCCAGACAGCTGTAATCTCTCAGTTCTTGTAACATTCTGGTAAATCTTGTTTGCACCCTCACCAGTGCCTTTTTATTCTCTCTATAATATGGAGACCAGAATTGGGTACATAGAAGTATTGGGTGAATAAAACATACAATTGAGAAGTTGGACTTGCTTTGCACATTCCCCCAACTGCTTTCTAATCATTGTGCCATTCTTGTAAATCCTCTGTAAAAATTAACTCTTTATACCCAAATGTCAAGGCCTGAAAGGGTTAACTAAAATCTCGGCAGTCACCTTGCACAACGCACCAACTGCCGGTGAAAAGCTGTTGTCGTTTTTTGTGCTCAAAACTGAAAAATAAAGGATTGAGCTTGACCCTACCTCAGGTATGCAGTCCTCATGTGTGACCACTCGCACAATGTCTTCCAAGGGTAGCAGGGAATTGCATTTGATTTCTGTGTACACATTCTTGCCCTCGGTACAGGCTGCCAGCAGCTCAACCAGAGTGATGTGGTAATTCAGGGCTCCATTTTCGTCGCTACGGTCTTGTTCTGATGCCATCATTTGTAAAAAGAGGGGGAAGGATGCCCGATCGTTGTAAAATATCAGCACGTCCTCGCCCCCGTTAGCCAACTGCAAATACCAGCCAGGACATGCAAATAATGAACAAAAGCTAATGTAAAACTTCATATTCCACTAATACAAAAGTTAAACAAGATCAAGTGTGTTACCAAGGTGACTGGACCTGTTGTGTTAAACATGAGCGCCCCCTGGTGAAATGTAACAAGTAGAAATTTCCAGTGACATCATGAGGCGCTCAACCAATCAATCGATGCTATTGTCATACATGACATCACGTTACCTCCATCAATTACAGAATGAAAGACGTGGGCTTATGGAGCGCAACTTGTCACCAAGAGTAAGTTGTGTGAAGTGCTTCAAGCTGGCAGCCTGCCAAGATCCCACAAACAGCAACATAACAATCAAAGATAGTCTTGGTTAAAGGAGAATGCTAGCCAGGATGCCATGTTCTCTATTGAATGAGGTCAAAGAGATCTTGTATGTCCTCTCATCTTAAAAACATCACCTCCCATAACACAGCCATGTTACACGCCATCTTGTACTGCCCTGAAGTGTCAGCCTACAGAGCGTACATCTAGAATGGATGAGTGGACTGTGCAAAGTAGCATGTTAACAAGCAAAGGGGCAAAATAAATAACAGACTAGTAAAGAATCTATCGAAATCTCAAACAGTTGGGTTTGTGAAAGTTGACGTGTAAAATGTTGCAGTGTGTCTGTGTGAATTCAAACAGAGGTAAATTATGAATTCAGTCACAACCACCAATTCGCCAAAGAGCCAGTGATTCCTGCATTGTTCCGAAATTTGGAAAAGAATCCACCTGTGATTTGTGATCTCTTTATGAAAGTCTCATTACTACGACAAGTTTCATCCCAATTTCCTGAATGTTTTTTTTTTACCTCAGTCATGACCATATCTTGACACTTCTTCACATACTTCCCATCCGCTTTTACGATAGTCTGTAGGAATTTGAGATATAGCACATGTCGACCGTGCGTCTCTATGCAGTGCACAAAGTGCTGGATGACCCTCTCACTGATCTCATTGCAGAGGTGGTAGTTGTTTAGAAAAATGTGTCGCACTGTTTCTGCTTCCAGGAGCTGCACAAACAGAGCACGGTGATCAATGTCCAGTCCCCGTTACAAGGGGCAAGAATACAGAAAAATTAAAACCATATTACTTACCATGTCCACGACCTGACTAAAAACAAAACTAATGCAAAAAGAATCAAGTGAACCGAGACCTCCAACAGCCTGAATTATTTCAATTATAGTCACTATGTGTGGATGTGAGGATTTTCTCCTGACCCAATGCTCAGAATCATAGAAGGTTAACGCACAGAAAGAGGCCACTTGGCCCGTCATGTCTGCACCAGCCGAGGAACGAGCCTCCCAGCCTGATCCCACTTTCCAGTACTTGGTCTGTAGTCCTGCTGGTTACAGCACTTCAGGTGCCTATCCAGACACATCTTCAATGAGTTGAGGGTTTCTGTCTCTACTACCCTCCCCACAACCCTCTGGGTGAAAAGATTTTCCTATTGCCCCTCTAACCCTTCAACCTGCTTGTTGGAGATTTAGCATTGGTTAATACCTGGAACCAGCTGCTAACTTTTATCATTTGGGTGACGGGTTCTCAAATGGATGGGTGATCTGCTGCATTAGGTTACTGCCCAAATCATGGAATGTTTGGGGGGGAGGGTGCTGTTAGGGTTAGGAGGGGGTATTTAATAATATCGATTGAGAGAAAAATATTGACCAGGACACCAGGTGAAGTTCCCTGCTTTTCTTCTAAATGGTGTCATGGGATCTTTTATGTTCTCTTGCAAGGACAGTCGTAACTTTGGTTTAACATCTCATCTGAAGAGCAGTACCTCTGATAGGGCAGCACTCCCTCAGTACTGCACTGCAGTCTCTAGCACACACATGGTCATTTGACTTCTGTTCTGTAGGAAATACGCTCAATTGATACACATTAAACGTGACTTTTACAGCAAGTGGCAAAAGACCAGTCATGCCAAACAAGACATAAAACAAGCTAAAAGTGCAAATCATGCAGAAACTTTACAGCAATTATGGTAAAAGACAATGTGAGGAACACTGCAGTACTATTGTGTGGATGACCAGAGTAGCACATAAAGATTAGGTAATTTTACAGGCAGGGTACTTACACCAGGGGTAAGGAACAAGTTGAGATGTTTATGGAGGAGGATCTGATTCTGTGGATTTCCTGCACAGAAATTCTGCACAAAACCATGGGCCAAGTTCATAATTTCATTCATTTTGTTGTCCGTCTGTGGTCAAAAGTGAAATATAAAATAAGATTAGCTCCGGTGAGATTCCACAAAGGTCTTTTTCGTTTTCTTGAGAAAACGTATCTGGCGTAGTCAAATTCAGCATCAGCCACGCTCACAGGGTTTAAACTCAAAAGTTACCTTATCGTATGGGATTTGCAAAAGGTCTAACACTGCGGTGTGAGCTCCCATATTCTTCAACAATCGTTGCTGCTGCCTCCTGCTCCGCCTCATGCTCTGCACACAGAGGTTACTGAGCCGGATTAAGATCTGAAAAGGAGAAGGTCAAGTGCCTAAGTGGTCGTTACAGACCGAAACGTATAAAGTTTACCGCAACTGCGAAAGGCTGACATAGCAACTGCAGCACATCGTATTGGCAAGTCTACAAAAGAGTTTCCATCCAAAAGTCTTACATGAACCTTAAAAGCTTAAAAGGATCTTAGTTACTCAGACAGGCTTAAAGAGCTGGGTCTGTTCCCAGAGAGCAACATACGACTGAAGTGATTTCATGGAGGTTTATGAAATAGGAAAAGGGCTGGACTGCATCCCTACTGATCAGTTATTACAGAAGGGGGAGGAGGGGGAAACAAGCTAGTCTGGAGGTTGGGCAGTTCTTGTATTCGCAGCGCATGCTGAGCCTCTGGAATGGGCTGCCGGATGATGACATGGTGGAAGCTGACTTTCTGTCCGTCTTCCGGGGGGAGCTGGAATGGTTATCGTCCGGGGTACCATATAGCAGCTATAAGTGGGTGTACAGTTCATGAAAGGTGCAGGTGAGTTCCAGGATGGTTTCAATATCCTGAGGGAGTCTGAGAGAAATATTCCAGAGGTTTTCTCCCTGGGGTTTTTCTCTGCTTTTTTGATTTTCCCAGGATGTGACATGGGTGTGGAGGGCAGTTTGAAGAGTCTACTCACTATTCTCTGGACATTACCAGGAGCATGGGGCTGTCTTGAAGGACAAGCTGTCTTTATCCTTCAAATGTTATTGGGCCACACAGGAAGTAGAACAATACAGAAGATGGTTTAACCATCTGTGGACTGATTCCATCTTCGTTGTTTTCTATACATTTATACCATCCCTAACTTGCTGCATCTTAATGACTCTGTCTTCTCTTACCTGTAGGTAAAAATATTAGGTTCAGTCTGAATATAATAGTCCAATTGTGCCTTTTGGACAGAAACATAGGAAATAGAAGCAGGATTAAGCCATTCAGCTCCTCAAGCTTGCTCTGCCATTCAACTAGACCATGGCTGATCTTCCACCCCAATGCCATTTTCCCACACTATCCCCATATCTTTTGATATCTTTCATATCTAGAAATCTATTGATCTCTACCTGGAACACATCTAATAATTGAGTTTCCACAGCCCTCTGGGATAGAGAATTCCAAATATTCACCACCCTCTGGGTGAAGAAATTCCTCCTCAGCTCAGTCCGAAATGACCTACCTCTCTTACCTCTACATATCGCTTATCATTTTAATTCTCCACTCTGACATTTCTGTCCACCCCTGACACAGTGCGCAGGGAACAGCACCTCATTATTCATCTCGGCACTCTACAGTCATCGAGACTCAATGTCGAGTTCAACAACTTCAGGTCAGAATCTCTGCCTCCATCTTGGGTTGAATATCCCAAGTAATTTTTGTCACATTACACATAATAAAGATTTTAGCTCAAGGAACACATGGCCTGCTTCTGAAAATCTTTCTAGAGAAAGACCCAAACAATGCCCTTAAAACAGCAACTGGAATGTGCAATACTCATGTAAAATGGGACCTGCATTACCTCTGACAAAATGGAGCACTCACTTTCATGATGTTTGAGCAGTCATCAAGTAATAGAGCTACCTAGATTTACGCACCTCTTTCACAATCCGGTAGTTGTTGCTGCTGTTACTGTCTATTTGTGGTTTTTTGTTTCCATCTTGTACAGGGCTTAAAATTCCAGGATCCTTCAATTAAGGAAAAATAAATAAAAGAAAACCTGAATCAAGATGATCACGCCAAGAAAAAAAGAGTATAGATTAAAATTTATTGCGCAAGATAAACTGTGCTTCACTATCAAGGACTGAGTCAGCAAACTTGGGAGCTCAATGGAGGGAGCTAGAGGGGCACCAATCACATGAGGAGATAGTGAGGATCTGAGCAGGAGGGTAGTAAAGGGGCAGGAGGATAGTAAGGTACTGGGGAGGTAGTGGAGCCCTGGGAGAGGCAGCCAGGGCCCAGTGGTGGGTGAGGCAATAAGAGTCCCAGGGGATGGAGGCAGTAAGAGCCCATGGGAGGGAGTATGGGCCTAGGAAGATGCCTGTCACCCAGGGAGATGCCAATCACATGAGTATTTACCAAGCATCGGAGATAAGAGTGGTATATTGGTGCAGTTTGATTAATACCGCTGTAAATAAAAATAAGCAGCGTGGATGCACTACAATCCAAAATTTAAATTACTGAAAATGTCTTAAATATACAGGAACATTTGATATTCTTGTTGGGTGACAGTTAGCAGCTCCCTCATAATTTTTTTAAAAAATTTGAATTCAGATGTTTTTCAGACATGTCTAGCGGTGTCCATTTGCCCAAAAGCTCCATCTTAACTTTTGGCGCTTCCTTGTAGGCCTGAAAACGAGCCCAAATTATCGTGAACTCCCATTGGTGATTAATTCATTCTGTGGTCAGTTTTATGGGCAGGGAAGCACTCAAACCAGCACAAAAGATCACCAAAACAAAATGCCTTGATCTTTTTGTGTTGGTTATACCAATTTTGGGCAAACTCTACTGAGTAACCAGGGCAACTGAGTGGAAATCCACCCCCCCACCCCCACCCCCACACACACACACACACACACACACACACACACACACACACACACACACACACACACACACACACACACACACACACACACACACACACACACACACACACACACACACACACACGCCTGTATCATCAACAAACCTCAGCCTTCACATCATCTGTTCCTTCGGTCTGGGTTTCACTGCTGCCGTAATTTCCTTTTTTCTCCACCCACAGTTCCGATTTTTCCACCGTTAACCGTAACAAGTCCAGGTCAGCTTTAATTTGCTTGTAGTTGTCCACATCTTGAGAGGAAACCAGTAGCTGGACCTGAAACACAAAAACAACATAGGCCATCAATGCTCTTTAAAAGGGCTCTTTTGGATCACAGCTCTTTCATACTTTATTGAAAAGAATGAAAAGGAAAGATTTGCACAGCTATTGACTAATTAAAGCTCTCCTGGACACCCCCTATAAACATATCAGCCCATCAAAATCTCTGCCGCCAGTCGCACTAAGTACTATCCACCACTCAGCCGTGTTCTCTGATCCACATTGGCTGCCTGGCTATGCAACACCTCAGATTTAACATTCTTATCCTCACGTTCAAATCCCTCCTTGGTGTTCCCCTTTCCTATCTCTGTAAGCCCCTTCAGTCCTACCTGCGAGATCTGAGTGTTGCTCCAATTTTGGATGCTCGTGCCTCACTTTGCCCTTCAATTAGACATCATGGCTTCAGCCATCCAGGCCCCAAGCTCTGGAATTCACTCCTCAAAACTCTTTCACCTCCTCAACCTCCACCACCCCCTCCCCAACATGCTCCCAACACCAACACCACCCCCCCAACTTTAAGTCCCTGTTTATTATCCATCTTTCTGAGAAGCACTTTTGGCTGTTTCATTATGTCAAAGGTGACATAAAAATTCAAGCTGTTGTTGAAAGAGCAGGGAGTGAATGAAACAGTCAACAGTGAGTGTGTGCAGAAGTAAGGTTTTTAAATTGGAGATGGTTATTCCATTTCCCCTCTATTTTTCCACAGCCACCCTCTTGCCTGCCCACACTCAGCCTCCACATGACCTCTCTCCCCAGCATCATGGGTCTTGGGTGGCGGGAGGGGCCAGGTAACCATCAACCTCCACCCACTTGAGTTTTAAACCACCAGGAATGAGGTACTGTCTTCAAACAAGCAAAAGATGACTCATTTTAATCCTCTCTTTTGACAGTAACTCGGTACAAAATTCTAAGTGTCTTTGTATTTGGTTTACCAGAGTTCACTTAACCCAAAGGAGAGACAGAAGATGGGGCAGGGTTGGGGGTAGGGGAGGGTGAGTGGGGAGGAAGGCTCAAGAGAATGATTGTTCATTGGAACAAGAGTAAGCCAAAAAGAAGAAAAAAAATGAATAAGAGGAAGAGAAAGAAAGGGAAATTAAAAAGGAAGGAATTATTTAGTCACTGTTGTAGTGTAGGAGGTTTGGAAGCCAATTTGTGCACAGCAAGCTCCCACAAACATCAATGGGATAAATGAACTGACAATCTGTTTGTGATGTTGGTGGATGGGTAGATGGATGAATATTGGACAGGACACCAGGGAGAACTCCCCCTTTTCTTCGTCAAAACAATTCCATGGAATCTTTATCCCAGTTCAATGTCTCAACCGAGAAACGACACTTCTGCCAGTGCAGCACTCCTGCATTCAAGTAAATTCCCGTCGTTTGCAACTTCCTCATTCACGTTTTCACCTAAACACGTTTTGTACTTTGCACACAGCATCGCCCATTGCGTGGGTAATGATCGCTTATCTGCAGTTTCTTCTCTGTCTCTTTTCTTTCCCCAGTGAGATGGTAACCATGACGGAGCAGAGACTGGAATGGTTTCAGCTGAAGTGCAGCCCGAGCACAGGGATTAATCCAAAAATGTCCGAATTGCTGGGTCCAGAGCTGCAATAACAGTTCTATTCAATTTTAAATCTTCACCAATGTATTGCTGAGAGGCTCCCCTGTCTGTCCCATGCAGATAGTGCACCATGTCTTTGCTGGAGAGTCCAGTCCTGCCTTCGCATGGCTGGGAACTATCTAATTGAGACCCATTTGCAAGATTTCACAAGATTTCGCAAGAACGTAACCCCCATTGTGCTGAACTGGAATGCCAGAGGTGAGAGTTGAATCATTAACACAAAAGGTAAGGACTGCAGGATGTTTTTTTTTATTTTAAAAAGAATTTGCACACTAAGAATGCATTTTAGGAATGTATTTAGATATGGAGGTCAGTGAGGTTTTCAGGATGGATACCTAACCTTGGATAAGTGTCCCAAAGCACCAAATCCCACACAAATCCATTAAAGGAAGGAAGGAATGCAAGCTAGAGGGGCTGAATGGTCTCTTGCTGTTCATATGAACCAAAGGGAGGAAAGAAAGAGAGAGAGAGAGAGTAAAACTGAAGGAAGAAAACGAGATGCAAGAGAATTGAACAACAATTTGTTAAAGGATTATTACCTGTTTAAAAGCCTGAAGGAGCTCTGCTCTTTGACTGAAATGTTTAAAGAGTAAGTGCAAGGCACCAGATACCAGCGGGGGATAGTCATGCTTGATCAGGTGTATAAGGACTCGCAGAAATGTCCTTCCACCTTCATCATCCAGTTCAACTGGGTTCCTCTCCTGGCTGTGGAAGAAAGTTAAATTGTTTGCATGTCCAATTCAATCTGAAAAATAACTTACATTTCTACAGCGCCATAGGATATATAGGACATCTGGCAGCAATGCACACTCCAATAAGCACAGTTTTGAAGTGTGGTTGCTGTTGTAATGTAGAAAGCATGGAAACGAATTTGTGCACAGCAAGCTCCCACAAACAATGGGATAAATGACCAGATAATCTGTTAATAGTGACATTGGTGCAGGGATACATATTGACCTGGAGACCAGCTGGCATTCCCCTGGCTCCTCTTCAAAACAAAATCCCATGCCATTATTGTGAAATCCATCTGAGGGGACAGGGGGTGCCTTCGTTTAATATCACATCCAAAAGGCATCACCTCCTACAGTGTCAGCCTGGATTGTGTGTTGAAGTCTTTATGGCAGGGCTTGAACCTTCAACCTTCTGATTCAGAGGTCAGAGTGCAGACAATGAGCCAAGGTCAACACTTCATAGCCATCTGCTTTAAAAAATACTTGAGATGTGTAGACAAATGAAATTAAAGTACAGACACAGTTTCAATCCCCATACAGTCATGTGCTTCACCTCAGCTATGTCACTGTGACATTAAGAGCATTGTCACAAACGTGTGTCGTTGTGATTTTCTAGTTTTTGTAAAAAAGCTCATCTTTCTTTCAAATGGACACAAGGAGCCTCAAAAATGGCTGCGATCCCAAACTGTTGGATCATACTTCCATGTTAGGTATTGGGCTAGCCCTGGTCTGGGAGCACAGTCCCATCCATATTCTCTTAGCTAAAGTATGAACCTTTTCAGCCATTGAGTTGAACGGTTCCCATTCTTCCAGGTTTGGTAAGATAGGAAGGAACTATTCACACCTCCAGGGAAGCCTGTCAATGAGTTTTTGTTTACTCTTGTGGAAATGCGCACTGAATTTCAGATGTCTTCACATGTCTGGCTATGTCTCTTTGCAACCCACTTGGGGCCTTCTAGAAGCTTGACAAACATGGTTGTAAAAGGTCAGGTGACTTTTGGCAGCCAAATTTAAGGTTCCTTTTGCCCACTTAAAGGAAAGATTTGCTTTTTTTAAAACCACGTACAATTTTTTTTAAAAACCTATAATATCACAACTACATGTTTGCAACAGCATCAAAAGATTTGAAGACCGATTTCTTCTGCAAACTGTCACATTTGGAACCAAAACATTTGGGAATGATGGAAGCCATGCCACAAATCCACTCTATATTTAATCCACAGTTAAGAGTTCTCCCATCACATTGTGCCTAGCGAGTCAGAGGGTAGAGTGGGACGCTTGTAGAAAATGATTTCCAGTATATCATAGATAAGGAGCTGCCCAGTTAGGACAAACAGTAATATACTTTATTTCATGAATGATCAATATCAAGCTTTCCTTGGAGGGACAGCCAGTAAACATGGCAGTTTGATTTTATGAATTATCAATTCATTGACTACAGCACCTACAAATAGGGGCAGACGTTGACTTTGTGTGATAGTATAAAATGGGTGATAGTGGGTCAGCAGCTCAGAGATGTAAAACAGGATGTCAACTCAACATTTTATCACATCAGAGTCAAAACTTACACCAATAATTTCTTTTTAACCATAAAATGTGAGGGGAAAGAACTGTTTGAAAGTGACTCATACCTTCCTGCAAACATAGTCTCCGCCTGTTCACCAATGGCCTCGAGATCTGGTACTGTACAAAACAAAAAGTCATTTTAGATGCAAACACATTCAATACCAGAGTTGTGATAAAATTGGATTTACTGAGCTCCATTACCTGCCACCTACTCCTTAGTGTGTCAAGGATATCGATCAAACAACATGCAGCGGGTAATTTAGACTTTGGGCTACAAGTGATCCGGAATCAGCCACTATCACACATTTCCCCTGAATAAAGTCAGTGAAAATGAAGATCAGCTGAGCCGATACCACCTGGTTTACACTAAAAACACTAAATTACTCTCAATCTTTTCACAGAGGTAACTGAACACCAATGATCCAATGATGGGCTCCTACTTTCCATCTCTATACTTTTAACTTTTACACACAAAAACCTGGAGATTAACGGCATCATTTAAAAGGATTCCCATCAGAATTTGCTTTGTGTAAAGTGTACGCACAGATATTCGTGCGTACACTCACTCGCATGCACACACATTACAATCCCTAGTGTGAAAGAGCAAAGCCAAATTGTTCAAAAATTCTTTACTCTGAAGAACGTGCTGTATTTATTTTTCTAATTTTAAATAGCCCCCACAAACTCATAATGCAGAGTTTTAGTTTCGGTATATTCTCATGCTCCAAGTTTTTGGCTGAAAACTGGCAACAAGCCAATTCAGAAAGTATCATCATGTGCTGCCTTAAGTCAGTCATGTCTTAATCTCCAAGTAAAAAATACTGGCAGTCTTTAAACTAAATGTTCAGCTGCTTCAGGATATAGTGAATCACAGGGATATTCCAGATTTAACTGCTGCACTTTCATCCTCAGTTATATTGTGGCAAATGCTCATTCACTGTCGCTGGGTCAAAATCCTGGAACTCCCTCCCTAACAGCACTGTGGGTGTATCTACACCACATGGACTGCAGTTCAAGAAGGCAGCTCACCACCACCTTCTCAAGAGACAGCTAGGGATGGGCAATAAATGCTAGCCCAGCCAGCGAGACCCACATTGCAATTTTGAAAAGATGCTGATGAAACAACAATAGGCTGTTTAAAAAGGGAGGAGAGGGAAAAAGAGAGAAAGAAGGAGAGAGAAGGGAGCAAGGAGGTGAAGAGAGCGAAAACAGGAGAGAGAAAGAAAGGACAAAAGGAAGAGAGAAAGAAGGTGAGGGAAGACAGAGAAAGGAAGAGGGAAAAGAAGAGAGGGAAGAGGGAAAAGGGAAGGACCATTGTCACTCATCCCCAAGTCAGCTGAGGTATGGCAGTATGGCTTTGGAGCAGATGATCCATTCTGACAGAGTATGAGGTTCATGACCCAGTGAGCCCAAATTTCAGGAAGAGAGGTTTCACTCATCATTCAAAAACAGCACGTAATACAGACATATGTTGTGCACTTATTGTACACAAAGCAGCAAGTGTGCTTTGCATGACCTAAACCACCTATATGCAGGACACTGCTATTTGTAGTACTCTAATCTAGGCTGTAAACACCAAATCACCAGTCTCCAAAATTCACTGTGCTGAGGAGACCAAAAAGTTCAAGTATTCCAAATTGCAAAGGATAAGATAACTGGCCATAATTTGCTGGGACTCTACTGTGACTGCATTTTGAGAAACAGCTCAGGACCAAAAGGTGTCACTCTAGATCCAGCCATGACCTCAGCGGTGAAAGGAAGCTCAATTCAAAACAGTGAACAGCAAGTGTACACTTACCTGCTACTTCAACCGGTAAACCCATCGAGGAGTCAACAGAATTGTTCTCACCAAATTCTTTCTTGTAGATTGACAGCATGTAGGAAATGCGGTAATCCAGTCTAACACTGAGGATGAACTGAAAAGTAAAGCCTTTTTCACAATTCCAGACAGTGCAGATTAACATTAAACAGAAGGGGGTTTGGGTGCATTTTTAAACAGAAAATTAACCCGTTTGTTAAGTGGCCACAACGAAAACCTAATCATTAGCCACCGAAACCAAATTTTTAAAAAGAGTTTGCTAGGCTAGATACAGAGAAGTTTCCAGTCATTGTGGCGGGAGGAGGGGGGGTGGGGGGGGGGGGGGGGGGGTGGGGGGTGGAGATTAAATTAAAAGGGGGCCAGATATATAACATAGTCACAAATAAATTCAAACCGGAATTCAGGAGAAACGCTTTTACTCAGTGGTTAGAATGTGGAACTCTCTACTACAAAGAGCAATCGAGGTGAATAACTGCTGCATTTAAGGGGAAGCTAGGCAAACACAAGAAAGGTATAGAAGGATCTGTTGCGAGGATGAGTTGAGGTAAGGTGTTAGCAGGATCATGTGGTGCATGAACATCAGGCCCAATGGATGGTTTCTGTGCTGTAAATACGATGTAATTTTTCCTGAGTTATTTCATTCCCTTGATTTGCAGCACTAATCTCTTATTGAACAGCTGAGATAAAGTATGTTCTATTTATAGGATTTGGTAATTTGTACAAGAATTCATTGAGCCATTTCTTTATCACACCTACATGATTCACGAATCGAATACAGGTAGTCACTCTCCTGGGTGCTTATTACCAATCTGAAGGCTGGCTGACTAAAATTCAACGGCTGCAGCAAATTCAAATCTGTCAATGATCTGTCCATACCTGCAGTATCTCGATTATTTTCAGCTTTGTATCCATGACGGTCACGTCCTCATTCTCCAAGGCAAGCACTTGCTTCCCTGGTAAACTCCTGATCTGGCTGTCGTGATTCTCCAGCACAACCCCCGGGAGGAGTGACCCTCGGCTAAGAACCATCTGTGTCATCATCTCGCCCACTCCGTGAATTGTCCGTATCACATTGTTCCCTGCAAGGTGACAAAGGGATGATAAAAGCAAAATACTGCGGATGCTGGAAATCTGAAACAAAAACAAAAATAGCTGGAAAAACTCAGCAGGTCTAACAGCATCTGTGGAGAGGAATACAGTTAACGTTTAGAGTCCGTATGACTCTTCAACAGAACGGACAGAAAGGGATGACGTGCTTTTCTTGAACAGGGGCAGAGCAATGTCATGTTGATGCAATTTTGCACCTTTTCTTGTGCCCCGAAGAGGAAACCTAACGCAACTCTCCCTGTGTAGCTGTGCTGAGTAGAGCATGCACTGGGATAATGGAGTCCAGTGCATGGGGGAGGGAGGTGGGGTAATTTCTCCAGCCCTTACACTGGGGCTAGTGAATCAGCTGGGAAATGCAAGAATAGACCAAAGGAAGAAAGAGCTCGCATTTATATTGCGCCTTTCACAACCTCAGGACATTTCTGAGCACTTCCCAGTCAGTGAACTGCAAAGCATAGTCACCGTCGCAATGTCAGAAACATGGGACCCGGATAGTGCACAGCAAGATCCCACAAATAGCTGTGTGATTATGGCTGAACAGTTTGTTTTTGTGATGTTGATTGAGGAATAAGAATTGGCTTGGACACCAGGGAGAATGCCCCTGCTCTTCTTTGCAACTGCCATTGGATTTTTCATGTTCACCTGACAGGGCCTCCGTTTAACATCTCATCTGAAGGACAGCACCTACAACAGGGCAGTACTCTCTCAGTACTGCACTGCACTGCACAGGAGTGCCAGACAAGATTTTCTGCTCAGGTCTCTGGACTGGGATTTGAACCCACGACCTCCTGACTCCAATGCAAGAGCGCTATCCACTGAGCCATAGCTTAGAGTGCAAGCCCTTGAGGCAGCCTGTCCAAGAGTTTCCATCCATTTGAATTCAGATCAGGCCTTAATATTGGCAGGTTCCTCCCTGCCCAATATCCCATATTTACCTGCACCCAGTAGTTCCAGGCTAAGGAGTAGGAAAATCTATCAACCCACATCCAACACCCCCTGACCCTAACCCCAGCCCCCCCACACCACTTAAAACTCTGACCCCAATATTTGTTTACAATGGAGTTAGAGAATTTGATTGAATACCAATTAGGGGCATAGCTCCTGTCAGATCTGAAACAAGTGACCGAGAATTAAAATCAGATCGGCAATACTTTATACATGACGTTAAAAAAAAGTCTGCAAATCACACTGCATTACTGGTAATGCCATAGTCAGATGGCATTCGATACAGAACATAGTAGGAATCCAGTCAAAGTAGACTCATAGCAGCGATCAGAGTATACAGAACAAACGACACCCGATTACAGAATCTACAGCCAGAACAACTCGGGCTAAGATAAATAGAAATGTTCCAACACAACACTGCTTCTAATGCAATTTTAAATCAGGACAATACCAAACTACAGAAAGTGAGCTAATTTCTAATGCTCAGCATAGTCTATCAGTCCAAGTTTAACATTATAAGGCATAACTTTAATAATTAGCATCAGATGTTTGTACTGACTTTCTGTTGATACTTAATGCACAGTGCTGAGCTCATCTTTACCGGGGGGGGGGGGGGGGGGGGGGGGGGGGGGGGTGGGGGGCAGGGGGGAGCTCATCCTCACTTGGGGGGAAGCTCATCTTCACCGGGGGAAGCTCTGTCAAGATTGTCAGTTTGGTGTGAAACTTGTTACAAAGCTCATTTTAGATGGGGGAGCACGGGCACCAATTCAAACTGACAAATGAGCACACAATTCAATCACTTCACACATTATTGAGGTTTAAGCTTTACTTAGCTTCTCGCCCCACACTTTTACAGACCTCTAAACTTACCTCCATCTTGAAACTTGCTCAGCCTTTCCAAATATGAGGGTGTGGGACTCTGGACACAGTCCAGGATGGCCAGTAGTGTTCGAGTTAGCCTCAGAAGCTCACTAAAACTGTAGAACCCAAAGTAGATTAAGTTTCGAGCCAAATTCACTACCTAGAAAAGCAACAGAAGGATTTGGTGAGTTGGTCCACACGGTCCAACTGACAATTATGGAGGGAAAAAAAAATCAACAGAAACTGGACATTTCCAATCCCAATATATTGGGCTCATCCTGCTTCAGTGTCAAGCTACAGAACCTTGTTTCCATGTTGTAATTTCTATGTAATCTTCAAAACTGGGGAAATGGTGTCCTTTCAGCAGACAATCACTCAGCATTACTCCACTCGGTTACATACCACAAAAGTGAGCTTGTTCTTTTCCTTGTTTCCAAAAGGAAATGGCTGAGTCACAACATCCTTAAGGTACTCCTCCACAAAGTCCACCGTAAGAGCAAACTTGTTCTTTTTGTCATCACGTGAGGTGTCAGTGAATGAGTCATACCTGCCCAAAGATTAATGCTTCATCAGACAGAAACCTAACCTCAGATTACACAATTGTCACAACATTGGAACCACACAATAGAGTTATGGAAAGTTTTAAGTACAAGCAAATGGGTTTTAACATCAAATATATGTCATGAAAAAGCACTTAAAAACATTTCATCATGACAACTTTTCTGATATTCTACTTCTTATAGTTAAGAAAGATGGATTAAACAACATAATGTTCTCTTGTGAATACTGCCATGATGATATGACATGTGCAATACTAATCTTTAATTTCATCAGTTGGTCAAATATATATTGAATGTCTTTAAAAGGACTTAAGATGGCTGCCACAGGTCGCCCGATATGTCTGCAATTACAAGTTGGTCAGTTTCTGGAAGTTTCCAATGTGGAATACAATTAGGACATGCCATGGCAAACCACCTATTGATGTGTGTGTGTGTGTGTGTGTGTGTGTGTGTGTATGTGTGTGTGTGTGTGTGTGTGTGTGTGTGTGTGTGTGTGTGTGTGTGTGTGTGTGTGTGTGTGTATAGTTTATCTTTTTGAACATTTTTATATCTTTATGTTTGCGGTTTTGTTGCACAATAAAACTAACCCTTTGTCTTTAAACTCAAGAAAGCCTGTCAGACTGAGTTCTTTGCAATCAGCATGTAAAAGGTTAAGTATGCACATTGAATTGGCACATTCATCGTTATAGATTTCAAAAACGCTGTTGGGATCAATTGAGGAGGAGTGGGAGAGAAAGGGCAAGTCCTGACATCCGTGCACACATGGTCATAGCAATAGCCCAGAACTTCCATTCCCCGGGGGGACGGGGGCAGGGAGGTGGGAGCTGTCGTACCCAGAGGTACTCCAGAAGAAACCTCCTGGAAGTCTCCATACAAAGACTGCCCGGGATTTTCTATTGGGCAATTATCCTGCACCTGGAACCATCTGATGCTCCGATTTAGATTGGAGGCTTCAGATGGTTCAGATTCTCTTAGCAAAATAGTTACCCAGGAAAAAAGTTAGAAGGATTAAAACCAGTTGTAACTCCTGGGTAACTGTGGTACTTACCCCTCCCCAACCCCATTCCCATTGGTCCCCCGACTACCCCCACAAATCCCTAGCTACTCACCTGAGCACCCAACAACCACGCCCCGCCGATGACCCTCCCTACCCCCCAGACTACACCTCTGTCCATCAGACCACTTCCCCCGACAACCATACCACCCCTGACGATCAACCCCCCTCAACCACCCCTCCCATCACCTGACCCCCAGTACCGCCCCAACACCCTGACCACCCAATCAACCCACCCAGCGAACCATCCTACCTACCTACCCTACACACTTACCTTCTCTCCTGTCAATGTGGCTAGGACCTTTAAACTTCCCACTTTATGGCAGCTAGTGCCGTATAAGGAGGGGCGTGGCTTCACTTCCCCTGACAGTGCTACCCTTCACTGGTTCAGGAACCAGGAATGCTGCTTATTCCTCACTAGGGCCAGGTCAGATGTCCAGGTGAGAAATGTGCAGCTCCAGGCTTAGGTAGGAAACAATGAGTGGAATGACAATCTGACAGTGACTGTCATTCCATGGAAGATTCGGTTCAATATATATTGAAAAGTATACAATATTCGCAGATTACACAATATTCCATGGAATCAACTGCACAGAAACAGGCCATTCAGCCCAACTGATTTGTGTTGGTTACCTCTGCCCCTGCACATTTCTATTTCCTTCTCCCTCGTGTATGAAAAAAAGATTTGCATTTATATAGTGCCTTTCACACCAGTGAACGTCTCAGTGTTTTACAGCCAATTAAGTACTTTTGAAATCACTGTTGTAATGTAGGAAATGAGGCAGCCAGTTGACCCACAGCAAGCTCTCACAAGCAGCAATGTGATGGTGACAAATAATCTGTTTCCATGTTGTTGATTGAGGGGTAATTATTGGCCAAGACACTAGGGAAAAGTCCCCTGCTCTTCGAAATGGTGCCATGGGATCTTTAACATCCAGCCACGTAGGCAAACAGGCCCTCAGTTTGAAAAATGGCACCTCTGACAGCGCTGCACTACACTGGCGTGTCCACCTTGATTTTTGTGCTCTAGCCTTAGAGTGTGACTTGACCTAGGGACCAACTGATCCATGACTGACAAAATAGATAGATGGATAAGAATGGAACCAGGCGAGTGCAGTCCCACCCAGCTGGACTACAGCGGAGAGGTGTTTAAGGAGGATGGTGTGGTCCAACTATGTCCAAGGCTGCAAACAGGTTGAGAAGGATGAGAAGGGATAGTTTACTTTGTCACACAGAATTTTATTCTGACTTTGATGAGAGCTGCTTTGGGACTGTGGCAGGTCAGAAACCTGATTGGAAAGATTCAAGCATGGAGTTCCATGAAAGATGGGCACGGATTTGGGAGGTGACATCATGTTCAATGACTTTGGAGAGGAAAGGGACGTTGGAGATTGGCTGGTAATTTGCAAGGATAATCGGGTTAAGGGTTGGCTTTCCAGGGGAGGGATGCTGATGACAGATTTAAAGGAGAGAGGGACAGAACCTGAGAGGCAAAACCATCAACAGTATCAGCTAACATGGGGACCAGGAAGGGAAGGTGGTTAGTCAGGTCAGTGGGAATAGGATTGATTGAGCAATGTCTCACGAACAGGATGAGCTCGGAGAAGCAGATGGCTGATAGCTGTGAAACTGGAGAAGTTCAGGGGCAGGAGGTACTTTAGAGAAAGGTCAGTCTGGTGAGCTAGTGGAAGGAAGGAAACAGCAGGGGCAGCTGAGGCACCAATCTTGGTGGAAAATAAGTCCATGAGCGCCTCACATTTGTTGTTGGGCATGTGGATGGAGGAGACAGGGGAGAGGGGTTTTAGAAGACAGTCTGCAGTAGAGAAAAGAAGCTGAGGGTTACCATTGCATTCCAGGATGTTCCTGCAATATTGAGCAATTTTAGTAGACAACAGCAGAATCCAATAGTGCTTCATGTATTCTAGCCAGACCTGGCAGCGAATAGCTAAACCAGTTATCTGGCATATGCATTCAAGTCTGTGTCCCATGGAGCTAAGGGCTATCTTATGCCCCCTTGTTCTGGATTCACAAACAAGTGGAAACAGTTTCTCCATGCAGTATTCACCCTAATGAACACCTCCATCATTTTTTAAAGGTCATGCATTATCTTGGAAACTTTCCTCCATGTAACTTAAGAGTACTGCTTACACACTGCTTTGAAATCAATTTTGGTTATGATTCAGCAGTAGTCAGACTTTTTTTTTAAATTTATTCATTTATGGGATGTGGGCATCACTGGCTGGGCCAGCATTTATCACCCATCCCTAATTGCCCTTGAGGAGGTGGTGGTGAGCTGCCTTCCTGAACCGCTACAGTCCATGTAGTGTAGGTACACCCACAGTGCTGTTAGGAAGGGAGTTCCAGGATTTTGACCTAGCAACAGTGAAGGAACGGTGATATATTTCCAAGTCAGGATGGTGAGTGGCTTGGAGGGGAACCTCCAGGTGATGGTCTTCCCATGTGTCTGCTGCCCTTGTCCTTCTAGGTGTTAAAGGTCAGGGATTTGGAAGATGCCGTCAAAGAAGCCTTGGTGAGTTGCTGCAGTGCATCTTGTCAATGATACACACTGCTGCGGTCCATGTGTCGTTAGTACACCCAAAGTGCTGTTGGGGGAGGGGGGTTCATTTTTAGACTTTGTAGCAGTTTGATACAATTGAGGGGCTTTCTGGGCCATTTCAGAGGGCAGCTAAGAGTTAACCACACTGCTGTGGAGTCACACGTAAGCCAGACCAGTAAGAATGGCAGATTTCCTTCCCTAAAGTATATTAGTGACCAAATGGGTTTTTGTATCTCTATTGAATTCAAATTCCACCAGCTGCCATTTGAACCCTTGTCCCCAAAGCATTAGCCTGGGCCTTTGCATTACTAGTCCAGTGACATTACCACTACGCCACCACTTCCTGCCCGTGATAACTCCTGGTCATAATCAAATTTAAACAAACAGCCAAAGCATAAATTAAACAAGGTCATTCACTTTTCCTGACTATTAGTTACTAACTTATTAATTATAATCAACTAACACCACAAAAACAGATTACTTGGTCATCATCACATTGTTGCTTGTGGGATCTTGCTGTGTGTAAATTGGCTGCTGTGCTTCCTACATTACAACAGTGACTACGCATCAAAAGAGCTTGGCTGTGAACGTTTTGAGGTGACCCGATGTCGTGGCAGACGCTATAGAAATAGAAGTTCTTTCTTTATAACTGCCCTTCATTCATTCTTTCCTGAGGTTATAGAAGGTGCCATTCAAATGTAAACGCTTTCTTTCTGCTTGGCTCTACAATTTTAAGAGAGCATACAATCTAAAATGCAATGGCATTGGGAGATGCAGATCCAATTGTTTCATTACTTCGGGGTGCCCGCTAAAAATGCTTGTATTTAAATAAACGCATAGTATCAAAATACGAGGCATACTCATGAATAGTGATCTTGGTGGGGATTTCTGTCCATAGTCTGGCATATTTCACGGGGGTGACTGACTCCTGTGGGTCTCGATCCACGTGCATGTGCAGCATCAGCCGGCAGAAGGAAGCCCGTAGATCATAAGGGAGGCTTTCATCTGACATACAGCGGAGGATGAGGTCCACCCCAAGCTGTGTCGAGATCTGGTCGATGGCGAGGTACTGACGATCGAGGCACATTCTTGCAAAGAGGTTCAGCTGGTACCTGGAGGAAGGAAAAGTGAGAGTGGATGCAGGAAAAAGGCAGTGATTAAAGTTACTGTCAAGTCACATCTTCGACCCTCCTTAAACCTGAGTTCATCCAAAACTCTACTGCCATTTCCTAACTTGCACCAAGTCCCAGTCACCCATCACCCTTGTGCTCATTGACCAGCAACACCTTTATTTTAAAATTTTTGCCCTTGTTTTGAAATCCCCCCATGGTTTTGCCCTCTCCCTGTCTCTTTAATCTCCTCCATTCCCACAACCTTCAGAGATCTTTGGAATTCTCTCCCTAAACCTCTCCACATCTTCCCTCCTTTCAGATATTCTTTAAAATCTATCTCCTTGACCAAGCTTTTGGTCACCAGCCCTGATGTCTCCTTCTTTGACTTGATGTCAGTAGTTTTCTGCTTATACACTACAGAGACCCCCTGGGACATTTTGCAATGTTAAAGGGGCTTTGTTAATGCAAGTTGTTGTTGTGGTAGATAAGCAATAATTGCTGCCTGGCAGCATCACCCACATCACAAGAACAATTTTTTTCAAAAACTTGCTTTACCAGTAATTAAGGACAAATTACCTGTAGTATGTTAGAATATCCGTATGTTCTTTATTTCCCTGCTTTGCCTCCTGAGCTAGCTGCCGGATAGACTTGCCATGAGGTTCCTTGACTCCATCGATCCAGTATAACCAAACCTCATCATCATCAACATAATCTTCAAGTAAACAACTTTCCATACTGAAGTCCCCATGATTTGATAACAGCCTTTACAAAGCAGAACATGTAAAACATGGACGTGAGGCACACAAGAATTAGCAAAACTAGAGTTACAAAGGACTGTAAATAAGAGCCATAGGGTCACTTTCAGCGCAGAGGAAGCCATTCAGCCCATTGCGTCGATGTCAGCTTTTAGTTGAGCAATCCAGTCAATCCCACTTCCCCTGCTCTATCCCTGTAGCCCTTCAAGTTTAATTCCCGAGTGCCCATCCAATTGGCAGCCTTGTAGGCAGAGAGTTCCAGGTCATTAACCCTTGCTGCGTATAAAAGCTCTTCCTCATGCTCCCCACTGTATTTTTTGCCCCAAACCTTAACTCTGCGTCCCCTAGTCCTTGAACCATCAGCTGATGGGAACAGCTTTTCAGTTGTAGACTCACTGCATTTTTTTTATGTATCTCTTGCTGGTTTGTAAAGAGTAAAAAGTTTTCACAAGCTGTTTGGACCCTTTTCCTTTGAAATAATGAAATATTTCAGAGGCACCATTTCACACAGACACTACCCCTCAAAAACCAAACTTTACAACAGCCCAAAAATAGAACACCATTTCCCATGACATATACCCATGATTCCCTTGAGCTTCTGCAGGTAAGGCCCAGGCTGTCCAAACAACTGCCTGTGAAACAAAATCAGGAAATGTTGGAAACATTCAACAGCTCAGGCCTTGGAGTTAGAAACAGAGTTAATGCTCCATCAGCCTGGGTGTTTCCAGCATTTTCCGTTTTTATTTCAGATTTCCAGCATCCTCATCTTTTTTGTTTAAGCTCCATTGTTATACCATCATTTTGCATGACTTCAATTAAAACTGATTAGGTTCCAATTATGCATATAATAATTCTGGATTTTTAAAATAAATTAAAAATAAATAAATAAATCCTTTAATTAATAGTGAGAAATTCACAATTGAGAAGAACATATTGATAACCATATAGACAGCTGACACACTGGTAAAGAGGGAACTGTACCAACTGTCCCTATAACTTCTAAATGCCACAGGGGTGATCTTAAACTGTCCAGTTATAAAGATCTGTAATCCTGTAAAGGACATTACTGCTTACTTGGTTTGAATGAGAATGTCAGCATTGGAAGCGTTTAACATAAACTTGCAGATAAGTTCCTGAGTGACTGGGATGGCAATGTTGTTGGACACACAAAGATCTGACAAATAATCCAAAAACCTGCAAGAAAATCAATGCCACAAATGATTAAGTATTTTAGCATCAATCCCTTCACTGCCCTCTGGCACACCTTGAATCTGCTGGTGAACTAACGATGAGTTGAAGGTTCATGCAACTATTACTGGGCAAAAATATCCTTCAATTTCTGATAAGGAAGAGATATGCAGGTAGCAAATTGTTTAAAATGTTTAACTTGTTTAGTAGTACAGAAAGGAAATATTGCTGAAAAGAGAGACATGTTGCCAAAGTTTGCACACATCAGGACAAATGCAAGAACTCCAAATTTCAAATGATTACAACAATTTATACTATAGGAGAAAAGTAGTATAAATTGTATAATAGTATAAAACTATAATAAATAATGTATCATAGTATAAGAAGTATAAATTGCTGTGACTGTTTGAAATTTGGCATTCTTGCATTTGTCCTGATGGATACAAGACTGAAAACTTCAACAAAAATGTATCTCTTTTCAGCAACATTCAGATTTTAAATTTTAAATTTTGTTCTTACTTATCCATTGTGTTTTCTCCCTCTTGGCTCAATCTCTTTATTTCTCTTATTATACCAGATATGATTCTAGCCCACCCTATTTCCTTCTTGGTAATTCCAGTGTTTCCTTCTCTATCCTTTATTCTTAGTTAAGGAGACAGGCTGTTGGGCCTATTGTTCATCAAGGTCTCAGATAACTTGTCAGCTTTGGCATCGTTACGAACTTGCATTTACATTGATTTGCAGTACAAAAATAATTGGAGTTGAAAGCATAAGATGCCCAGTTCCAGCAATGTCTGAGCCATTACGACAGCATTAAATTTGTATTTAGAGTCCCATCGCTTTGAAGGTTTAGTTGCAGTTCAGTCCCATGGAGCTGACTTTCACTCATTGTTTGTTTTTCTTTTCCACCAAATGTCTATTGGCTCCTCCGAATGGGTTTTAGGATAGACCCTAAACAAACCACTCAACGACAAACCTCAATGTGATCCCAGTATCGAGTAGGCGTTCTAACCCAGGAGAATCTCTCTGCTTCTCCCCTTCTTCTCCATAAGGAGGGTCTTGAGCTGAAATTCTGGGGGGAGACAAACTCCCCTGCCAGGACCGAAAGTGGGAGTTGATCCAGTTGTTGGTGGCAGTGGTGGTGTGGTGGACCCTGAAGCAGCATATCACAGATGACGGCCAGTTAAGCAGCTGCTGCTGCAGCTGTCATCCAATCAGAGGGCTGGCAGCTCAGCATCCTTGGCACAGTCACTGCTAGCGATGGCCATTACTCAGGCTGCAACTCCAGGATGAAGGCACCTCAATGGCAAGGAACCCTTGAAGAGCAGGTTGGTTTTGGGAAGAAAGCTGAGGCCAGACAGGGAGACCCCGCCACCCCCCCACCCCCGTGATCGATGGGGGGGTTGCAGTTTGTGGGGGTGGTACCAACAGCGCAGGGGCGATCATTTCCGACAGGGGACCCTCCCGGGGCAACGGAGGGCCTGGCAATCTCCACATGCGATGGGGGGGGGGGGGGGTGCAGAGAACCACAGGGTGGGAAGTGGTCCTTATTTGGACCACTGTAGCTCTTGTGGCTGCCCAGCGCTAAGGCTCCCACTGCTGGTAATATGCCATGGCAATGGGGAGACACTAGGCTCCAGTGCCGACACCTTACCCAGCCATATTGCCAGCTCTCCTGCCTCCCAGCTCAACCACAATGGAAGCAAACAAATCTGACCTCAGTTACTGACCTTCTGATTGGTTGTCTGCTCCCACCTGTTATTAGCCTAGTGCTGTTTTAAATCTCCTAACCTAATATAGATTAATAGATAAATACCATGATGCCAAGGTTTGCAAGTAATATCTGTTTAGACCACTGCGTGGTGCACGTCTAAATGAGAGTTTTCTCAAAGAAAACTCTGCAGGAAATTTAATTTTAAGCCACAACAGGAGTGAAAAACATTAGGAAAAGAAAGGATCAAACACTATCCCACCTGGGCTCTCTGTTCCTCCGCAGCAAGCTGACAAAGGTTTCGATTTCCTTTGCTGTAATGTGCTTCTCCAACAGCTTCCTATTGTTGTGTAACAGGGCTGTAATTGTGTCTTCTGCCAGCACATCATATCCAATTTGGGACTGCATGACACCAAACATCTTCGCAATGTACTCCTGAAAGAGAAAATAAAATACATTAAAGGGTGTTGGGGGGGGCAGTGGGGAAGCCTCTTTCAGAGAGGCATCACAAACACAATGGGCCAAAAGAACGCCTCGCTTGTTCTAAAAATGTTCCATGAAATAAATCCGTATCCATTCCTAACCTGAGCCTTGCGTGGGTAAAATATTTCCTTCCCAAAGGTAAATTTAAAGAATCTGTTTTAAATGCGAGTGTTGAAAATATACACAAACAGCCACTCCTGCTGTTGTACACAATGGACAGTACTGACCTGATTTTTCCTATAGTCCTGTTGAGAGTGTCTAAGAACCCGGTAACAGAGCCGCAGTATGTATCGATAAGGAGCATATCTCTGATCTCCCAAGTCTTCCAGTCTTAACATTGGCCCTTCTCCTTTGTCTTTGAAAGGGGCCCTCAAAATTCCGAAGATCTATCATGAAAGTTGACCAAAAAAAGAGACACATCAGCTAATAACGGAAGGTGCTGACAGGAATCTCAATTCCTTGCACAGCTCATTTCTTCAAACACACCAAAACTTAATCTCAATCCATTTCTATTTCTCTTAGCATTAAATGTCACAACCCCAATGGTGATAAGAAAAATCAGAACAGGAGTTGTCATTCAACCCCCAAAACTTTCTTTGTTATCCAATCAGGGCTGGTCTGTAGCTTAACTCCATTGACCCAGTTTTTCTTCATATCCCTTGATACCTTCTCAATCTTGAACATTTTAACTGACCCAGCATCCATAGCCTTTTGCGGGGAGGTTGTATTAGATTTTTTAAATTTATTCTTTCATGGGATGCGGGTGTCACTGGCAAGGCCAGCATTTGTTACCCATCCCTAATTTCCCCTTGAACTGAGTGACTTGCTTGGCCAGAGGGCAGTCAACCACATTGCTGTGGGTCTGCAGTCACTTATAGGCCAGACCAGGTAAGGACAGCAGATTTCCTTCCCTAAAGGGCATTAGTGAACCAGCGGGGTTTTTAATGACAAATTGATGATAGTTGTCATAGTCACCATTAATGAGACTAGCTTTCAATTCCAGATTTAATTGAATTTTGAATTCCACCAGCTGCTGTGGTGAGATTTGAATCTGTGTCCCCAGAGCATTAGCCCGGGTCTCTGAATTGAGAGTCCACTAATATTAGCACTACACCACCATCTTCCACCTTGTGTGATGAAGTGCTTGCTGAATTTACTGCTAAATGACCTGGCTCTGATTCAAGATTACGTCCCCTTGTTCTGGACTCCCCAGCAGAGAAAATAGTCTCTTTGTATCTATCCTATTAAGTTCCTTTATGATTTTAAACACCTCGATCACCCTTTGATCATCTACAATTGACGAAAAGCCAAATTTATGGAACCTGTCCTCGCAATTTAACCCTTTAAACCCTGGTATTATTCTGGTGAAAACACTCATTTAAGATTTTCACCAGATGGACAGTCAGCTGTGGGTTCAAACCTACTAGGCTGACATATTTACAGAGACTGAACAGAGCCATGCATGCTCAGTGCCTGCAATGGCTGAATAAATAACTCAGTGCTCACACTATTACATGGAACAAACTCAACAAAATGCACTTCACAGATGTGGTACCTCATTCATTATACCTTTGGCAAAGCAGACTGGTCTTTTTAGATTAGGCGCTGTGTAACTACTTATGTGAAGAGGAGAAAAATCAAGGCTTTTCAAAGAGTAGTGAAGTGGTCTGACCTGCTTCAAGATATTTTGCTCTCTCATTAGCTTCTGCCTCTCCCGATTTGGCTTTGTGATAATCACATCCAGGACTTCTTGACCATTGCTGGGCACGTGAGCAACAAAGAAAACCAAGTCTTCTAGCAGCTTTGTCACAAACCTGTCAATAAATTAACAGATTACTTCTTGGTTTCAAGTTGCTCTGTTCATTTTTTTTTGTTACCTATTAACGAAACATTTCCTGCAGATTGTGAGTCAATCTTTGCAACAGGACTTGATCAGTCTGTAAGAGGTCCATGTCACAGCCCAAGGAGGAAGCAGCCTCATGGGTACTCATCTTATTGCTGTTTGTGGAAGATTTCTGCGTGAACCATAGCTACATTGCATACTTACATAATTGAGGGCGCAGTGGGTAGTGACCCTGCCTCTGAGCCAGAAGCTCCAGGTTCGAGTCCCACCCCAGGACTTGGTGGCCAAGGAAGGTGTATTCATAATGCGGTCAAACAGGTTGAGGATTAATCTGTAAATCCTTCCAACACACACCAATGAGAGGCGGTAAGGGCGGGAGAGCTTCCTGGTCAACCATGTAATGGAAACAACTTTGCAGCCTCTACCTTCACTATCCATAGCTCCAGACTATAACATGCATGTAAAAGTGCACATTGCCACAGCAACTCAGACTCCATGAGTGAACTGTAACTCACCACCACCACATAATAGAAGTTACTGCACTTCAAAGAAATTCATTGGAGTGAAGCACTTTGAGATATTTGCGAGAGCTGAGCTCAGGCACTATAGAAATGTAAGTGTTTATATAGTTTGTAGTTATTGTTGTTTATATTTATGAATTAAATAGCCCTTTTTCTATTACATTTCATATAAATCACAAGATTCACAAGAATGGCCCAGAGATGAGGAATCTAATTTATGAAGATAGATTGGAGAAGTGAGGACTTTTTTTCCTTGGAGAAAAGGCGGCTGAGAGAAGATTTGATGGAGATATTCTAAGTCATAAGGGGTTTCGACAGAGTAGATAGGGAAAAAGTGTTTCCACTTGTGAAAGGATCGAGAACGAGAGGGCACAGATTTAAAGTAATTGGCAAAAGAAGCAAAAAAGTGACATGTGGAAAAACTTTTTCATACAGCAAGCCTGGAATGCTCTGCCTGAGAGTATGGTGGAGGCAGGTTTAATTGAAGCATTCAAAAGGGAATTGAAAAGGAAAAACATGCAGGGTTATAGGGAGAATGGCACTAGATGAGTCGCTCACTCAGGGAGCAGGACACAACGCAGACCTGATGGGCCGAATGGCCTCCTTCTGTGCCATAACAATTCTGTGATTCCGTTTAACACTTGCAAAACAAACCTTCACAAAAACGAGAGACCTTTTTAAAAGCAAGGACATTTCTATGAAAAGCAGAACGAGATTACTAAAATGCTACATCTGCTCAATGTTCCTTTATAGATGCAAAAGTTGGAATACAAGTAAGACAATGGAGGATTAATTAATGGCAACAGAGATCAGGTTTCTGAGAAATATGATTAGGATTAGTCAGACAACACACACAACCAAATGGAGGAAATTTTGAGCAAAGCAGGCACACGAGAAGAGGAACTTTCACAGACATTCACCAAGAGGCTACAATTCTTTGGGCATGTACTGAGGAGAGAGAAACTAGAACATGTGGTGATTGGCATCCTTCCATCTGAGAGAGAGAGGATGTGAGTACAGCCTCAGAATGTTGGCGAGGTCACATGAGATCATCTGCTGCACTTCTTTTGTTGTTGAATCAAGCCGATTCTGGAAAGGCAAAGTCTGCCACAAGTGAAGTTGTCCCTTGCCGGCAGTGCAGGATGATCACTGCTGGTACCTTGTGGGCAGGGCTGGTGTCTACTTTGCTGCTTCTGAAACCACATGTCGTCGTGATGGTGAACTCTTGCCCACAACCGGAGTTAGCATTTGCATTGATCATCAGCTGGAGGTTCCCAGTTGTCGTGATTGCTGCTGAGGGCTTTCATGTCTCTTGACAGCATCCTTGAACCGGAGTTTGGGTGCCCTGCTGGTCTCTTGGTGCAGGAAACCTCCATCCCTTGGAGACGGAGTTATTTTCCATCCTATGCACAGGCCCAAGTCGGCAAAGCCTTCTTTGCTTGATTAGCACTAGCAAACTTGGCAGATTTGCCCCAGAACGGACTCCTTCATCGGTAACTTTGTCTTTTCATGTGGTGCCAAGGTTGCGTCATAGACACTGGAGATGGAGGTTATTGAGCTTTTTCTCTTGGTAGGTAGAAGTTGTGTAGGCTTCACTACCATACATCAATATGCTGAGTAAACAAACCTTGTAGATAAGCATCTTGGTTTTGCGGGTCAGTTTGTTGTTTCTCCATGCCCGTTTTGTCAACCAACCAGAGTTGGTGGCTGCCTTTCCAATTTGTGTGCTGGGCTCATCATCAAGAGACAGGTTGCCGGTTACCATAGATCCAAGTAGCAGAATTTGCTGACTGCATCCAGGAGTGTGTCGTTGAGTCTGACCACAGCACCCTGTTCCATAACTATACATTTCTTCACACTGATGGTGAGTAAGAACATGACACAGGCATGGGACAGACAGTCCATTAGCCATTGGAGCTGGTCTTCTGACTGGGCAATTACTGCAGCATCATCAGCATACCTGATTCTCCGATCAGGACATTTTTTTTTTATATTATTCCTTCATGGGATGTGGGCGTCACCGGCTTGCCCTGTTTAGAGGGCATTTAAGAGACAACCACTTTTCTGCGGGTCTGGAGTCACATGCAGGCCAGACCGGGTACAGCAAATTTCCTTCCCAGAAGGACATTAGTGAACCAGATGGGTTTTTATGACAAACTACATGGTCATCAGCAGACTTTTAATTTCAGACTTTTATTGAATTCAAACTTCACCAACTGCCATAGTGGGATTTGAACCCAGGGTCCTTAGAGTATTACCCTGGGTCTTTGGGTTACTAGTCCAGTGACAAACCACTACGCCACCAACTCCCCAATTTTGCTGCAATTTTGTCTTGGTTTGATAGGTTGAGGAGTTTCCCATCTGACTGTGTATGGAGGTACACTCCAAGGAAAGCATAGGTTAGTAGGACAGAAAAAGATACAAAACAGAGTAGGGACTAAGGCGCAGCCTTGTTGAACCCCATTCTTGATCCCATCTGGGAGTCTGATGGAACATCCGGTAGTTCCTGGTAAAATTGAGGGTAGCAGAGCAAGAGGGAGACAAAGGAGGAAATACACTGACAGTTTAAGAAGCAGAACAGGTATAAGATTTGAGAACACCACCAAGGTGTTGGCTGCTATCAAGGGCAATGAGAGCCATGGTCACTGACTTTGTAAAACATTGCTCCTGAAGAAAAAAATAAGGTGCCACATTTTCGAAATAGCTGGAGAACACATCGCAATGGAGTCAAGTTGGATCCGAGTGAAATATTTGGGGTACAATCCCTGAGCTTCCTTTAGTAAAGAAAAATACAGCTACCAAACAGAAAGTGAAAAAAAGACAGGGAAAAGGTAGATACAAAAAGACCCAAGGGTAAAAACAAAAGTGCAAGAAATGCCCAACTAGAAAGAGGGAAAGTGAAATAATAAAGGATCAGCATATGAAGAGGTGGTGGGGGGAGGACAGAGTGAAGGGGGGGGAGGTGGGAGGGTGGGGGGTGGGGTGCAGGGAAGACAGAGACCATTTTTGATATTTTTTATCTTTTAGAAACAATGTGAAAGATCAACTGCTGCAAACAGATTTTCTCCTGATTTGTTCCATTATGTTCTCCCAGCAGACTGGCCTGTGTTTACTGCCCCAATCCCCCTCACCTTGCTCTAGACCCCTCGCTCTTCCAAGCCCCAGTGAACAGGCTAATGAGAAATACAAGCACAGCAGTCTAATAACAGCACAAAAAAGAACACTGGGTCATTTCCCAACACATGGAAATGAAGGACAGATGAAGAATAGGTGGAACCTTGAGTCTACTTGTCATGGTAACCCCAACCATCCTTCTCCCATCCACCAGCCTCCTGGGACAGGGAAAAGGTCATTTAAAACAAATTAGTTCACAGACAAATGGTACTTGGTGACATAGAAGAATTCCAGAACAATACAGCACCAGTGAAATGATCCTTCATTTTGCAGTTTTCATAAAATCAAATCACGTAATGTTAACTCCGAGATCTATCAATTTATGAAAGAGTTCCATAGGATAGATGTAGAGAAAATATTTCCACTTGTAAGGAGACCAAAACTTTGGGCTATAAATGTAAAATAGTCCTTAATTAATCTAAGAGGGAATTCAGGAGAAATTTCTTTCCCCAGAGAGTGGTGAGAATGTGGAGATTGTTACCACAGGGAGTAGTGGATAAAATCAAAACAAAAAATGCTGTTAAAACTCAGCCGGTCTGGCAGCACCCGTGGAGAGAGAAACAGAGATAACGTTTCAAGTCCAATTTGACTCTTCTTCAGAAAACAGTTCCAAAGAACTCATAATAATAAAGGCAAAATACTGCGGATGCTGGAAATCTGAAACGAGAACAAAAAATGCTGGAAAAACTCAGCAGGTCTGACAGCAGTGGAGAGAGAGACAGAGATAATGTTTTGAGCCCGTATGACTTGCCCTTCCTCTCCCTCCCAGAACCATGATAGGGTCCCCCTTGTTCTCACTTTTCACCCCACCAACGCATTCAAAGGATCATCCTCTGCCACTTCCGCCAACTCCAGCATTATACCACTACCAAACACATCTTCCCTTCACCCCTGTTGGCATTCTGTCAGGACTGTTCCCTCCAGGACACCCTGGTCCACTCCTCCATCACCCCCAACACCTCAACCCCCTCCCATGGCACCTTCCCATGCAATCGCAGAAGGTGCAACACCTGGCCCTTTACTTCCCCCCCCACTCCTCACCATCCAAGGGCCCAAACACTCCTTTCAAGTCACTTGCATTTCCCTCAATTTGGTCTACTGCATTCGCTGCTCCCAATGCGGTCTCCTCTTTATTGGAGAGACCAAACGCAGACTGGGTGATCACTTTGCAGAACACCTTCGGTCTATCCGCAAGCATGACCCAGATCTTCCTGTCGCTTGCCATTTCAACACTCCATCTTGCTCTCATGCCCACATGTCCCTTGGCCCGCTGCATTGTTCCAGTGAAGCCCAACGCAAAATGGAGGAACAGCACCTCATCTTCCGATTAGACACTTTACAGCCTTCCGGATTTAACATTGAGTTCACCAACTTCAGACCATGAACTCTCTCCTCCATCCCCACCACTTTTTCATCCCCCTTTTGTCCACATTCATTTTTTAAACTTATTTTCATTATTATTATTTTTAAAATTTATTGCCATTCCTATTCATCGTTTTATCCCCAGCTTTTAGCCTATTTTCGATCTTTCTTCCCTCCCCCATTTCCTCCCCCCACCCCACTCCCACTAGGGCCATCTGTCGCTTTCCAAAGTGCTTACCCTGGTCTGGCCATTATCATGTTTTGCTTTCATTGTCACCATCAGCATCTCATTTAGCCAGTATCACCACCATTAACAACTCTTTGACTTTTTGTTCATGACAGCTTTTGCAATCTCTCCTTTACCTCCACCTATCACTGGCCTTCTATCCAGCTTCATCTGCTCCACCCCCCTTAAACAGTATATATTTCACCACATCTCTACCTCCCTTTAGATCTGTATAAGAGTCATACGGACTCGAAACGTTATCTCTGTCCCTCTCTCCACAGATGCTGCCAGACCTGCTGAGTTTTTCCAATATTTTCTGTTTTTATTTCAGATCTCCAACGTCTGCAGTATTTTGCTTTTATTTTAGTAGATAAGATAGGGTGGACAGAGGCTCACGTTGAGCACAAACATTACAATCTGTGCTGTAAATTCTGCAAATAGCACAGATTTTCAAAGTGCATTCACCAACCTTCTTTCATTCTGGGTAATGGTACCATCCTCCAACCTTTGGACCATTGCATAAAGTACCTTGCTGGCATCATTAGCAAAATCTAAATCTCGGACTTCCGAAAGAGGTACGGAGACGATCGCAAATGCTTCCTTATCTTCTTTGGTTGGACATGTTCCAATCTAATAATGAGGAGATATTAGTCAATCTACAACTCGTGGACAATGTTACAGCAGCAACCAATGTGGAAACATTATGCGAAGCACTGAAATATTTTAGCTTGTCAACGGCGGTATGGTAGTGTGATTATGTTCCTGGGCTAGTTAGTAGTCAAGGGATTAAAAACAGAAAATGCTGGAAATATTCAGCACATATGGCAGCATCTGTGGAGGAGAAACAGGGTTAATGGAGGCCGAGTTTGATCCCTTTTAGTTCTCTTTCTTTTTCTACTGATCAGGATCGTTGTCCTTTTTCTTCTTTCTGTGACTGGAGTCGGAGGGTGTTTCTGGCGGGACAGGGTTCAGAGTGGGAAGGTGCAGCGTGAGCCCATTGCTTTTCCATCTCCTCCCGATCAAGCTTAGAGCGGGAAGGGTGGAGGGAGGGTGGAGGGCGGCCTTTCTGCCCAGAGGCAGATAAGTGCTACTTGAGGGCCTCGTCCTATCACTGCTTGTGTCCAACCAATAGCAGGAGGGGAGCTTGCCATGACGTTGACCCACCAGGATTGGCTGGGGTGGGGGGGGGGTGGGGGGTCCAATGTTCACAGGTACTCAGTGCATCGGGAAGTGGAGGCCCTGCAGGAAGCCATCCCTCCCCAAATTTGCCAGCAACCCCTTCCTTGCCTGCAACCCCTTTCCCACCCACACTCACCTCTATCTTGTGATCCAGCAGCAATCCTCAAGGGAGGCCAGAGTTCAATAACATCAGTGGCCACCAGTCCCAACGGTGCTGCTGATACTGGAGAGCTGCTGGCCTCGAATTGGTCAGCAGCTCTTGGGGGTGGGATTTCTATTACTGGGGGCCTTGATTGTGTGGAAGGCCCGACGCTGTCTGGGTAAGTGCCTGATTACCTGGGAATTGCATCAGGCCTCCCAGAGAGAAGTATCATGGGGCCTCCACCAGGTCTCCAATTGGTTGTTGGGAGCCCGGGCCCACACATTAAATCCTGCTCAATGTTTCAGATATGTGACCTTTCATCAGAACTGGGGAAAGTTAAAAATGTAATAGGTTTTGAGCAAATGAAGTGGGTGCGGGGGGGGGGCCGGGGGGCTACTATGCAAAAGCGAGAAAAACAATGGGGGATAAACAAAAAAAAGCAAAGGAAAAGGAAACAAAATAGGAACAAGAAGATATGTTCTCAAATTGTTGAACTCAAAGAAAAGGTGATGTTACTCAAGTTTGCATTGAGCTTCACTGGAACACTGCAGCAGGCCAAGGAGAGAGAGGTCAGTGTGGGAGCAAGGTGGAGAATTGAAATGACCAGCCACTGGAAGCTCAGGATCGTGCTAGTGAACTGAAAGATGTTCCGCAAAGAGGCAGAAAATCTGCATTTGGTCTCCCCAACACAGAGCAGACTGCACCGTGAGCAGCACGTGTGCTAAATCCAAGTAGGTACACCAAAACGCTATTTCACCTGCAAAGAGTGTTTGGGATCTTGCACAGTGAGGACAGAGAACGTAAAAGGGCAGATGGTACATCTGTGCTTGCTCTGGGAAGGAGATGAAGGGTTGGGGGTGATTGAGTGGACAACGGTGTCACAGAGGGAACAGTCCCTGAGGAATGCTCAAAGGGGTGGGGAGAGGGAGATGCTTTTGGTGTTGGTGTCACACAGGAGGTAGCCAAAATGGCAGAGAATGATCCATTGAATATGGAGTCCAGTAGGGTGCAAGGTAAGGGCAAGCGGAACACTATTGTTGCTCTGAGGTGGAGAGGAAGGGATGAGAGCAGAAGTGCAAGAAATGCGACAGATATGATAGATTGAGGATCCAGTCAACCACAATGTGGAGTTGAGAAAAAAGGAAGACATATTAGAAAGGCTGGTGAGGAAGGTGCAACAGAAACAGAAGCTGGGAGAATAGAATGGAATCCTTATAGAAGCAGCGTTTGAGGATGTGGAGTCAGTGGGCTTATAGGGAATATTCGCTGCTAACCTATTCTCATTTTCCTCCTATTTTTGCTTTTGGGTGGCATCTGTTCATCATTCTGCCATCCACACCTACTCAAGACACCTCTTTTGTCTCGTGTCTCATTACCATTCCTTTTGGCCTTATACCACCAACCCTTTTGTCATTTACTCTCTCCTGCCTTCCATCCTATCAAAGACCTTCTCTTTTGTTCTTTTTCCCACCCTCTCCCCCGCCCCACCCATCACTTACTTAAAACTTATTACATTTCTAACTTTTTCCAATTCTGATAAGTCATCAACCTGAAGCATCAACTCTGTTTCTCTCTCCATGGATGCTGCCTGACCTGCATTTTCTATTTTTATTTTAGTTTTCCAGCACCTGCAGTATTTTGCTTTGGTGTTAGTAACCCAGAGGCTCAGGCTGATGGCCCAGAGTGAATTCAGCTCCCATCATAGCATTTTCAGCACCTGATTTCAGTATTAATCTTGCCCAAAGTAACCATGCAGCTGTCGGATTGGTGGAAAAACCCATCTGGTTCACTAGTGTCTTTTGGGGAAGGAAATCTGCCATCCTTACCTGGTCTGGCCTACATGCAACTACTAGCCAAAACCAACATGCTTGATTCCTAACTGCTCTGAAGTAGCCTGGTGAACCACTCAATTGTATAAAACCGTTGAGATGATGATGGTCCCAGGGCAACCAAGGATGGGCAATACATGCCAACATTGCCAAAGATGCCCACATCCCAAAAGTATATATTTTTTAAACCGAAAAGGCGCAATCAGCCTTCTACCATCCCATCCCATAGGGGGAGACCATGGTGTAGGGGAGACTGTGATGTAGTGATAATGTCACTGGACTAGTAATCCAGAGAACAGGCTAATGCTCTGGGGTCAAAGGTTCAAATCCTACCACGGCAACTGGTGGAATTTAAATTCGATTAATAAAAAAGAGAATTGAAAGCTAGTCTCAGTAATGGTGACCATGTAACTCTCATCAATTGTTGTAATGTAAAATCCCATTTAGTTCCCTTAGAGAAGGAAATCTGCCATCCTTCCTTTACCCAGCCACGTGACCCCAAGCCCAATGTGGTCAATTCTTAACTACCCTTTGAAATGGCCTAACTAGACATTCAGTTCAAGGGCATTTAGGGATGGGCAACAAATGCTGAATTGAAACCACAACCTTCTGACTATAAGGCAAGAGAGCAATTCACTGAGCCACAGTCACAGCTGATACTGGGTAACAGCCTAGAAACAGTAGTGTCCAGAAGACAAAGTCAATATTGTAGAGCTTTCAGCTGCAACCTGTACTGTACCTTCAGCATTACTGGCCGTTCTTCCTCTATGTCTATAGGGATGTTACTGCTGGTGACCCAGGTATTTGTGCAGAGATGTCTTAATCGAACATAGGAATTCCTGAAGAAAAACAACAATTAGTAAGAAACAATGCTCGTTACTCCAGCTAAATTTAATTTTTAATGAAATAAAAGGCAGCCCGAGATATGATTAATAAAGTAAACAGTGAAATGTTTCTGAATCAAATTCCCAGCTCCTACTGACTGTAGTTGTAAGAATATTGCTATGGTAACTCTTTCCTGTCCTCCTTAACACTTGCACGATTGCCTTTACAGTATTCATCTATTGTGACTCTTCTTTGGCCTGCTCAGCACTTACGCTAGTCATCTGCAATAATCTACATCCATCTGTACAGATTCAAAGTAACACACTTTGTGGAGACTAAAAAGAAAAAGCCCACGGATTAGCTTTGGAAATCTGTGACAAAAATAACATTCTACTTTTTAAAATTGCCAGTCGCTAGAAGACCGATTGTTTCCATGTCAATGAAAGTTAGTTTTAGATTTAGTTGCTAAGATTTTTGCTCTCATCTTCCAGTTAGCCAAGGCTGTTTCCTGCTTTGTGGGGATTCCCGCCTTTTTGCACCACTTTTGGCTGAATGTTCCCACCTGACCAAGAGAATGGCGCCATTTGTGCCCCTTAAATTGCTTGTGAATCCCTTACAGCGCTTTCCATCGCCAGTGCTATTTCCAATGCTTTCTTAAAATCAAGATTCACTTCAGCTAGCAATCTTTGCCGAATAGTGTCTTCCTGCATGGCGTAAATCTGCACCCACCCCATTATTCACATAAATGCAGGAAACTCATGAGAGCCGGTTTCTGGTACACCAGGGGTCAGTGTTATGTAACTGAGTGCAAGATGGAGTACTGCATCCAGTTCTGGGTACCACACTTTGGAAAGATGTGAAGAAATTAGAGGTTGCAGCAAGGATTCATGGGAATGTTTCCAGGAACGAGGAACTTCAGTTACATGGACAGATTGGAGAAGCTGGGCCTGTTCTCTGTGAAGAGAAGGCTGGGAGGAGATTTGATAGAGGCAAAGTCATGAAGAATCTCGACAGAGTAGAAAAATTGTTCCCACTGGTAGAAACAAGTGGGCACAAATTTAAGGTAATTGGAAAAAGAAGCAACGTAAACATGAGGTGAAACCTCTTCATGGTTAAGATCTGGAACGCGCTGATAGTGTGGAGGAGGCAGGTTCAATTAAGGCATTTAAGAGGGAATTGGATTATTAACTGCAAAGAATGAATGTGCAGGGTCACGGGGAGAAAGTAGGGGTGTGGCACGAGGTGAATTGTTCATTTGGAGAGCCAGTACAGACACAACGGGCTAAATGGCCTCCTTCTGCACTGTAACAACTCTGATCCTGTGAAGAGGCTTTCACCAAACGCATCTCATAAGCGACGTAAACAATCGAGAAAATTCAAGCCTGTAAGGTAAATCTATCACACACAAAACATAATTCTTCTGTGTAGTAATGCAGAAACATTGCAAAATTCCAGGTCCATTGACCTGCTGTCCTAAGGGCAGAAGTTACCTGGGGACCAGGGAGTCAGCTCTCTGAAGGGTGGTGGTGTCAAGTTCAAAGAGCGATGCAATATCGTTCCCATGTGGCACTGACACCAGGGTGTACATGATCTTCTCCACTAACTGCTGCTTGTTTTTAACCGGCAACATGTCTCCCTCGCTCTGAAATGAAAGAAGAGAAAGATGGAGGGCAGGCTACAAATAAGACCCAAGGTGGTAGTTCAGGCGGATACAGTGCCTCGTTCAGTGCACATCCAACTCAATCAGTGATCAGAATTCATTCTGCTGAAATCTATCAGCAGTCGTGTGTGTACGAGGTAACTGAAAGGACAGAGGTAAGCACCGGGTGTTATGTTATAGCATGTGCTTTGCAAAAGATTTCAGCAGAAAGAATGAGAGTGGAGTAATTTTCTTGTCTGATAAAGTTTACTCCTTTTAACTTGATGTTGTTCAATTCCGTTCATTGGGCAATCTAGCTTGTTGGGGTAAATCAGGACTTTAAGCTATAGCCTAAAACATCTCCCTGGATTTTTGAAGTCAGCAGAGATAAAATCAAAAGAGATGTGTAACTCACTATTATCCAGTTTAGCAATATTGCACCATCAAAATCTACCCTGTTCTTTTTAAACTTTGTCATTTTAATCATGTCAATTTATTTACATTACTGGATGAATTGATTTTTTTTTAAATTGTGGAAAAAATGACTGAATTAGCAGGAGTAGAAGGTCCTTAACTTGGTACAGGCTCTGCGCAGCACGGTGCAAGATCAGGGAAGCAGCACTATGAGTTGCAAGATTTGGTTTTGCCTCCTGGTGTCACTCACTGTCCACTAACCAGCGCTCAGTATGAAGGCTCATGGTCAAAACTGCCCCAGCAGATTGGTTATCGCTCATTGTGTGCCAAGATCTGTTTCCAAAATAGAGCGGCAAGTAAGATTGAGTAGCACTGAAAGCTACCATTTTGTGGAGAAAATTGGAGGCTCATTTGAGCTCTTCACAAACTGGACTCAATTCTTGGCAATGACTGTCATTGGTCTGTTGTTGTGATTATGCCTCATGCAAAGGATACAAGGTAGCATGCGTGTGAACAAGTATCTGTCGTGAAGCGGCATTTACAGCACACAGTGAGTTCCGTGTTGTAAACCGTAACACTCCTCTTAGTCAGGGGTTCAAGTTCCACTCCAAAGACATGAGCACAAAATCTAGCCATACACTTCAGTGCAGTACTGAGGGAGCACTGAATTGTCAGAGGTGCTGTCTTTTGGATGTTAAGAAATAGCTGCTGGAGCAGGCAACAGAGCCTCTCACATCTGCATTTAAACTGCTGCCCTATCTGCCCTCTCAAGTGGACATAAAAGATCTCCAGGCACTAAGAATGGGGGAATTCTCCCTGGTGTCCTGGCCAATTAACAAACATCACTAAAAACAGATGATCCAGTCATTATCAGATTGGCATTTGTGAGATCTTGCTCTGCACAAATTGGCTGCCACATTTCCTACATCACACCAGTGACTACACTTCAAAATTACTTAATTGGCTTTGGGATGTTCGAAGGTTGAGAAAGGCTTTATATGAATGTAAGTTTTTCTTTTGTTCTCCTGATCTCATATGGAAAACGAGCACCAAACACCCAACCTACAACTCGTAGCAAAAAGTCACTGGTAGTACAGAATTTGAGGATTGCTGAAAAAAGAGACATGCTGTCAAACCTTTTCATTTTGCACTCATCAGGACAGATTCACAAGAATACCAAATCTCAGAGGGAACAACAATTTATGCTGCATGAGAAGAGGGTGCTGACTGGTTGGCAAGTGGACTCTGATTGGTGGAGATGTTGCCATGGAGTATGCACCAGGTAACAGTTAACTCCCAGGCTTTTGTTTAAATTCGAACCAGGCAGGTCAACTGATTGGTCAAGGCATTGCCATGGGGAATGAATCAGAGAATGGCTGTCCCTCAAGCTTTTGTTTAGCTGAAAGAGGCACAATGCGTGGGCATGTTCTTTTTGCTTGCAAAGGACAGGGCCCTGTGTGTGAATATATGGAGCTTCTAGCGCACACAAGTGAGCCACACTGCGAGCCCAACTGATACTCGTAAACAAATTGTCAGTGTAATGCTTAGCACAGTCAGGATTGCTTAGCAAGTGTTGTCCAATTATGGGATCACGCCTAATGTTAGGCGCTATATTCGGAGTTTTGCAAGCACAGGGTGATTGAGTACCTGTTGAGTTGACCGGTTGAGTGCATGTTGCAAACAGCTGGAGGGTCATGCTGTTTGATACGACTCCCCAGTCAGCACCCTCTTCTCGTGCAGTATAAAAAGTTCCCCTTGAGATTTGGTATTCTTGCGAATCTATACTGGCGAGTACAAGACAAAAGGCTTGTCTCTTATCGCGTAGCAAATTATTTCACTGCACCCTACCTATCTCCTCACTCCTTTACATTTATTAAGATGCTCAGTCAGGTTTCAAAACCAAAATACTGCAGATGCTGGAAATCTAGAAATATAAACAGAAAATGCTGGAAGTACTCAGAGGGTCAGGCAGCCTCCTTGGGTGCAATCCGACTGCATCAGCTGCTGCCTCACTGAACCAGGTACTAACACTGAGCGTGAAGCATCTGCACCTGTCAAAATTCTGCCACCTCTTCCCCAAGGGGAACCCGGTCACCAATGCACAAATAATCTCTATTGTGAACACCTTCCTTCAAAAAGGGAGATGTGCGATTTGCACAGCATCTTATGTTTCCCAGAAACATCTCAAAGTGCTTCACATCACAGTGAATTACCCTGAAGTGAAGTGACTGCTGGTATGTAGATAAACACAGTAACCAGGGAAGCCATTTGCACACAGCAAGATCCCTGGAACAGCAATGAGATCTATGATCAGTTGATTTCTCTCTCATAACATTGATTGAGGGGCTAAGGGTGGAATCACCCCAGATTTGCACTTAAGTGTAGTAACGGGTGGGAAAAAAGACATTTTACCCAGCGGCTGCAATGGCGGCTTTTCACCCTGTGTGATCCCAATGCCACCTCATTAATCATGCGTTCCCGGTAAACATGGCATTTCAATAGCGAGTAGGCTCTCATTCATCCCCCACCTTGCCACTTCCCCACACTGGGCACCATATGTAAAGTGCAGCGTGCACACCTATCAGTACTTCCAGCCCAGGACTGCTGCACAGAAGACATGGCCCTGAAAGGCAAGCAAACTGCAGCCCCCCCGATTCAGTGACACATCCTTGGGACACCCTCTGGACACCACTGGAGCTCACCGTGATGTCCCTTACCTCCGCTCTGGCCATAGGAGACCCATCGGTGTCACCACTCTGGCTTCAGATGCGATGGCAGTGGTGATCAGTGCCAATGCTGCACAGAAGCATTCTGCCATCTGTACAGAAGAAGTCTGCCATCCAGTGCAGAAAATGAATGATCTCATCCATGCTGCACGGGTAAAGCAACCATCCCATCACTCTAAACTCACACTCAAGGCCATCACGCATTCACTTGCATCTCACTCACTGCCAGCTCAAGGGACATCACCACTCACTCTCTCACACACCCTCACATAACCATCTGGCCTCATCTTCTCTGGAGACTGCCTCCTCAGCCCTCACCCTCTTAAGGCCACTTGTACAGATCAACATGCCCCACACACACACACCCTGGGACACCCCCCTTCCTCAATAATGCCCTAGCCCTACAGCACTTCCCTGGCCTGAGGCCACTTCTCCCCCTTCCCCAAGCAAGCCCTAGACCTCCAGCCATTAAAAAGCCACCTCCACCTTACGGCAGGCCTTGTAAGTAGAGACCTGCCTGTGGGCCCCCCCTAAAAGTGATGTGGTGCTGCCTGTGAAGCCTGGTGCTGATGACTATAAGTGCTGCCTGAAGCAGGGTAGGCAAACAAACCTCAAAATCCCAAGTGAAGTGTAGCTCGCCAAGTGCATCTGACCCTTCGATTGGGTCAATCGAGGCCAACGGTATTCACTACGTAGCTCTCGGGCTGACTATGACCCACACGAGACTTTTCTGCATCCCCTTCGCCAACCCTCCCACCTGCCGACCCTTGCCCCCCGCCGACCCTCTTGCTCCCCAGTCCTACCTCTTGCCGAACCTCCTCCTCCTGAATCTTGGCGGTGAGCATGGACTCGGGGGAGGGCGGTGAGAGGCAGGATGCAAGGAAGGAGGAAGTAAGAGAGAAGGTTGTGGGGAAGGGTACAGGAGGAGCTGTGAGTAGGAGGGAAGTGGCGAGCAGGAGGTTTAGTGAGTGGGATGCAAGTAGAAAGAGTTACTAAGTTATCAAGAGTTAGTAAGTTATTAAACACATTAACTGTACAACTGGCATACTGTATACAGTTAATGTGTTTATCTTTTAAAATAATTTTTGTTTTATGTACCAAGATAACTTTTCGAAGAAATAAATTGTAATAAATCGAAGTATTTTTTAAAATTCTATTTGAGGCCCGATTAAAAATTTCCAATATCCCAAATGGCCCTCACCATTTTTCTAATGAGTATCACTGGGCTTCAGGCCAACCCCAGTGAGATTTTCCCTGAAAGTGTATCAAGTCCACACTGACGTCCAATTAACAAGGCGTCTTCTGAAAGCTCCCCCGAGCAAGTGTTATTTAATCGTGGTACATCAAAACCATTACTGGACCCACTGCCACCTCTATCTCAAACAGAGGTTACAGGCAAGCAAACTGGAGAAGGTGATGCAGCTGATTCCATGTTCCTCAAATGCAGGGGTATGGGATTCCAATGGTAAAGCCCCATCATCCATCCACTGGAACCTAGCACAAGCTCAGCCACATGATGCTGAACCAGGGGTTTGCCTTGTTCAAACATCTCGGCTACCCACCAGGCGAACCCAGAAAGCTGAGTGCAGGGGAGACCGAGTGGTCAACAGGCACCACAAAAAACAACATTAGACCAAAGTACTTTCACTTACCACTCCCTTTGATTCTAAGTGATCATTCTGATAATCCGAATTAACCTGAGAACAAGGCAGCACATTCAAAGTTGGAGGACAAAAATAAAAAGGGGGAGTAAATGTTCTTAGGGTGGCAGAGGTTTGGGGCGAACCCCAATGATGCCTGCAATCGAGGTTCCTCTTGAACCTGGAGCAGCCAGACACAGAACCCCAGAGAAAATTCATCCCCAATATCGTAGCTGTGGCAAAAGCTCAGCAGCAATATTAAATCAAAAATATATCAGAAAACAAATGTTCCTTCTGTGGTGGCTCCTCAATATTTTGTGACTGTGCTGTGTTATCACTAGGAGATTACAATGCAGCTAAAAGTGATATTACATTCATCAATGGCGTTGGTGATGTCCTATCAGAGGATCCATCAGGTCGGCTCAGCGCCAGCACTCTCTCGCCTTGGTGTCAAGGGCCTAATCCAGGAGGTACACTGGCACTCGGATATAGCACTGAGGGAGTGCCATACTATCAGAGGTGATGGGGTTTTGAGACACTTTGCCCTGTCTAACCTATCTTGGTGCTTTAGGTGGACATTAATGACCCCACTATCATCCCATACCCAATTCAAAGAGGAAAGTACGAGGCTGACACTCCTCCCTCAACCACCACCAAAAGATATAATTTGGTCTGTCGCCTGACTGTGCTTTATGGGATCTAGTTCTGCCGACATTGGCTGACATGTTGCGTACATCTGAACAGTACCTGCACTTCGAAAAATGGATTGTGAAGCAATTTGAGACATCCTGGAGATGTGCCAAGAGCATTATATAAAACGTTCATAAATGTAAATCTACTGAAGTGAACATAGGAACAAGAGTAGGCCATTTGGCCCTTTGAGCCTGATCCACCAGTCAATTAGATCATAGCTGATCATCTACCTCAACGCCACTTTCCCACAATATCCCCATATCCCTTGACATCATTAGTATCCAGAAATCTACCGATTTCTGTCTTGAACATGCTCAATGATTGAGCTTCCTCAGCCCCCTGGGATAGAGAATTCCAGAGGATCACCACCCTCAGTGAAGAAATTTCTCCTCATCTCAGTCTTAAATGGCCTACCCATTATCCTGAGACACATTCCCCGGTTTTAGACTCACCAGCCAGGGGAAATATCTTATCCACATCCACCCTGTCACACCCTGTAAGAATTTTGTAAGTTCCAATGAGGTCACCCCTCGTTCTTCAAAACTCTAGATAATAAAGGTCCAGTCTCCCCAATCTTTCCTCATAAAACAATCCCACTATCCCAGGAATTAATCTGGTGAAACTCCAGTGCACTCCCTCTGTGGCAAGTATATCCTTCCTTAGATAAGGAGACCAAAACTGCACACGATATTCCAGGTGTGGTCTCGCCAAGGATTTATACAATTGCAGCAAGACATCTTTACTCCTGCACTCAAATCCCCTTGCAATAAAAGGCCAACGTACAATTTGCCTTAACAAAAACAGAATTACCTGGAAAAACTCAGCAGGTCTGGCAGCATCGGCGGAGAAGAAAAGAGTTGACGTTTCGAGTCCTCATGACCCTTCGACAGAACTTGAGTGGATTTCCAGCATCCGCAGTTTTTTTGTTTTTATCTCTGTGTACAATTTGCCTTCCTAATTTACTTGCTGCACCTGCATGCTAGCTTTTAGTGACTCATGAACAAGGACATCCAGGTCCCTTTGTACATTAACTCTTCCCAGTCTCTCACTGGCCAGAATCTTCGACTCAGTGAGTGGGGCCCGCTCGCCAATGCATAAAACAACACATGTTATGTTGGGCACGCGTCCCAACGTCACCGTGCGTCATTCAGATCTTCAGTTCGGCAGGTGCGCACCGGAGTCAGCTGCATGCCTGCCGAACTGTCTAAGGCCTGTTAAGGCCATTAATGAACTAATTAAGCCTATTGAGAAAACTGCTCGTCCAACCTCAAGGTTGGTGGGCAGGCGAAGAGCCCAGGCGGCATTCACGTTTTTCATGAAACCTCATCCACGGGCGGGATGAGGCTTCATGAATGATTTATAAGTGAAATACAGATTTTCATTAAAATTCATAGACATGTCCCAGCTCACGTGACGCTTTCACATGAGGGGACATGTCCTAAATTTTTTTCTTTATTAAAATTTTTGAAACTCAAACTGATCTCCCTGAGGCAGCTCTGTGCTTCAGGGAGATTTCTGTGCTCTTTCGCGCACATGCATGATAGAGCATAGGGCCCGACTCAGCCTCCTCCCCCACCCGCACAGGGAGCGCTCAGCACTTTCGGGTGAGCGTCACGCTGGGCGGGCCTTAATTGACCTGCCCTTGTAAAGTGGCGGCGCGCAGCTGATCACGGGCAGCAATTGGCTGGGCGCCCGCCAACGCCCGATCCTGCCCAAACCCCCCCCGACGGGGAGAAAATTCTCCCCACCATTTCAAAAATACTCTGCATTCTTGTTTTTCTACCAAGTAAATAACTTCACAATTATTCACATTATATTCCATCTGCCATGTTCTAGCCCATTCACTTAGTCTGTCCAAGTCCTGTTGAAGCCTCCTTGTATCCTCCTCACAACTTACATTCCCACCTAGTTTGATGTCATCAGCAAAAATTCAATATAAATTCTTCAACGTGCTCCTTAATTAGGCGATGACAATGATACAACAAAATAAGGGGTGGAATGTATTTCAATAAATAACGTGGTCACAAAAAGAAAATTTAATATGCTGACATTAAGTATCTGAGAAATGAAGCATTGAGATGTCCAATCCACATCCAATCTTTTACCTACATCCTCCCAATGGGAACGTGCAGCAGGAAGCCATTCCGGCCAGAGTCACATCGGACACAAAGGAAGCAGCCTGTGGTTGTCAGAAGCCGACCATCATCACAGCCCCAGAACATTGCTCAGGAGTTCCTTGGAGCACGGTCCCCAGCCAACCATCTTCAGTGGTACCATCAGTGCCTTTCTCTCCCTCATAAAATCAGAAGCAGGGCTGTTCACTGGCAATTCTAAGATGTTCAAAGGCTATGCCAGCCAACAGCAGTCTTATATTCAAGAAAGTCAGTTGGTGAAGTATAGAACTGGAGCCAACCTTTACTCAGTCTTACATTTACTTGTAGAGTGAAACATTACAAGCGTATGCCTCCTAACTCAACCACACTCCCCGCTGCTCCAGTTTCAGTGAGTGTATCTTTAGATCTGCTCAAGTGAAAACCCAATAAATGCTCTCCACCTGCATATAATTAATCTCAATTAATATACAATTAACAGGCAGGACCAGGGTTGGACAGGCACTGGACAGGTTAACACTGATTCCATATAAATGCCAAGCAATGACCACTACCAACCAGAAAAGGCTAAACCACCAAAGTAGAGTTGTCGCTACCAACATCTTGGATATCGTTATTGACCAGGTGCATAACCGGACCAACAATATCAACACTGGGCTACGAAAGCAGGACAGAGGCTGGACACTGTGCAATGACTCCCCAATGTCCCTCCACCATTTGCAAGGCTGGTTCAGATCGTGACGATATACTGACCACATGCTTAGGTGGATGCAGCCATAGCAACAACAAAGACACCATCCAAGATAATGTAGTTTGCTTAATTGATGCACCTGCCACTGGACCCAATGTCCATCCCCTCCATCACTGGCTCACTGCGTGTGCATTATGTAATAGCTCCATACACTGCAGCAATTCAGTAACCTGATCCTAGGATAACAGCAGCAATAACATGAGAGCACCATCACCTGCAAGTTATCCTCCAGTTACACACCATCCTGATTTGAACATACACTGCCTTTCCTTTGTCATTGCTGGCTCAGTATTCTGACATTCCCAACTGGGAACACCATCACCATAGAAACTGCAGTGGGTCAAAGAGAAAGCCTATCAATTGGACGGTCATGAATGGACAATGAATACAATCTCACTAATAGCTCATTATTATAAAGGAGTGCTTCTGAAATTTAAACAACGAAATATGCAACTCTAAACTCACTAAGGAGGACAAGACAATTATTTATTTCCAGGCCCATTTCACTGTATACAGTGAAATGGGCCTGGAAATAAATAATTGTCTTGTCCTCTCCTTAGTGAGTTTAGAGTTGCATATTTCGTTGTTTAAATTTCAGAAGCACTCCTTTATAATAATGAGCTATTAGTGAGATTGTATTCATTGTCCATCCATGACCGTCCAATTGATAGGCCATACAACTGGACAGTTTAAGAGGCAACACTGCTTACACTTGCTCCAAGTGTGAGTACCCCACCACCAGCCACCAAGGGGAAGCCCAGGCAGTTGCCAGGGCAACCCAAGGGCGACGATTCTCCCCATTTCCCTTCGCTTTCCGCTCACGACCTAAGGATTTCACGGCATACAGTGGAAGAAGATCAGCCCTCAGGTTTCCAATATAACAAAATCTAGGCCAAGAGAGTGCAGCACTGTCAAATCCACTGTCATTCAGGTGAGGCCTAAAGTCGAGGTCCTGTTTGCCTTTCCCAGGAGGGCCTAAAAGATTCTGTGGTACTATTTGAAGAGCAGGGGGAGCTCTCACAGCATCCGGGCCAATATTTCTCCCTCAAGCAAACATCACTAAAACTGATTAGCTGGTCATTATCACATTGCTGCTCGTGGGATCTTGCTGCACCCAAATTAGCTGCCAGGTTTGCTACACTTTAGTGGCTTCACTTCAAAACTAATTCATTTGTTGTAAAGCATGTCGGGGCATCCTGAAGTTGAAAAAGCCATTGAATAAACGCAGGATCTTTCGTTACGGGTAGATATAAGGGGCTCGATTTTCAGGTACTGTTGGGGCTGTGATCGGAGGCAGACGGAAGCTATGAATAGCCCCACCAGTTGGCATGCCAGTTTCCTTGCTCCCACCTGTCCCCAGCCATTTTTATAGAGGCAGGATTTGTGGGGAAGGAGGGGGGGTGTGGGGGGAAGAAGAGGGGGGAACGAGTGGGGATGATGTTGGGGTGCCGCAGGGCTACACACCCACGCAGGGCTGGTATCCAATCCAGATAACTAACCACCCCTGCAAACCAACTAAGGAGGCCAACTGGGATTTTCCAAGTTGGCCTCCAAGTTCCCCTGCAGGTAGCAGGGGGCAGTTTAGCTGCCTGAAGACTGTCAGGGCCAGGGCAGAGGGCACAGAGGAGGGGGATCAGTGTTCCAGATAGGCCTAGATGTCACCCTGCCTGTCTGGGTGCGACAGCAGCTGCAGGTCACCCAGTAGATGGGTCCCCCCCAACCCCCTTACAGCTGTGCAAAGGCAGCCTGGCTGTAAAAACCACTTAAAAATTTCGCTTTAAGCAAAGTTGGAGAGAGGACACCTCCATTTTGAAGCACCCTCTCTCTCACTTACCTGCCATGGCATCCTGCTGCTCCTTTCAAGCTGAAAAGGCCTCCGCTTGGCCTTCCAGCTTTGAGAGACTGCCCTCTGTCCTTAATTGGACAGCGAGCCCGCCCTCTGGCCATTAGCTGACCAATTTGGGGAAAATCACAGTGAGTGGCCATTTCCCCAGATGGTGCGAGATCCTGGCCCACATTTCAGCCTGATGGCTAGTCCCAGTAGCCCATAGGGAAAATCCTGCATAAGCTATTGACATTTCAAATAAAAACTGTTTGGAATAGATAACCAAGCACTTACAAATATCCTAATGGGAAGTTCATCAAAGCAAGATGACAATGTATGATAGGATCAGTGCAGAGCAGGGAAACAGAAAGGTTATGACTGCTGAATGCTCCCTTTGGGTCAGTGACCTCTTAAAGATAAGCTCAACAGACATCAAAATAGGTAATGAATGCATTCCGAAGAAGAGTCAAACATATCTCGCTCTTCACAGACGCTGCCAGACCTAAGTTTTTCCGGCATTTCCTGTTTGTATTTCAGATCTCCAGCATCTGCAGTATTTTGCTTTTCTCAAAATTGCAAGTAACAAAGCTGATGAGTAGTAGTGTGTGTTCAGGCTGCAGTCAGAACCTTCCTCTAGTTGAGGATGAGGAACAACCGCACACTCAAAATGAGTGCTCAAAGAAAACTATAACCCCTCTAAGTGATGTATCTACTGTTCAAAAAGATCTAATTACTATCAGCATGGAAGTATTCTTTTGCTGATGAACTGTACAATTTTCCTACCTCTGCAGCCAAGTAGTTTCCTGTAGCCAGATGTTTGAACCTAAACAGGCTATTCCAGTGTCCCGCTCCACTCCGACACGGGTCATGGTGCACCACCTGCAAGAGGAAACTCTCCAATTAATCAAATAAACAATAGGACTCATTCCCAGTAAAATGTGGGAAATGGAGAAATGAAACAGATCAACATGGGCTACTGAGCTTTGAGCAGGATGATTCTCGCTCATGGTTAGACTCAACCACCATATCCATGCTGTGGGGGAACATGGGATTTTGGAACACAAACACTGAAAATACGATCAAAGAAAGTGTTACTCATATTCCATTATTAATGGAAATGAGAGATTTTTTATATTCAATGTGCTGCAATAGATTTTTGTTTGGCTGAATTTTAAACTTGTACTTTCTATTGTTAGAAACAGCATTTGAGGGATTAGCACCCAAAGACACACAAGAGGGGTGAAAGGAAGGGTAAAACTTGCAAAGTTACGGGGGAGATAGTTGTGTAGTGGTAATGTCACTGGGCTAGTAATCCAGAGACCAAGGCTAATGTTCTGGAATTTAAATTCAAACAGCAAAATCTGGAACTAAAAGCTAGTCTCAGTAATGGTGGTCAGGGCAACAATCATCGGTTGTCATAAAAACCCATCTGGTTCACCAATGTCCTTTAGGGAATGAAATCTGCTGTCCTTACCCAGTCTGGCCTACATGTAACTCCAGACCCACAGCAATGTGGTTGACCCTTAATTGCCCTCTGAAATGGCCTAATAAACCACTCAGTTCAAGGGCAATTAGGGATAGGCAACAAATGCCCACATCCCATGAAAGAATAAATATTTTGTAAAAACTTGACACTAATCCATCTCCAACTTGCAGAAGGCAGATCAAGTAATTAAAATCACTTCAGGAAAATGCATGACTCCGTCTCAACACAATTTTTGTTTCTAACATATCAGACAAGTAAAAGGAGATGGGAATGGTCTGAGCTCTAAGGTAAGTCCCATTTTTGCATTTCTTGTGGGCCAAGAGAAACATACGTACGACCCCCAAGTCCTACAAGCTTATCTGCACCCAATCGGTCCCCTGTGACTGACCCCTGTCCCGGGGGCATCACAAGGTTTGGATTGCTATGGCCAACACAAGGTGTGAAGTGCTTGAATGCTGGAGTCACTGCATTCAAACAGCTCTCCTTTCTACTGTCTGAGATTGCCTTTCTGTTCAGCAGTCAAGAGAGAAGTGTAGCCACGTGAGGTACTGTTACAGTTCACTCAGGGACTCGAGTCTCTGAAGCCACAGGCAGTGATGGTAGAGGCTCTAACATTCATAAACATCGTATGACTGACCAGGAATCTCTCCCACTCTTACCGCCAGCCGTTGGCATGTGTTGGAAGGATTTTCAGGCTGATAATTAATCTGTTTGGTGGCATTATGAATGCGCCCACAAGTCATGGAGTGGGACTCAAACCCAGAGCTTCTGGCTCAGGGGCAGGGACACTACCCACTGCACCACAAGACCTCCAGAGCCGTGTGTGGATGCCTGTTAATGTAAGTGGATGCTGTCATCCATTTCCTTCTGTTTCAGTAGAACATCAAATGAGGACTAAGTCTCAGCATGAGGTAGGCTATTTAAGACTGAGATAAGGAGGAATTTCTTCACTCAGAGGGTGGTGAATCTTTGGAATTCTCTACCACAGGGGGCTGTGGAAGTCCAATCATTGAGTATGTTCAAGACAGAAATCAATAGATTTCTGAATACTAATCACATCAAGGGGTATGGGAAGAGTGTGCGAAAGTGGCATTGAGGGAGATAATCAGCCATGATCTGATGGAGTGGCAGAGCAGACTCGACTGGCCTACCCCTGCTCCTATGTTCTGTGGTGAAGCTTGGCTAAGGACGCAGTGACAGCTTAGCAGCCAGAAAGAAGTGTTTTAAGCTTTGTGCCAGGCCAAAATGAAATTGCAGCTGCTCAAGTCCAGACTTGGGGAGATGGCAAGTGGAGTCTTCATTATTTTGTATACAGAGGAAGGTAACTGAATACGTGGTTTTTTTTTAATCATTCATGGGATGTGGGCATCACTGGCTAGGCCAGCATTTATTGCCCACCCTTGAGAAGGTGACGGTGAGCTGCCTTCTTGAACCTCTGCAGACCATGTGGAGTAGGTACACCCACAATGCTGTTTGGGAGGGAGTTCCAGGATTTTGACGCAGCAACAGTGAAGGAACGGCGATATATTTCCAAGTCAGGATGGTGAGTGGCTTGGAGGGGAACTTCCAGGTGGTGATGTTCCTAGCTACCTCCTTGTCCTTGACTTCTAGGTGGTAGAGGTCATAGGTTTGGAAGGTGCTGTCGAAAGAGCCTTGGTGAATTCCTGCAGTGCATTTTGTAGATGGTACACACTGCTGCTACTGTGCATTGGGGGTGGAGGGAGTGAATGTTTGTGGTGGTGGAATGGGTACCAATTAGGCGGGCTGCTTTCTAATGTTTTATACTGTAGATGGTTTATTGAGCTCTGTTATTTAAACAAAATAATTAGTTAGCTTCAAATCTGAATCTCTGTCTGACTTGAGAGTTCAGTGTACCTTTCTAAAGAGCGGAAAATCACATGGGGAATACCCAATACAGTCAAGCAATCCATGTATACAGAGCGTGGCGTCTCTAATCTGATCACTGCATGTCTCTGTTATTTAGGCATAAACTGGAAAAGCTAGGGTGCATTCCAGCTCATAAGGAGCACAAGGTCTACCTACCAGGGTGGTCAGTAAAGCAAAACTGGTGAAATTACCTGGTGTAAAAAAAAGCCCAGAACATGGTTGTTGTGAGACAGGTAGGTCAACCCTTTGAGCAGATCACCAGTGAGGGAATACTCCACTCATTCACATCTCCAAGAAAGGCACTGACTTAAATCATTACATCATGAATCAAAATAAAAGACTGAAAGAAATTTTAAGAATACATATTATGCACAATTGGTTTCCGGGTTCTACCTCAATTTCCCAGAGTGCTTTGGAGCTTGTCGCGGAGGTTGCTGACTGGCGCAGTGTGGTTCTCAGGAAGATGTGTTGCTGTTTCTTGTACTCGTCGCAGGTTAGGAACTTTTCTTGCTCCGCGTGGAAAAGCCTCACCACGTCACCCTGCAGATTGACAGCGGCAACAGGTTACATTACGACTTTGAATCGATCCTCGGAACAAATCAGATCCAAAGCTAAAGGAAGACAAAACGAGGAAAAAGCACCGACCCCTTTCAGAACATCGTCACGATAGTCACTGTGCTTCATGAACAACGCAATCTTCCAACTGGTGTTGCAATTCACAGCGTTCACCTGATATTAAAAAAAATTTGGTTAATTTTGTCATTGGTATTGCCAACAGGAAACAGTTCCCCAATAATTGGGTCATTTTGACTTACCTCCTTACAGCCTGGGTTGTCTAGTAATTCGTGATTGCTAGCATGCAATGGCTGTCCAGCGTTGACCGGATTCAAGACCACTTTGTCTCCCACAACAACCTATATGCCGGAATAAAGGAAAGGAGCTAACCGATTCAGTTAGGATTCCCCCATCCAAGGTCTCCAACCATTTTCATCATCATCCAGTCACAATTTTACTGTTGTTTCGTAGTACAGAACCTGAATCTTACTGAAGAGAGGCATATTGACAATTTTTGTTGTCTTGCACTCATCAGGGCAAATGCAAGAATGCCAAATTTGAAAAGGTCACAAAAATTTATGCTACAGGAGAAAAGGGTGCTGATTGGTTGGCACGTCAACTCTGATTGGTTGAGACATATTATGTTCAAGCCTTGCGCCTTTTATGAATTAGTCAGGAGCTTGCGGAGCCTATAGCTCCCCATTGTTATCTCCATGGCAATGCCTCATCCAGAGACAACTTGCCAACCAATCAACATCTTTTTCTCATGTAGTATAAATTAGTGTGGTCATTTGAAATTTGGCATTCCTTTTTTTGTCCTGATGAGTGCAAGATGAAAAGCTTCAGCAACATGCCTCTCTTTTCAGCAAGTTTACTGTTCTAATGCTTGCATATAGAGCTATACAGAAAGTACAGCACAGAAACAGGCCATTCAGCCCAACTGGTCCAATCTAGGTGTTTATGCTCTTCATGAGCCTCCTCCCACCATACATGATCTGACACATCCTTCTATTCTTTTCTCCCACTTTCTCACGAATGGATGTAGTTTCAGTCATTTCAGAGGTGTAATATTTCTCCCAGTGTTTTTGGAAGTGCTGATAAGAATCCATACAGACAGATATTAGGTTACAGCCTGAGATCCCCGACTGATCTCTGCCAAAGAGGGCTTCACTCTCATTTCTCATATAAGTGATTTTTAAAAATATATGTATATTTGAACACATTTCTTTAGGGTTGATTGCCATGCTCTCCCAACCGAGGGTTACATTCTGCTACAGGAGTCTTGGTCAGAACTTCACCAGTTTAAATTTCCTTTGAATGCCAACTCCTTGGCCTGTTTGGGATTTGAAGTGGCACCTGGTTGATGGAGGAGATGCAGGATGGTGCAGCTGGCACCGAGAGAAGGCTGGTGGCAGCGAGGCAAGAGATGTTAAAAGGTTCTTGCAGCAACTGAGGGAGAAGGGCAGCAGAGAACCAGACTTTAAGTGCCTTGGGATATATTATCATTAAGGCACTATATAAACACGTTGCTTCCTCTTGGGGCTTGGAGCTGCATTCTTGCTCCTCCTGGTCTCCCTGGTTCCTAAATCCGTGAGGAAGTCATTGGGAATCCCATGTAGGTCCCAGGACAATGATCAGTGTTTATTAAAGAGAATCCCCCCCCCGCCCCCAACTCCCCCCCCACCCCCCCGGCCCCCAACCACCCACCCCCCACCCCCCACCGGCCCCCAACCACACCCCCCCCCACCCCCACCCCAACCACACCCCCCCCACCCCCCCCCCCCAACCACCGCCCCCCCCCCCCCCCACCCCCCACCAAACCACCACCAACCCCACCCCCCCGCCCCCACCTTGCCCCACATTGGAAGATTAATTCAGGGAATTGATAAGGTTAGAGCAGCCATTCATTTTAGCCATTTCTCTTCTCCACGCCATTCCTGCCAATCAAGGAAAATTAAAATTCCACTTTTCATTCCTGCCATGCTCAGGTCACAGAATATGTAAGGAAGTTGTCAATATTAATTGCACACTTGCCCACACACTGTCAGTGTGAGCAATGAGGTGAGAAGCAATGAGCGTTCCAGTGTTAGCATCTCTGCTCCTGATCACTGTATTTTGCTGACTAATTCTGCCTACAGTTTTGTAAAGAAAAACATTGCAACATTAAATTACAGAGCGCATTGTACATTTATTAGCGACCAGGTCAGCAATCGTCTCTCAACAACAACAATCCGGAACTTTCCATATCTCCACATGCTTCTGACTGTTGTGATCAACCTTGATTACTCCTTAAAAATAATTTGAATTTTGCTCCATCTTAACTTCCATTTTGTTTGACTTCAACACAGCTTTTCTGATTTCGATTGCAACTAGCTGGTGCTTGAAGGCAACCTACCTCCTGACAATTCATTACAGCTTGACCACCATTATCAGTATTAATACATGGAATAGGCTGGGTACCTTCAGGGACAGGGGAACTTCTAGATAAGCAAAGACCAAGATCCATCTAGTTCACCTTCTACCATCCTGGTAGCCACATGATACAACATGTGACGAGGGCACTCAGTAGAGTGCATACCTCCACCACACTGTGTTAACACAACATTACAATTATGCAGCTCTCCCTTGAGGTTTTTCCCTGCCTCCCCTGTAACTACAAAGCTGGATTTTTTTTTATTCATAGCTTCCATCTCACTGAGGGGGGACTTCAGACCAATCCACATCTAACAACCTGCTCCAAAAACTCTGCTCACATTTTGATAGTATGGCATATTGCACCAACCCACAACATTCTAAAACAATCGACAACATTCTCAAAAAAATGTCAATTTGCCCCACCTCCCAATGTTAACAGATCCTTTAAAAAATTCCACAATTCGGATCCAGATCTGCATCCACGCCAAAAACTAATCAATTCTTAATTGAGCCATTTCCTATCTGTGTACCAAGTTTTATTGAAATCCATCCATTCTGAGGCATATTGTTTTCAACCAGACAAATAAACAGGGGCAAAACATTACCTTGTCCCACCTTTAGTGGTGGGGGGGTAACAATGGGGATGTTGACTAATCATAGCAACCAAACTCTATCAATTTATCTACAACAGCCCCAGACATGAGGTGAGGAAAACCTCCAGTGTTGGAGAGCTTTGGGAACCATAAGACCAAAGTCACCTGATCTTCCCAAGCACATTATCCTCACCATATGTCACGTTAATTATATACTGTATCCCCAATAAATTATTTTACCATTCACTAACACCAAACTACAATAGAGGTAAGTCTTGTAGAAACTAAACAGAAAGTGTTCCAATGCCTGCACCTCAATAATTAGCAGCACAATAATTCACTTGTTTTAACTTTATATCAAATGGGGAAAACCCACTTAAAAATCAACACCTAACTGCAGTATCAGTTAGGCCTGTAGGTGATGCTATAATAGGAGTTTTCAATGTTAAAGGTCACATGTTCCCAACCCCCACCCCCAACTCTAAAAACTTTCCTTTGTGACAGACACTTCAGAACTAAAGAAAGCCCAATTGTCTCCCCCAGACAAAAGCACATGCAACTTTTAAAAGCATCCCTCCCCCCATGACATTTCTTTGCTCTCTGCAACCCCCACCAAAGGCAGCCACCAATATTTCAGGCAGCTACCCCTCTCCCCACTGCTGGTGCTGAGGAACATTCCAGGCACCACCCCCAGTGAAGCGACATTTCAGCAACCCCTTTCCCTACCATCGAACAGCCCTCTGTCCACCTGACATGAATCCTATCCTCCTTTCCACAAACACTATTCAGTGCCCCTCCCCCTCACACACTGAAAAATTATTTCAGATTACCCCATACTGAGCAGCATTTTTCCACCACCAGCTCCACTTGTACTCCTCCTCCCCTCCATCTCTCACTCCATCCTCCCTCTGTCTCCTCCATCCCTCACACCATTCTCTTCTCCCTAGCCCTCTCTCCACTAGCTCACTTCCCCATTCTCCTCCTGCCTTGCCATCCTCCTGTTTCTTTCAGTTCTACTACCCTATGTCTCCCACCTACTCCCTCCTGGGTCTCTGTTCTCTCCCTTTCCTAACGTTGACGGAGACCCCAGCGTTCGCCTCCACCTCCAGATCCAGTTATTTGCCCTAATACCCTCCAACCCTGCTTGCCCTGACTGTAATAGTTGGCCTTGACTCCCTGTGTGCTCCAACAAGGGAGATGGACTGGTATATTTACGTCTGAAGGTCAGTAACAAATTACAAATCCAGGTTTATAAATCTCTGGCACAGACCAACAATGGACTTATTCTGAACAAGTGGGTGAAACAGTGTTGATCCCAATCTTTCAAGACTGACTGCAGGTTTTGAACAAAGTGCTACCAAGGTACTTATTTTGATTTATTGAATTGCTTGATATGCACAAGAAGATTAATCACTGGTTGCAGCTGTTTCTCATGGCATGTTTTCCAGAAATATAAAAACTGTAAATAAATTTGTCACATTATTACATTCAAGAGGTCCCATGAAGGACCAACATGTTCCTCCAATCAGTGGGGTAGGTGCAAGTCTGTTTGTTGAACTTGGCAGTCTCTGTCCATCACTCAGTGTCTGCAATGACTGACTCACAATATCCAGGAGTTCCACTTCAGTCAGTGCAGGTCCAATGCACTGAACCCAATGAACACTGCAGTGACCACACATGGGTCTCAATGTACCAGCTGTGAAGATCAACATTGCTTCAGGAAGGAAGTCAGTCCCTGGCAGTAAATTTGCTGCCCTTGCAATTCCTTTCAAAATTCTACAAAAAACAACCTGAACGTAGGAGTGATAGCAAACAGTGCCAAGAACTACTTTGTGCCACAAGAGATTATATCTAGATGACTCATTTAATAAGCATGAGCAAGAAAGCACAGTCAACCATTATTTGTCAGAGAGCTCATTATGAAAGCTCCTTCGATTAGGACTATGGTTATCTAGTGGTTCTGGTACTGAAGTAGATGCAGTGTATTTGGATTTTGAAAAGGCATTTGATAAGGTGCCACATAAAAGGGCTAAAATAAAATAAATACAATAAAAGTGATCATCACGTTGGAGATAATATATTAGTGTGGATAGAGGATTGGCTAACATGAAAGTGTTGAGATAAATGAGTCATTTTCAGGTTGGCTAACTGTAATGAGTGGAGTGCCACAGGGATCAGTTCTGGGGCCTCAACTATTTACAATTTATATCCATGGCTTGGATGGAGGGACTAAGTGTATTGTATCATCAGCAAATTTGGCTACAAAGGTAGATAGGAAAGCAGGTTATGAGGAGGACACAGAGTCTGCAAAGGAATATAGCTAGGTTAAGAGAATGTACAAAAAAAATGGTAGATGGGAGTATTACATGGGACAATGTGAGGTTCCCCACTTTGGCAGGAAAATAGAACAGAATATTATTTCAATGGAGAGAGACTGCAGAATGCTGTGGATCTGGGTGTCCTTATGCATGAATCACAAAAATGTTTGCATGCAGGTACAGCAAGTAATTAGGAAGGCAAATGGAATGTTGGCCTATATTGCAAGGGGGATGGAGTATAAAAGTAGGGAAATTTTGCTTCAACTATACAAGGCATTGGTGAGACTATACCTAGAGTACAGGTTTAGGAGGGAAATAGTTGCATTAGAGGCAGTTCAGAGAAGGTTCACTAGGCTGATTCCTGGGATGGAGGGGGTGTCTTATGAGGGAAGGTTGAGCAGGTTGAGCCTATACTCATTAGAGTTTAGAAGAACGACAGGTGATCTGATTGAAATACTTAAGACTCTGACGGGGCTTTGACAGGGTAGATACTGAGAGGATGTTTCCTCTTGTGGGGGAATCTAGAACTGAAGGGCACAGTTTAAATATAAGAGGCCTCCCATTTAAGATGGAGGAAGAACTTGTTCTTTCACAGGGTTGTCAATCTTTGCAATTCTCTTCATCAGAGAACAGTGGAGGCTGGGTCATTGAGTATGTTAAAGGCCGAGTTAGACAGATTGATCCACAAAGGAGTCAAAAGTTTTCGGGGTGGGGCAGGTGGGGGGTTGGGGTACAAGCAGGAAAATGGAGTTAAGACCTCAAACAGTTCAGCCATGATCTTATTGAATGGCAGGGCAGGTTTGAGGAGCCAATTGGCCTACTTTTGCTCTTAGTTCTTATGTTATGTTAACTAGCAACCCAGAGGTCGTGAGTTCAAATGCCACCATGGCAGGTTGTGAAATTGAATTCAATTAATCTGGTGAATTATGGGCCTAACCTGAAAACCTGACCATGAAAAGCTGTCAGGTTGTCCTCAGAACCCACCTTGTTCACCAATGTTCTTCAGGGAACATTATTGTCACCCCCACCAGCTGACTACATGCGACTCCAATCCTATAACACACAAATGATTATAAATGCCCTTGGGATCAAAACTACTTCCTTGCCAGATTCACCCAGAACCCAAAAAGAATAAAAAAAAATCAATAAATTTTATTGGATGAAGGGACATGGAGCAAAGGGGAATAAATGGAATAATGGTATAAATCAGCCATGATCTAATTAAATGGGAGGGCAGGGCTGAAGAGGCTGAATGGCCTACTCCTGTTTCTACTGCTCCAGGCCTGAGAGTTCAAGGGTGAGGAGCACCACTGGGCATAAATGTAATTTCTAACTAAACTAACTAAACCACTTGTATATTCTGCGGTGTTTATCACATGCTGCATCTTATTCAGACTCACATTGTCACCTTCACTCCTCAGCTTCCAAAAAGGTTGAATGTAGAACCAGGAACCTTCATTTCCAGAAATGTCCAAGGAGACCCTCATTGCGTTTTTTTCCAGGAGAGCTGGTAGCCTCTTGTTGACAGTGAGGTACTTGTTGCTTTTAATGTGCAGTAACTGCAGTCAAAATCACAGAGACACTGAGCAATGAAACATTTCTTTCATCCAAAAACAGATTATTTAAATATACATGTTCTTTATTCTCAATTTTTCCAACTCTGCCCTCTTGTGCACCCCTTAATCCACCATTGATGGCCATGCCTTCAGCTGTCTAGGCCTTGAGGTCTGGAATTCCCTTCCTAAACCCCTCTATTCCTCCACCCTCTCTCCTTCTTAAGGCCTACCTTTTTGATCCTTCTGATCCTGCCTCTTAACATCTCCTTCTTTGACTAAGTGTTCATTTTTGTCCGATTGTGCTTCTGTAAGGCAGAGGGCACCTGTTCTAGACCAAAATATTGAGGGATATTACACAGGATTTGCTCTTGAATCTTGTTAAGATGGTGGATGGCTTCAATGAATCAGGAGATGAGCTACTCCTCACTGAGTACCAGCCGCTACACAGCTCTTGTGTTGATATGGCTGGTTTAATTAAACTATAATCAATGGCAGCCTCCGCAAGATGATAATGTTGGATGACTCAGGGTTGGATGGTCAGGGTGGAGATAGCTGGGCTCTTTCTTGAATGAAATGGTCATTACCTGTCCCTTGTCAGTTTAAGCCAGAATATCATCCAGCCCTTGCTGTAGGCTGGCATGGGCTGCTTCATTATCTGAAGAGTTGTGAATGTAACCGAAAACCACAGAACTGTCAGCAAACAGCCACACTCTTGACCTTATAATACAGGGAAGATAATCGATGAAGCAGCTGAAGGTAGTTGGGCCGAGGAAGCTACATATGCCAATGACCCACAAACCTACCGAGTAACAGTTCTCTCACCTGAATGACATTGCTGTACTTCACAACCTCCCCGAGCAGTTTCTTGTTCTCAATTTCATTCTGTTTCTGCTCCAGTTCGGCTGCTTGCTGTAAAACACATTCATTCATTTTCAAAGTTACCACCATCTTCACAAAGCAAAGAACACTCAAAAGCAGGGACTGTGAAAATCCTTCAGACCAGTGGGCCTGTACTCTATCTTTGAAAGAGCTATCAGACCCACTTCCTTGTTCTTTCTACATACTCATGCAATTTTTTCCTTTTTAAGTATTTATCCAATTCAATTTAAGAAGTTGCTCTAGAATCCTTTCAGACAGTGCATTCCAGATCATTACACTGTTCACCATTATATATCCTTTGGACAAAAGCATCAACTTACATCTACACTGACTACACCCAGCTCTACCTCATCTCCACCACTGTTGCCTAAGGACATTAGTGAATCAGATGGGTTTTTACAACAATTGATGACAGTTTCACAGTCGCTGTTACTGAGACTAGCTCTCAATTCCAGATGTTTTAACTGAATTCAAATTCCACCAGCTGCCATGGTGGGATCTGAACCCATGTCCCCAGCGCATTAGCCTGGGCCTCTGGATTACTAGTCCAGCAACATTACCACCATGCCACCATCTCCCCAAATAGAGGCATAACATAGTGGCTATAAAGGGCCATGGGGGTGACTGGGAGGCACCAGGGCCAAAGAGGAATATGGGAACAAGTTGGCATGGAGAGCGTGAGGGGTGAGGGATGTTTTTTGTTTTCTTGTTTTATTGTAACTGGGACGAGCACCGAGGCGAGACTTTTAAAACAGCCCCACCCCCACCTGGCAGCCCCTGCGGCTGCCTCTGAACTCTTTCCAGGGTTGCTGGGCCTGACTCCTGTTAGCACCCACCTCCCCACCCCGTGAAACGAAAATCTGAAGAATCAGGACAATTTCTCTCGAGTCAGGTTTGCAGAGTCAGGAATTTTCCCAACTCAGGAGCAAAAACTCAGCCTTATATTGGCCAATGACAATGTCCAACAACTCACTGTTCAGATTTTTAAAAAAAAACAATTTAACCGTGCAGGAAAACAGCCCACAGGTTGAAAAACACACATTCTTTACACTGTGAAACGCAATGGGTACCTGTAACTTTCCCAACAGTGCAGCTTCAGTATTCCCTTGTTTTGACTGTTTCGCTTTCCAGAACTGTTTCTGTGCTGAATACCGATTCATAGGACACACCTTGAAAAGGCAGTCTAAGGTGCAAAGAAAATAATGGAGAAAGCAGATTACAAACTCAAAGTTTCCAAGATTCTTGCTCTGAAATTTGTTTTGTTGACGTCAATATTCTTACGTGGAATATTCTTACTTGTGAGATTCACTCTCTGCTATTTAAAAAGCAATTCTAAAGATCAGACTTTCAGGGGAGTTTCTGCTCCTCTAAGTTTTAATATAGGAAGATAAAAACTAAATTTCCACTCATGTACACACCATTTCCCAGTTAACATTGAAAGCAGCCAGTTTGTTCCTGTGGCTTAACTAATATTGTTAATAGCACCATTAAGCTACAATGTGCAGTCCACATTTATGGTTATAGCATTGTAAACAGAGCATGAACTTTCAAGAACATAACGCCCAAGTAAGACAGACTCTCACTGTGTTGATTTTAGGGTATTCCCACTGAAGGTAGTCATCCAGCAATGAAGCAACATTGTGCCATGCATTGTTGAACAAATAGGGCAAAAAAAAAATTCACTGGAATTCAATATGAATGCCAATGTTGGGATGTGCTTTGAACCTACACCTTCTTCCTGTTCATGTTTATCTCATTAAAACCAAACACGACTGGGCTGTTATAAGATAAGCAAGTTGATTTAGCATCATAAGAGAGTTTTTCCAGCTGAGCTGCCTTATGAGTTTTTCCAGCATTTTCTGCTTTTATTTCATATTTCCAGCATCCGCAGTATTTTGCTTTTATGCTATCGTAAGGTAAGATATAGGAACAAGAGTAGACCAGTTAATCCCATGAGTCTGTTCCACCATTCAGTAAGATCATGGCCAATCTCAGTTTTCAAACTGACGATGGATCTAACATCAATTGCTCTTTGCAAAAGAGAATTTGAAACGTTGACCACCCTTTGTGTGTAGCAATGTTACCTCATTTCACTAAAGTGTGGCTTGAATTTTTAGACTACGCCCCCTAGTCCTAACTAATACCCCAACAAGCAGAAATAGCTTCTCCATAACTATCGTACCTGTTCTTTGAGTATCTGAAAAACTTCGATCATGTGTAAGGACTAAGTTCTAGAGGTGGAGGTGGAACCTCATCATTCCTAGTTTAAAGGGCATAAAACAAGTACAGTGAAATCCAGCATAAGAGAGCAAGGACCTACGCCCCAAGGTTATCTGAAAGATGCCTGACCTGATTTTAGGTCATCATTTTTCAACAGCACCTGGTGGAGAGGTTGTGAACCTTGCAGATTGCCCAGGAGTCACCAGAATTTGAGATTAAACTGCAGATCAGAGCTGTGAGCAACCCAGGAGAAAACTTATAAGAGGCATTTTTCCCCCCATTTTCTTTGAACACTTTTGTTTATTTATAGAAGAATATTGGCGATGAGAGAAAAAAATATTTTGACTGGCTGTCAAGAATCATTCAAATCGAGTACCGGATCGTACGTTCGTTTTCCAATTGGCTGGAAGGATGATGCTTATTGAGGATGGATGGGTCGGGTGACCAATGGTGGCAACGTGAGGGAGGAACTGGTGGAGGACAGAGGTCACATTATGAAATCTCCAGGAATATGCCCCACCAGAGTCAGCAACCCAATCCTGGTGGCCACCTGCGACATATGTAAAGGCTGCTATGTAGATGATGAGCCTAACACCTGGTTTTAGGTCCTCTAGCTGACACTAGGCTGCCATGAGCTCAGCAGGCAGCCTGCTTCAGAGACTGCTCCACCAACTCCATTATACCCTGGAGGAACAGCACCTCATCTTCCGACTAGGTACTTTACAGCCTTCCAGACTGAATATTGAGTTCAACAACTTTAGATCATGAACTCTCTCCTCCTTCCCCAGCCCCTTTCCGATCCACCTTTTTCCAATAATTTATATATTTTTTTCTTTTCCCACCTATTTCCATTATTTTTAAATGTATTTCTATCCATTGTTTTACCTCTACCTTTTAGCCCATTTCGATTCCACCCACCCCACCCACACTAGGGCTATCTGTACCTTGCTCGTCCTGCTTTCTGCCCTTAATGTCACCATTAGCACATTCCTTAGATAATATCACCACCTTCAACACCTCTTTGTTCTTTTGTCTGTGACATCTTTTGGTTATCTCCACCTATCACTGGCCCTCTATCCAGCTCTACCTGTCCTACCCGCCCCCCCCCCTCCCCCCCCCACCACCACCAGCTTATATTTCAGCTCTCTTCTATTTTTACTTAGTTCTGATGAAGAGTCATTCAGACTCGAAACGTTAACTGTGTTCCTCTCCGCAGATGCTGCCAGACCTGCTGAGTTTTTCCAGGTTTTTTTCGTTCTAGATTTCCAGTATCCACAGTATTTTGCTTTTATCCATTATACCCTCGATAGACCCTCACCTCATCACCACTCTTCACTCACCCACACCCCACCCTTAAAAGGACTTACCCAAGGACCATAGCAGGTGAGGTAAGCAGCTTGATATTCATCTATTTAAAATGAGCGAGTGGCCCGTGGAGGTGCAACATGCACCAACAACTCAGCCAACCATGGCTCAGCGACAACGTTTACATCTGAGTCACATGGTCATGCATTCAGAGGCATGAGCGCAAAAATCCAGGCTGACACTCCTAAACAGTACTGAGGGAGTGCTGTACTGTCGGAGCTGCTGTCCTGTGATTGTGATGTTAAACCAAGGCCTCATCTGCCCTCTTTGGTGGGCATTAAAGATCCCCTGGCACTATCTTGGAAAAGAGCAGGGGTGTTCTTCTCGGTGTAAAGATCAATAGTTATCTCTAAAACCAATCACTAAAAACAGATGATCTGGTCATCATCACATTGCTGTTTGTGGGATCTTGCTGCACTCAAATTGGCTGATATGTTCCCTACAACAGTGACTGTGCTTCAAAAGTACTTCATTGGCTACAAAATGCTATGGGACATCCCAAGGTTGTGAAAGGAACTGTATCAATGGAGGGCTTTCTCTTCTTTTGTTTAAGTGAGGCCTGAGGCCCAATATTGGACCTGTCCTGGGTTTTCCGGTTCCCACTGACAACGCACCACGGTGCTCCAAAACAGGCCTCACGGCCAATTTTTACCCAATAATGTCTGCAGGTGCCGAGGGTTTCACCTTCCAGAAAGATGCAATTGTGTGTGTACAATGTGCAATTTACTGTTCCTGTATCATGTTACACTGATCTGCTGGCACACTGTGTAGTACTGCTGAAGGAAGAAAGGTCCAGCTGTACTGGTTGCAGATAACAGGAAGCATTGGCATTCTCACACTCAATGCACCTGTATGTAATCATTTTACTGTTTGGTCCCTCCTTCCTACTGCTATTTCTAAAATTTTAAAACCTGAATAAAGGCCTTTAAAATGGCTGAAACTGCGTCTGTCCATGGCCCCGGAGCAAAAGAAGCCACTTGGCCATGTTAGGGAAACCCACGCCTTGTTATCTCAGAGAGGCCACTAACAACATGCCTGCAAGTAACCCCCCCTCCTGTCCATAGCGGTCAGCTGACAGTGGGGTCTCCCTGCAGGGAATTACGTCCCACTCCTCTAAAGTCCAACACCATGACATTGCTGCACGCTGCTTAAGTGGTATACAAATAAACCAACAGTCCAGGCAACTCCGGATAACACAAATACACTCTCAAAATTGTTTCAGCTCACCCACAGCACTCAGGTACATAAAGGACACATTGCATTTACATTTGTTAATGGATCGCTAATCTTTTCAAGATGTTAATATATATTTCCAAACTCATTTCAGACCTATTTTGAGCTACTCGAGAGATTATTTTTGCAAAGCAATTACATGCTCGCTCCAGCAGTGTGTACCACCTGCAAGATACACTGCAGCATTTCAAGGTTCCTTCGTTAACACCTCCCAAACCTGCGACCACCAAGAACAAGGGAGTGGGCACATGGGAACACCTGCAAGTTTCCAACTGCCCCTGTGAAGTTGAGCCTTCTTATTGATCCACTGGAGTCCACGTGGCGAAGGTGCTTTCACAATGCCACACTATCCTTACTTGGAAATATATGGCTGCTCCTTCATTGTTGTTAGGTAAAAATTCTGGGACTACCTTGCTAACAGCACTGTGGATGCGCTGACACCATGTGGACTGGAGAAATTCAAGGTGGCTTTCTAACAACTTCTCAAGGGACAATTAAGGATAGGCAATAAATGTCAGCAATGCCACAATCTTACAACCTTCGTCCTTGTTTTCTAATCTCTCATGGCCTTACCCCTCCCTGGTTCTGAAACCTCCTTCAGCCCCACAACTGAGATATCTGCACTCTTCCAATTCTGGACTCTTAAGGAGTTTTTTTTTATTCTTTCATGGGATGTGGGCATCACTGACAAAGCCAGCATTTCTTACCCATCCCTAATTGCCCTTGATCCGAGTGGCTTGCTAGGCCATTTCAGAGGGCAGTTAAGAATCAACCACATTGCTGTGGGTCTGGAGAACCATGTAGGCCAGACTGGGTAAATACAGCAGATTTCCTTCCCTGTAGTGAACCAGATGGGTTTTTACGACAATCGATGACAGTTTGATGCTCACCATTACTGAGACTAGCTTTCAATTCCAGGTCTTACTAATTGAATTTAAATTCCACCAGCTACCATAGTGGGATTTGAACCCATGTCCCCAGAGCATTAGACTGGGCCTCTGGATTACTAGTCCAGTGACATTACCATGACGCCACCATCTCCCTTGATCCCTGATTTCAGTTGCTCCACAATTGGCAGCCATGCCTTCAGCTACCTCAGCCCCAAGTTCTGGAATTCCCTCCCTAAATCTCTTCACTCTCTCTCTGTTCTGCTTTGAGATACTTTGACAAAGCCTTTGCTCACTTGGCCTAACATCTCTTGTGACTCGGTGTCAAATTCTGCTCGATAACATTCCTGTGAAGCATCTTGGGACATTAATTAGTTAATTTACATATTATGCTCAGTGTCCAAAGCAAAAAAAGTGTTGAAACAGGATATTGAGACTGAGATAAAAACAGAAAATGCTGGGAAAACTCAGGTCTGGCAGCATCTGTGGAGAAAGAAACAGAGTTAATGTTTTGAGTCCGCCTGACTCTTCTTCCGTATGCCTCTAAGAGTCATACAGAGTTGAAACGTTAACTCTGTTCTTGTCTCCACAGATGCTGTCAGACCTGCTGAGCTTTCCTGTATTTTCTGTTTTTATCTCAGGTTTCCAGCATCCGCAGTATTGTGCCTTAATCATATCAAGACTGAGACTTGCTAACTTAGCATTTCTGGTATTCCAAGCATCACTCCATACTTACAACTTAGAACTGCAAGAAAGAAATGAGCAATTGAAAGCAAACAGCAGGAGAGATGAAGTTTATATTGAGGGATGTGAAATTTTGTTTTACTTTTGCAGAAATGAAAACTGTCTTAGAGGGTTGGAGGAACCCCTGTGGCTTGACTGAAGGACTATTTTCAGAGCACAAGCACTCAATGTGTTCTTGGCTGTAAATTCTGCTGTGTGTTAGTGAAGATAATGAAAAGAGTTATAAATAGTCGTTTTTAGTACAGAACTTGAGTATTGCTGAAAAGAGACTTGTTGAAGCTTTTCACCTTGCACTCATCAGGACACTTTGCAAGAATACCAATATAAGGGGAAAACAACAATTTATACTGTATGTGAATTTGCCAACCAATCAGTGCAGTCTTCACACACAGCACATTTTAGTATCTTAGCAAGAATGTAGACCAGAGCACAGGGCGAACTCCCTGCTATAGGGGATCTCTAGGCCAGGGCACGCGGTGAGTGCCCTGCTGTAGGGGGTCTCTAGGCCAGGGCACAGGGCGAGCCCCTTGCTATAGGGGGTCTCTAGACCAGGGCACACAGCGAGCTCCCTGCAGTAGGGGGTCTCTAGACCAGGGCACAGGGAGAATTAGCACATTATAAATTTAATGCAGGAAAAGAAAAGCATTTAGAATGGTACATTCACCTCTTTGTCCTTTTGTTTGTGACATCTTTTGGTTATCTCCACCTACCACTGGCCCTCTATCCAGCTTTACCTGTCCCCACCTCCCCCACCCCCACCCACCTTTAAACCAGTTTATATTTCACCTCTCTTCTATTTTTACTTAGTTCTGTTGAAGAGTCATACGGACTCGAAACGTTAACTGTGTTCCTCTCCGCAGATGTTGCCAGACCTGCTGAGTTTTTCCAGGTATTATTATTTTTGTTCCTTCTAGATGGTAGTGGTCGTGGGTTTAGAAGGTGCTATCTAAGGAGGCTTGGTGAATTCCTGCAGTACATCTTGTAGATGGTACACACTGCTGCTACTGTGCATTGGTGTTGGAGGGAGTGAATGTTTGTGGATGTGGTGCCAATCAAGCGGGCTGCTTTGTCCTGGATGGTGTCGAGCTTCTTGAGTGTTGTGGGAGCTGCACTCATCCAGGCAAGTGGAGAGTATTCCATCATACTCCTGACTTGAGCTTTGTAGATGATGGACAGGCTTTGGGGAGTCAGGAGGCAAGTTATTCACTGTAGGATTCCTAACCTCTGACCTGCTTTTGTAGCCACAGTATTTATATGGCTAGTCCAGTTCAACTTCTAGTCAATGGTAACCCCCAGGATGTTGATAGTGGGGGATTCAGCACTGGTAATACAATTGAATATCAAGGGGCAATGGTTAGATTCTCTCTTGTTAGAGATGGTCATTGCCTGGTACTTGTGTGGCATGTATGGTACTTGTCAGCTCAAGCCTGGATATTGTCCTGGTCTTGCTATATTTGGAATGGACTGCTTCGGTATCTGAGGAGTCACAAATGGTGCTGAACATTGTGCAATCATCAGCGAACATCCCCACTTCTGGCCTTATGATGGAAGGAAGGTCATTGATGAAGCTGCTGAATATGGTTGGGCCGAGGACATAACCCTGAGGAACTCCTGCAGTGATGTCCTGGAACTGAGATGACTGACCTCCAACAACCACAACCATCTTCCTTTGTGCTAAGTATGACTCCAACCAGCAGAGAATTTTCCCCCCTGATTCCCATTGACTCCAGTTTTGCTAGGGCTCCTTGCTGCCACACTCAGTCAAATGCTGCCTTGACGTCAAGGGCAGTCACTCTCACCTCACCTCGGGAGTTCAGCTCTTTTGTCCATGTTTGAACCAAGGCTGTAATGAGGTCAGGAGCTGAGTGGCCCTGGCAGAACCCAAACTGGGCATCAGTGAGCTGGTTATTGCTAAGCAAGTGTCACTTGATAGCACTGTTGATGATCACTTCTATCACTTTAGTGATGTTGGAAAGTAGACTATTGGGATGGTAATTGGCTGGGTTGGATTTGTCCTGCTTTTTTTGTACAGGATATATCTGGGCAATTTTCCACTTAGCTGGGTAGATGCCAATGTTCCAGCTGTACTGGAACAGCTTGGTTAGAGGCACAGCAAGTGTTGGAGCACAAGTCTTCAGTCCCATTCCCAGAATATTATCAGGACCCATAGCCTTTGCATTATCCAGCGCCTTCAGCCGCTCCTTGACATCACATGGAATGAATCGAATTGGCTGAAGACAGGCATCTGTAATGCTGGGGACCTCTGGAGAAGGCCGATTCAAACATGGAGTTCTGGGAAAGATGGGCATGGATTTGGGAAGTGACAACATGTTCAAGGATTTGTGGGGAAAAGGAGTTTGAAGAGTGGGAGCAGTTTGCAAAGACAGAGGATCAAGGACTGTTATTTTGAGGAGACAAGTGATGATGGCAGATTTTAAGGACAGAGAGAAAGAATCATTAATAACGTTGGCTAACATGGAGGCCAGGAGAGGAATGGTCAGAAGTTTAGTGGGAATAGAATCGAGATGGGAGGAGATGGGTCTCACAGAAAAGAGGAGCTCAAGAGCAGGTGTCAAAGGGAGATAGGAGAGATACTGGAGAAAGATGCGAGTTCAGGGATAAGGCAGAGGGAAAGTATTAAAGGAAGTGTGACCTGATCAACCAGGGAAGGAAGTGGCTGAGGCAACAGACCAGATTGTCTGGTTCCTCATGACAAAGGTGTCATGAGCTCCTCACATCTATTGGTGGGGAGGGGGGTGGAGGTGGGGAGAAAATGGTTTGTAATAGATAAAAAAAAAGAGGCCAGCGATTATCTTTGTATTCCAGGATTATTCTGGAAGAGTGAACAGTGTTGGCTGAGGGGAGTACGTCCCAGTGGTGCTTTATGTGAACCAGCCAGATCTGCTAATGAATGGCTAAACCACTTGTCTGCCATATACACTTTATAGATAATTCATTTTATCTCAGCAAAGAATGACAAAATTGTTGGAGTGTAGAAGGAGGCCATTCAGCCCATCATTACTGCACTGGCTCTCTGAGCATTTTAACTTCGTGCCAATCTCCTGCCTTTTCCCCATAACCCTGCACATTGGATGGTTATCTAAATAGAAATAATGCCCTCTTGAATGCCTCAATTGAACCTGCCTCCACCAAAATTCCAGGCAGTGCATTCCAGACCCTAACTACTCAATGTGTTTTTTCTCACCTCACATTTGCTTCTTTTGCAAAACACTTTAAAACTGTACCCTCTGGTTCTCGATCCATTTACAAGCGGCAACAGTTTCTCCCTATCTACTCTGTCCAGGCCCCTCATGATTTTGAGAACTCCTCTCAAGTCTCCTCTCAGCCTTCTCCACTCCAAAGAAAACAGTCCCAACTTCTCCAATCTTCTCTCATAACTGAAGTGTTTCCTTCCTGGAACCATTCTCATAAACCTCTTCTGCACTTTCCCCAATGCGTTCACATCCTTCCTATAGTGTGGCGCCCAGAACTGTACACAATACTCCAGCTGAGGTCTTGTACAAGTTCATCATAACCTCCCTACTCTTGTACTCTATGCCCCTATTAATGAAGCCTAGAATACTGTATGCTTTAGAAACAGCTCTCTCTACCTGTCCTGTCACCTTTGATGACTTATGTACTATTACACCCAGGTCTCTCTGCTCCTGCACACCCTTAGAATAGTGAGCTTTATTTTATACTGTCTCTCCATGTTCTTTGTACCAAAGTGTATCACCTCACCCTTCTCCACATTGAACTTCATCTGCCACCTATCTGCCCACTCCACCAATGTATCAATGTCCTTTTGAAGTTCTACACAGTCCTCCTCACATTTACAATTCTCCCAAGTTTTGTGTCATCCGCAAACTTTGAAATTGTCCCCTGCACACCAATATTTATCAGGAGGCTGACATTTTCCCAATGCAATGTAACTGCAACATTGTCCACAACCCACCTATTTGCAGAAACCTACTAAATAGATGAGGAACATCGTCAAATCCAATAACGCATCAGCAGATTCAACAAAACCAATGGCTATCTTCTTTTATAAACTTATATTTGAATGAGCCAGAAAATGTGATCCTTCTCTGACTAGAATATCTTCTAAAACTCTCTCATTTGAAGTACTGCATCAATTTGAAAAGCTGTTTTTAAAAGCTCAATTACATCGCATGTACATTTGCTGGAAGATCTGTGTAAATTATTAATAGACACTAACCACAAAACACAGGAACCGTTAGCAAAACCCAAGTGCAGGTGGTTTAGCTGTCAAACGATGGCCTTGTCTGATTATTAGCTGTTGTTCTGTTTCAATTGTATTCTGTACAATACATCAGTCACATGTTAAACAATTCAGAGAATTCTCTCCTCTAATTCAGCTGACAGGTTTTATATTCTTCGATACAGGAGGGAACAAGCACAGCCAGCTTAATACAACTACATTTGGACAAAGCTAGCCATTTTTACTGGAGATGGTTGTAATTGCCACCATCAGTCATGGATCAGTGGGTAACACTTTCGCCTCTTGAATCATGTCCCGCTCCGAAACTTGAGTGCATAATCCAGGTGATACTCCAATGCAGTACTGAGGGAGCGCTGAACTGGTGGGAGATGCCATCCTTCAGATGGGATGTCAAACTGAGGCCCTGTCTGCCCTCTTGGGTTATGTAGGAAGATCCCATGTCACTATTTCAAATAAGGAGCAGTGGATTTGCACCTGGTGCCCTGGTCAGTATTTATCCCTCAACCAACAGCACTGAAATAAATTAACCTGTCATTTATCTCATTGATGTTTATGGGATCTTGCTGCGTGCAAATTAACTTCCGCATTTCCAACATTACAACTGTGACTATGCTTCAACAAAATATCACACGTTAGCTGTAAATCTCATTGGGGAAACTCCCAAGGTTCTGAAAGGTGCTATATAAATGCAAGTTTTTTTTTCTTTTGCCATTGGCCTAAGAGACACTGATTTCTTGATCACTACTACAGGATGGCCTGTTCCTATCTTTGCTAACAGACAATCAACGCTAACATCCTTAGTTGAAACGCAACTCTAAACAAAACTGTTGTCATTGATTGGGAGGGACAATGTCCTTATAATCTAGAAGAGGCCTATTTTAGTGAAGCTAACCCTGCTACAGTATCAACCAATGACCTAAGGCTCCTCAGTCACAGGGCAGCTATTGGCTGATATCGGTTACCAGTTTTTGGCAAATGCTAGAAGCAGCAGCTTTTGTTTCCAGAGATCTTCGAAACCATCACTCCACACAAGTTGGCGCTCAGGTCTGTAAATCGTTGGAAGGCGCTCCATTGTTAATGTACAGCTAGAAGAAAGGCTTTGTTAAGGGCCCAGCACAGGATCAGAGAAGCCTTGTGCTACATTTTTATTGTCACAATAGCATTGCGTTGGAAGTTAACTGTTACATGCAGCTCTCCTACTGAGCTTGAAATAAGTCCAGTTACGTCAAAGACAATATGCACAGGTACTACAAGTATCCCCAACAGGGAAAGACAGAGCATTCATTGCGAATCTTAAGAAACAGCCCTGAGACCAAAACCCTCTAGACCACCACCAAATCCACTCAAACCTGATAGGGTGAAGTGCACAAACATCGACAAAGGATACGGGAGCACAAACTTACAGAATTCATGCAACGTGCACAAAAACTTAAAAAATAAGATGATGCAAGATGGAAAGGAATGGGTTCCCATGAAGCAACCAAAGCCAAGGCCCTTGGTGATGGCAGAAAAGATTGAATAGTTAATGCCAATCTTTACTTTTTTTAAAACTTGTTTTTCAACTTCTAGACTAACTACTCCAACACACTCCTGCTCCCCACCAAGCTCCCCCACCCACCTCCCCCATTCACCCTTTCTCATCTCTTATTCTGTTCTTTCCTGAGAGTTGTGTCTTCTGTATTCCAGTGACATGCCTGTAAATTATTTCTGCAATTTCTCCAGTGTTTCACTAATGGTTGTGCAATATAGAGATCAAAATAGCACACAGGTGCTCCAAGTGTGGTCTAACCCAAAGTATTATATAAATCTGCCCCTACTTTTGCATTATAGTCTTCCAGAAATTAATCCCAGGTCTTTTCACTCTATGATCTTATCAACTTGTGTTGCTACTTTTAGTAATTTATATTTTCAGATCTCTTTGCTTCTCCACCCCATTTAGCTTCTTACCTTCTGAAAAATAAATGACTTTCATATTCCTCCCACCAAAGTGAACCAAAATCACTTTTCACGATACAATCACCAAATGATTATGGGAAATGAGACAACCATTCAGCCTGTTGCATCTGTGCCAGCTCTCTGCAAGAGAAATTCAGCTGGTCCCACTCCCATCTTTTCCCTGTGGCCCTGCAAATCTTCTCTCTTCAGATAGTTATTCAATTCCCTTCAGAAAGCCTCGAAAGGATCTGCCTCCACCGCACTCTCCGGCAGCTTGTGTTCCAGACCCTAACTACTCACTGCGGGAAAGCTGAGATTTCATTTTGTTTGCAGAGTAGAGTTTACCAAAAAGGAACTGAGAGCTTTGATGAAAGGGAAACACTGAACTACAGCTGGCAATTAGGATCGTGTCTTGTAACATGGGTATAGGAAGTTAAGGCTTGCAAATAGACCAAGTGGAAAGCTAGTATGTACCCCAAAGGAGCAGCTGCAATTCTCCACATGCACAGCATTCCCCAATGGAAGCACACACTGAGATTCCAACAGAAAACCCTATAGAACAGGAGGAAAATTTAGAGAGGAAGTAATCCTAAACTGTTGCTGTATACTTATCGGCTGTGGAGCAGTTTTAGCAGAAGCACAGTAGTGACATTCCCAATAGAAAATACTTTGACCTCAAAATACCTATTACAGTACGGCCCTTTGATCTCTTGGTATCTAAATGAAGTCACCAACATCGAAATGGCTGGTGTGCCAGTTACATCAAGTAATCTCACCATTGTGGTGCTGGGTGGGTCAGTAGATTAAAAAAATCAAATCTAATGCAATACACAATACAGCAAAATCAAAAGTCTACGTTCCACTGTCAAGAGCGTCAGTAACCAGAGTACACAGCTTCACAAGGTAATTGACCAAAGAACCAAGTGGGAGATAAATTTTATGCAGCAGGCTTTGACAATCTGCCTAACAAGGTGGTGGAAGCAGATTCAATAGTAACTTTCAGAAGGAAATTGAGTAAATACTTGAAAATGAAACATTTGCAGGGCTCTGAAGAAAGGATAGCAGAGAGGCAGTACAGACACGATGGGCCAAATGGCCTCCACCTGTGTTGCATCATTCTGCGATTTGATTCATTGCCTGAAGTGTTCCTTGGTTTCATACTGCAGCTCAGTTGCACTTCCTGATTGTGGTGCTTGTCAGCTCTATTGATCTCTACATGCACTCTTTCTTTGATTAATAATCCTAATCTTTTGTTGTGGAACAATTTGTGTGTGTCACTGATCATACATTGCATAGATTGGAAATCCTTGAGAAAGACTCAGCGTACTGAAGCAGAACATGCTGGGAGGAAATTCAAACAGCCAAGGTAAGAACACAGGGGAAAATACCATCTCCCACCAATAAGCCTTTGTTTCCTAAAAAAAAACAACTCCCCAGTCAAATCAAAAATATGTAGTATACTCAATCATGAGAGGTTACAGCTAAGGTGCGTGATCACTAAGAGAGCAATCAGGATCAACCAGACTGGTAGATCGAGCTTTAGAATCTTCTGTTGCAGTGATAATTGCCAAAACACCATCTTTCAGAAGAAACTGACTCATCACAAGGGGTGGGGGGGTGGGGGGGGGAGAACAACAACAGAAACATCCTTGGGCTGTTGGAACAAATCCCTAACAGGTGCGCACCTAAGACAGTCATATGTTTAAGTTTGGATCTCAGCAGTTTAATCCCACAAAACAATTTTAAAATGCTCAGCAAGATCCCAAAAGCATCAATGTGATAATGGCCAGGTAGCCTGTTTCTGTGACGTTAATTGCAGGATATATATATTGGTCAAGACACCGGGATGAGCTTCACTGCCATTCTTGCAATGGAACCCTGAGAGCTTTTACATCCACCCAAGAGAGCAGACAGGGCCTCGGTTTAAAGCCTCATCCAAAAAAAAAGGGACCTCTGCTGGCGCGACACTCCGATAGTACGATGCTGGAGTGTCAGTCTGGATTGTGCGCTCAGGTCTCTGGAGTGGGGTTTGAACCACAACCTCAGCCCTACGGCTGAGGATCAGTACTTCCTTTATCGGTTTACGAATTTCACTTTCAAAAGAGCATTCCCAATCACTGTTAACAGCTAAAGCAGCAATGCCAGCCTGCCTGCAAATATGCAGAATGTAACAATTCTAGCGCATGCCATAACCTGCCTGATGCACTTATCACAGGTTAATTTGCCATTCTTTTTCAATCATGCCCAGTTGGCAACTCCTTTCCAAAAGGAGTTTCTCGTTAGCTTGTTCCAACCAAAAGAATGAAAATATGATTTTCACAACTGCGCAATTTTATTTTTAAAAATTTGATTTTAATCATGGGTGGTTAAGTACAGATGAGGGAGTCCATTTGGCCCACTGGCCCTTCCTTAAATACCAATGGTGCCTTTGGCCCAATAACACCAGAGACCTCCCTTCCCTTTGTCTACCTGGGACACCATCCCATCCTTCACATTCACCGTCGTCAACCACACAAAGTCAGCTCTTCCCATCGTAAACAATGTCACAAAACCTGTAACCGTAGAAGGGGGTGACGTGGCTCATTGCATTGGTCTTTGAACAACTGGTCTTTCAGCAACAATTGCATTTATATGGCGCCTTTGATGCGGTAAAACATCCTAAGGCTCTTCACAGATGGGTCATCAGGCAAAAGGCTTGAGGCTGAGCGAAAGGGGGAGATATAAAGGCGTGTGTTTTAAGCTGTGGTTAAAGGAGGAGATGGTGGCAATTCCTGAGCTTTAGGGCCTTGGCATGGCCACTGATGTTAGGGCAAACAAAGCGAAGAAAATGCATTGATTGGTTCCAGGAACGATAGTCAAAAATAGCAGACTTTTCCAACGTAGCAGACATGTACTCCAGAGATTTTTCAGTGTTCCGCAATCAGATATCATAATGCCAGACTGGATGAACCATGTCAACAATGTGACAGGGAGAACTACCAGCAGTGGTTACTCCTGCACTCCAGGGCTTCTTTGAAGCAGATTGTTTCCTTTCACTAATACCTCCTTTACTTTTACGAAACCAATTTGCAACCCATTGAGTTTTGCTGGTTAGACTTGGGATTTGTATGGCATTTATGAAAGAATTAAAGCTTCTCAGAATTTAGTCTGCATTGTGGTTTTATTACCGCTGTTACCATTATAGTTATTTCTTTGTTTGCATTCACCACAAAGATTGGCCCTCATAGCAAACCCATGCTCCCGGCAAACTATTTTGGATCACATTGCCGGAAGGAAACCTTTTCACCTTTGGAAAATGTATGGACAAAGGTGATGTCCTCACACTGTGTGCTGCAGATTTCTCCAAACTAGCAGAAATCACAAATCATACAATTCAGGCTACAACCTAAGCTGCTTTAATTTTAAAAAGTAAGGTTACAAAGAATCAATAATCAACTGGCATGAGAGCGTGAAAGTTGTGCTTAACGTTGTGGTATCTGGTGCAAAGCAAAATAAATTCTGAGATCACAGCTATTCCCTTCAGTAACTTTCAAACATGACCTCAGTGTCATCATGACCTCTCAACTCCCTGACCCACAGAGTGAACAGGAAACTGAAGAACACGGAACAGCAACCTGGAGAGATGGTAGCACTCTCATCTTGAGTCAGAGGGATATGGGTTCAAATCCCACTCGAGACTGACACTTCAGTGCATTGCAATTTGTGAGAACATCAGAAACACAGAATGCTTACAGCACAGGCCGAGGCCATTCAGAATGTCATGTTTGTGCTGGCCCTCTGCAAGAGTAATGCAGTTAGCCCCACACCCCTGCAAATATTTTCCCTTCAGATAATTATCCAATTCTCTTTCATATTAAACCTGCCTCCACCACACTCTCAGGCAGTGCATTCCAGATCCTAACCACTTGCTGCACTCAAGCTAGCAATCAGGTTTCTTACATTAAGAATTTTGACAAAATCGGCTGTAAAGCACTTTGGGACATCCTGAGGATGTGAAAGGTGCTATAGAAATGCAAATACTTGTATTTCTAAAACAAAGTAATGAAATGTAGGCAGTGAAGAGTGATCAAGGACCACATTCCCCCCTCCTTCAATGACTGTTTTTAACAGGATTAAAATAAAAACACAATAAGCTGAATAAATAAACAAAACTGAAAACAAAGGCAACAGCAAATATGTGGGTCTTGTGTCTGAAGCAGCAGCTTTTGTGTTTTTTCCCCAGTTGCCCAACAATAAAATAGCTCAAATCAACCATGACTTTGAGTGTCCTGCCAGGTCCAAAACAATCAGCTGGTTACCAATAGCCAACAAGGAGCAACTATCACAAAACAGTCAGGTCAAGGACCAACAAGCACAGGCCAATGACAGTTGTGAATTTTTTTTGAGTCACGTCCTTACCGACAAACCAATCAGCCGCCCAGCAACAGACAAGCCCTATCTGGCACGGAATTAGTTGTTTTCACATTTATGATTCAAATGCAAAGCTTGCGAGGAAAAACAGTTGATCTATTTTGCAGAACTACAAATTCAAGGGCAGAGCTGCAACAATGTCTTTGGGACACCCAACTCCAGGCTGCATGCCAATAAATCTAGTTGCATAATCGCCATAGTCAAGGACAAAGCATTGTTGAATAGCAGCTCCAGAACATGAAGCCTGATTCTCAGTATAGCAATGTGGTACCTCAATGGATTGTAATCGATAACCAGTCCAAGAGACTGCCCGAAATTAAAACTAACCAGTAAACAATCAGGAATTGGGCATTTCAGTGGTTACTTGTTACTTCTTTGAGTACTAAAGCAGTTGGCTGACCACCCCAAATGGGCACATTATGAAGCTGAATTTAATAAACCTGGTAATACATGGGTTCTAGAATGAATAGCCGTGAAACTGACCGATGCAGGTTAAAAAATGCAGCTTAGAAAGAAAAGAATGAATTTGCATTTATATAGCGCTTTTCACAACCGCAGAACATCAAAATTTTCAGACAGGGTGCTGCTTTTGAAGTGTAGTCACTGGTGTGTTTGTAAGAAATGGAGGGACCACACACAGCAATGTTCTTCCAGGTGAAACAATGAAGAGCAATGAGATAATGATCAGAAAATCCATTTTACTGAAACAAAGGCAAAACACTACAGACCCTGGAAGCCCAAACTATAAACAGAAAATGCTGGAAATACTCAGTGAGCCAGGCAGCAACTGTGGGGAGAGTGAGAGTGTTAATGTTTCAAGTCATTGATCATTCACTAGAACTGGAACAATTTAGAGATGCATTAGGTTTTAAACAAGTATAGAGATAGCGAAAGGGGAGAGAGGAGGGGAAAGGAGGAAAGGACAAAAAGGTAGGTCTGTGATGTCAATGCCTAACAATCCTTAACAATGTAATTGATAAATGTCAATTACATTGCTAAGGTTAAAAGAAACAGGTTATGGGTATTAATTACCTTTGAACACATGTCCCTGCTTGTCACACAGGAGACTGGAATTCAATTGATCGACCAGGAGCAGTCATTGTCTAAGTAATTACTGACTGAAGCAGTCGATCTGTTTGAGCGGACTGGAAAACGCCACAACAACTTGCAAGTCAAAAACAAAAATACCTGGAAAAACTGTAAAAAAAATTTGCATGTCACGTGTCTGTTGATGACCAGCTCGGGGCCAAAGCCATCCACAGCTTTAAAATGGAGGTGCTTGGTCCCGACTGCACCCAAGGTGTCGAGGCGGCCCAAGCATGCGGTGGACTCCTGTCTGAACGGACCCCCTTTCAGACGGAATTTCACATCGGCCCCAGGTCCCAAAACCTTCCTTGGGAACCTGAGCCCCACAGTTTGAGCTTCCTTGCAGAAATTCCCTCCATGCCTTTCCACTCTGCACAGAGGGGTTTCCTGTATGGGCTGCTGCTGTACACCCTCCACTTCCTCGCCCTCGTCAACTGGACACACAGTTGTGTTCTGTCCTGCCATCCAGAGGTGGTGGGGGTCCCCAGTGAAGGGCTCTCTATGTAGGAGCCCTCCCCTTTACTATCAGGGATTTGAAGTGGAGGGTGTTGCATGCAGCAATCTCATGTAATAGGAGGCTGAGATGGTTCGCGGACTCCCAGGCTGCCGGTAATTTCTGCTGCCTTGAAGAGTCAGTGTTCCATGTTTATACAGAGAGTGCAAGAGGTGGCAGCCCCTTTTTGATTATTTGAAGGGGCTGCTCCTCAAATTCTGGATGCACTTCAGCTGCATGCTGATCTTTGGCCACTCAGTGCAGAGGACCTTCTCATTGGTCTGCTCCTGAGCCTGGCCAAAGTAACCAGGCAGCAGGCAATGGAGAGGGGTTCTTAGACCTGACTGTCTGCCCCTATTCCATGGCTATGTTCGCAGCCAGGTGTGCCTGGAAAGAGAGCATGGGGTGTCTACCAGTACGCTTGACCTGGTGCTGCAGGGGATGGAGTGCATCAGCCCCGGGAATGACATTTTGATTTCATCCTTTGAAAGTTTTAATTTTGTTATAGTGCTCATTTAAGGGACTGTCACTCTTGTTTATTAGTTTATTTTATTGATTTATGGCTTTTCAAAAGGATATAAATAGGAGATAGCTGGGACACTGGGTTGTGTGTAAGGACAGCTGAGACTGAAAAAGTCAGTAAACTCTCGGTAAAGAAAAGCGCTTTGTATTGGTTTCAGCTTCACCAATCCGCTTGGGTCCTGTTAACACGTGATAGGTTGGAGGGCAGGAGAGATTAACTGGGATAAAGTGTGATGGTACAAGACAAAAGGAAATGGTAATGGGTCAAATAAAGGAACAAGAGCTGGGTCTAGAGGAAGTATAAATGGCAACAGCAAAATCATTACCAACCCCTGCTGGCTGATAAAAATAGAGTGGTGGTTATTATCTGAAATAATAACCATTATTATTTCAGTAATAAATGAAATATTGAGTTGAGTCTGAAAGTCTGAAGTGCCTAATCAAAAGAAGAGGTATTGTTACTTGAGTTTATATTGAGCGTCATTGGAACAGTGTAGGAGGTCGAGGATGGAGAGGTCAGAGTGCGAGTAGACTAGAAATTTAAAACAATACATGACTAGAGGCTCAAGGCCATGCTTGGAGACTGAACATTCAGCAAAATGATCACCCAACCTAAATTGAAAGAAGCACAAGTAAACCATTGTTTCACCAGGAGTGGGGTTAGGGATCCTGGATAGTGAGAAGGGAGGGAGGTAAAGAACAGGGTGTTGCCTTTCCTGCATTTGCATGGAAAGGAAAGGAAAGATGTTGCAGATGGTTGAAGATTGAAGTAGTGTATTTGAGAGAAAAGCATAAATGTGGGAAGGGGAAAGATGTGTTTGATGGTGGCTTCACACTGATGGTGGAAAATGGTCCATTGCATAAGGAGGCTGATGGGGTAGAAGGTGAGAACAAGTGGAACCCTATCCTGGCCCTGCAAGGAAGGGGAAGGGATGAGAGCTGAAGTGCGGGAAATGGGATGGATACGATGGAGGGGAATCCCCAGTTGAGGAAAATGGAATAAATATCAGAGGCACTGGTTTGGCAGTGGCATTGTCAGAACAGAAGTGACAGATGGAAAAACTGGGAGAATGGAATAGAATCCTTACAAGGGCCGGGATGAGGGGAAATCTAATCAAGGCAACTGTGGGAGTCAGTTGACTTATTGTGGATGTTATGGAATATTGTGTTCAGATTTCCAATATCTGCAGCACTTTGCTTTGTACCAGCATTTTCCAAAACTCATTTTCACAACCACATCTCCTCCCTCAGCAACTGACTCTGGCTCTGATGCAAACCATAGGGATACTGAAAATCCAGCCGTGTGTTTCGGATCCACCCACGATTACAGATATCTCCTAGACATTCAACGTTCCTTGAACTACTATTCTTGCTGCATCCTGAGATCCACACCCACCACCACATGAACCTCTATCTCTTCAGCAGCACCAATTCACTCTCTCAAAGCTCTCTTGGTCCAGTTTTATTTTAATCTTTCAACTTATCTGAACTTTGAGAAAACTAACTTTTTATCTTCCTTTCAGGTGTGAAGGATGACAGGTTTCAATAATTCATGGGTACCAATGCTCCTCTGGATCTTTCTTCACCTTCACTTCCCTCTGACTCCATCTGTTCTTCCAATATCACTCTTTGCTGTGTAATAATGATGTCCTCTCATCTACCTCTTTCAGACACTGAACAACCTATCCTTAGCAAACGTCTCAGCTTCGTCTACTAATACTCCCACTCCAATGAATTTCAAGCCCAGCATGACGCTGAGCTCTTTTGTTGTCTTCACCTCCTCACCCACTTCTTTGGTCAAGAGTCTTCCTCCCTCACAATGGACCCTTCAGAATTCTCGTTCCACCAGGAACCCTCCCTCTAGCCACTTTTCCTGTCCACATCATTTCATTGGGAACAGCCTGCACCTCAATTTCTCAACCAGTGACATTCCCTTCTTTCAGGTCCAACTTGAACACAGTCAAACCTGCTGACAAGGGTTGCAGCTTTTGTTGTTTGGTGAACCAACCTTTACTTAGCGGAGGCTGAACGCCAACTCTCTGACGTCCTCCTACCTCCCCAGGGCCATGCCCCCACCACCAAACATCAAGCCATGGTCTTCCAAACTGTCATTGAACCCACAGACTCCCAACAGCTTCTTGGGCTACACTTCCTCACACCCTCCCTTCTGTAAAGGCTATTCCATTCTCCCAATTTCTTCATATCCATTGCATCTGTTCTGTTGATGCAATCTTCCATACTAGCACCTCTGAGACGTCTTCCATTTTCCTCAACTGAGGCTTTTCCCCACCATGGGCCCTTCACTGTGTCGGACCATTTCCTGGAATCCTGATCTCATCCCTTCCTCCCAGGGCCACAATGAGCTTCCCCCTTTCGTCATGACCTTCCACTGCCTCAGTGGACTTAGACTTCTCAAACTTTTACATCACGCGAATTTGTTACAAGATATTATTAAATTGGATCACACAAATTGAGGGATTAGGGAAACATGCTACAGTCTAATTCAAAAACACCTCTGCTGACGGAGAGACGGAGAGGGGATAAGGAAGTTCAGTGTCTCCGTCTCCTGTCCAGAACAAAACATTCTTCCATTTGAAGCAAAACGGTTTGTCCCAATTAACTTACCTCTGAATTTCTTTGGAGGATTGGCCAGATCTCCAGCTTCTGGCTGAACCACACATCTATCATCCACCAACCTATGAAAAGGAAAGCATTTTAATTAGCTGAGACACCAAAGTGCGAGTTTATTCTTAACTTTGTAATCTATAAACACATCTTTATAGAGATGGGCTAAGATTACGTTTGCTCCTTCCAAACAGTAAGATGCATTATAGATCAATTAAATATATTAAACTCTTTAATGACCAGGTGGCCAGATGGATTAATATTGGATTACAAAGTAATATTTATTCTGCATCCTCCCATATTACTTTTGTAGCAACAAGATTATCTGACACAGGAAAGTAAACCTCTCACACCCTGCCACGTGATAGAGGGTAGCAGTCAAACACTCCACATACAAATACCACTGCAGTGACATATTAAGAATGTGGACAAAAGTAAAGTTTCCAGAATTGGTGCTTCCATTTAGACAGGGAGGATTCAGCCCACTGAACCCACTCAATCCCTCATTTTTCCTAAATTCCTTAATATTCTTATTTCCCCATGTGTAATTCAATTGGCAGCACTCTTCTCTAGTCAGAAGATACAAGTTCAAGTCCCCACTCCAAAGACTTTGAACACAAAATCTAGGTTGATATCCCCAGTGCAGTTTCGAGGCAGTGCTGCACTGCGAGAGGTGCATCTGACAGATGTGATGCTCAACGTGTATGCCTTCTTGAATGGACATAAGCAATCCCATGTATATTTTGAATAAGAGTTCAGGGAGCTCTCCCTGATATCCTGGCCAATATTTATTTCTCAGCTGACATCACTAAAACAGACTATTATGTCATTACAGTTTGTGGGATCTTATTGCGTGTAAATTGGTTGCTCTGTTTTTTACAATGCAACAGTGGCTGTAATGCACTTAGGGGTGTCCTGGGGCCATGAGAAGACCCTTATATAAATGCAAATCTTGATTTCTTACTTTCTCTATCCCTTTCAAGCACCTTACTTGATTCTGCATCCAAGGCTTTTTGGGGTATGTTGCTCTGCACAGACACTTTTTCTTCTTTTAATTTCATCCATCTAATCTTAAGAATATGTTTCCTGGTTCAGCATTTAAATACTTAAAAGGAGAAGCCGTACTTCTGCTATTACAAATGCAGGATTTCATGAGATGGTTATGTTTTAAACGGTCTCTTTTAATTCAAGGTAAAATGGAGTAGTTGAGAGGGGCACATGGCTTCCTCCTAATTCTGCCCAGCCACAGACCCATGTAACCTGGTTGCCATGGGGACAGGAACCCAGGTCAAGCTCTATTGTAAGCAAGATGCCAATTTTTTACACCTGGAAACAAAGGAAAATACAACTGAACTTACTGCTGCTAGATTTACTGATCCAGGAACCCTGGATAGAGAGAGAAAGTGTTTACCAGAGGGAGAGAGACAGGAAAACAGCAGCCACTGCGAACATGGAGGCAAAAGGAAGTTTTCTGTTGGCCATCAGGCAGGATGCTGGTGGGAGCTGATTCTCTGGTTGAAGAGATGGCACCTGTGAAGATTTAAGGTTACTGGAAGGTTCGCCCTGGCATGGCTGGGAGAATGAATCACTGGGTGCTTGAAGATGATTCAGGGACTCTCCGAAGATTGATGGAAAAGACCTTGAATGGGCACTGGACATTGCCACTCAGTTAATTGGGGAGATGTGAGCCTGTTGGAATTTGAGAGTAATTTTGGATGATTTCTGTAAAGAGTACAATTCTGTGGAGAGTGTGGTGTAATGTATCAGCAAGTTGAGGGGTTTTCAGTTGCATTAGGAAGTTAAGGGTGAATATCTTTTCTGTAGTTTAGAGTCTTAGTTGTCCCCAAGTAATGTTAAATGATATTTATTTTAGTTTGTTTGTTACAGTATAATCTTAAAACTTGAAATCTTGCCGTGCAATTCCTTTGTACTGATCACTGGAAAATTTCTCGGTTTTAAAAATTAATTGGTCTCTACAGGGATCATGACACCAGCTAACTTGATTGAAATGTTTAAGGCCTTTACGGCTCCACATGTCTCAGGAATATTTTTTTAAATTTGTATTTCGCAGGTGGGTGTTGCTGATTAGGCCAACACATTTTATTGCCCTTCCCTAATTGCCCTCGAGAAGGTGGTGGTGAGCCACGCTCGTGAACTGCTACAGACCATGAGGTGTAGGTACACCCACAGTGCTGTTAGGAAGGGAGTTCCAGGATTTTGACCCAGCGACAGTGAAGGAACAGCAATATAATTCTAATCAGGATGGTGAGTGGCTTGGAGGGCAGCTTCCAAATGGTGGAGTTCCCATGTATCTGCTGCCCTTTGTCCTTCAGGCTGGTGAGTTCCTGGGTTTGGAAGGTGCTTCAAAGGGGCCTTGGTGAATTTCTGCAGTGCATCTTGTAGATGGTGCACACTGCTGCTACTGTGCATCGGTGGTGGAGGGAGTGGATGTTGAAGGTGGGGAATGGGCGCCAATCAAGTGGGCGCCTTGTCCTGGATGGTGTCAAGCTTCTTGAGTGTTTTTGGATCTGCACGCATCCAGGCAACTTGGGAATATTCCATCACACTCCTGACTTGTGCCTCATAGATGGTGGACAGGCTTTGGGGAGTCAGGAGGGGAGTTATCCATTGGAGAATCCCCAGCCTCTGACCTGCTCTTGTAGCCGGTGTTTATACAGCTGATCCAATTCAGTTTTTGGTCAATCCCCAGATGTTGATAGTGGGGATTCAGTGATAGTAATGCCACTGAATGAAAGGGAGATTCTCTTTTGTTGGAGGTGGTCATTGTCTGGCACGAAAATTACTTGTCACTTGTCAGCCCAAGCCTGAATGTTGTCCAGATCTTGCTGCATTTGGGCATGGACTGCTTCAGTATCTGAGGAGTCATGAATGGTGAACATTGCAATCAGCAGCAACATCCAGGCCTCTGACCTTATGATGGAGGGAAAATCATTGATGAAGCAGCTGAAGATGGTTTGACCTAGGACACTATCCTAAGGAACACCTGCAGTGTTGTCTTAGGACGGAGATGATTGACATCCGACAATCACAATCATCTTCCTTTGTGCTAGGTCTGACTCCAACCAGTGGAGAGTTTTCCCCCTGTTTCTCATTGACTCCAGTTTTGCTGGGGCTCCCTGATGCCACACTTGGTCAAATGCTGCCTTGATGCCAAGGGCAGTCACTCTCATCTCACCTCTTGAGTTCAGCTCCTTTGTCCATGTTTGGATTAAGGTTGTAATGAGGTCAGGAGCTCAGTGGCCCTGGCAGAACCTAAACTGAGCAAGTGCTGCTGGATAACACTGTCGATGACACTTTCTATCACTTCGCTGATGACCAAGAGTAGACTGATGGGGCAGTAAATGGCTAGGTTGGATTTGTCCTGCTTTTTGTCTAGACCTATAATCTATATAATTATAACTATAATCTAACTATTTAACTATATGATCTATTAACAACTATATAATTTAACAAAATCACCTATACAATTTGTCTGAATCTATAATCTAGATTTATCCAGTCTCTGATCACGGCTACTATCCTGGCCACTGCTTTGGGATTGTGTCCCCCTGTCAGTGCTCCTGCTGGATTTCAGAGGAACAGGAGTAGGCCATTCAGCCCATTAAGCTTGCTACACCATTCAGTTAGATCATGGCTGATCTTTGTCTCAACTCCATTTACCCTCCTTTGTTGCATACACCTTGACATCCTTGCCCAACAAAATTCTAGTAATCTCAAGAGTTCAAGTGGATACAGGACTATAATCTCACATGTGCTTTACTAACAATGGCATTAATGGATGAGATTGGAAAAAAGGTCACGTACCAAAACATCCTCCCACACCCACCCACACCTCCCCCCATATCTACATTCAATAGATCGTGGAGCATAACATTCAATATATGAAGTCCTACAGAAAGGCTCCGCTGCACACTGGGATGATCCTTGTAGAATTTATAATGATTGAAAAATCCAAGCACTTGCTCAGTTTAGGTTCTACCAGGGCCAAGTTCAGTTCTTTTCAAATTCTTTGATGAGATGTGGGTGTCGCTGGCGAGGCCAGCAATTTTGGCCCATTCCAAATTGCCCTTGAACTGAGTGGCTTGCTAGGCCATTTCAGAGGGCAGTTCAGAATCAACCAAATTGCTGTGGGTCTGGAGTCACATGTAGGCCAGACCAGGTAAGGACAGCAGATTTCCTTCTCTAAAGGGCATTTGTGAACCTAGATAGGTTCTTACAGCTATCAACGGTCACCATTACTGAGATTAGCTTTCAATTCCAGATTTTCTTAATTGAATTTAAATTCCACCCTAGCTGACATGGTGGGATTTGAACCCATGTCCCCAGATCATTAGCCTGGCCTCTGGATTGTCAGTCCAATGACATTATCACTATGCCAATTTTTACTCCTTTACTGGTATCTTGCACTTTGGCTCAAAACTTGCTTTGATTATTGTCAAATTTTTTGACTATTGTCTCATATATTGACTAAAACAACAACATCTTATATATCAGAAACATTTTCTTTGATGCATTATAACAGTTATCTTGGTTCCATTATACAACAAAATGAGCATAAATAAACTCAAAAGACCCCAGGCCATCTCATTTATCCACTGGTCTGAATGATTTCATATTGAACACATGCCAGCTTCAATATCCATTGTTAATATCACACTGTTACACTGCAGTGCGCTGCACACCTGAAAGCCAACTTAGCCCCGCCAGAATGAAGTCTGCCTACCTTTCCTTTCCAATGAGTCAAATAGACAACTCACACCACCTGATCACTAAAAATTCACATGTTCTGATGCATTTAAATAATGGATATAAAACTCATATTAGAAACTATACAGATCTGAAAAAACAGCAGGGAGCTTTACTTCCCTGTACTCTGTATCAGGCTCAAAGTGGAATACTGGACAGTTTTAATCGCCTAAAGGGATCAGGGGGACATTCAGATATTCTACCACTGCTCCTGCTAACTGGCCTGGGGTTTTTACCTGCTTTCTCACCTCCCCCAGGGCAGGTGAGGGAATATATCTATTGTAGGCTATAAGGTATCACAATGATGTGAGACAAGCTGCTTGGACCAGTTGATCCTTTAATTATTTGCTCCTTATTTTCATGTGCTTGCCTTTTTTGTATTTTTTTTAATATTTGGAATGCTTTTCTGTTTATACTCCCAAATGACCTCAAAAGCACGTTGGCACAGGTTGTGTTCATAGTACATTAATAGTTCATCACAGCTCTTTAATTTAGCTTTATTTGACCTTAACCAATGCAGATAATCTACACTACAGAACACCGTCTGAGCTGTAAGGAAATATTAAAAGGTAAGGAAGGACTGGGGCCCCAATTTTAAATTGTATAAGGCCAGCTCTAGGTTGGATGTAGGGGGGGGTGGGGGAGCGGGGGGTGCAGTGGGGTGGTTTCTTTTCCCAGAGAATAGTGAACCTCTGGAACAGGCTGCTGGCTTGAGCGGTGGTGCTGACTCACTCACTGAATTTTTAAAAGCAAGGGCTTCTGTTTGGGACAGATATCACCTCTTACTGAAGGTAGGTACTTCAGGACATTCGGGGCCAAAGTGATGTGGACTAGTTTGAATCATCTAGGCAGATTGGAGAGGAATTTCCTAGATATTTCAGCCAAATTGTCTTGGGTTTTCCCCTCTCCTACATGGTATTGGGTGGGGTGGGTATGTGTATATTGTGACATGCAAGTTAACAAAATTGTGTAGTACATGCTGGATAGACTGGAGCATCTTTATCTGCCCATCGTTGTTCATGTTTATTGTCTGTATTGTCCTCCCAAACGACTTGAAAACAAGGGATTTGTTTTGGGGACAGCAGACTGCCAGAATATTATGTTCAATGACCTTCAATTTGTCAACACAATAATTTGGCTTGTCAACACTACAAAAGAGTTGCAGTTTCTTGCAAATCAATCCGAAAAGCACATTACTTTCCTTTGAACCCTTTATCTGCACTTGGAGCTGTGTTGCTACCTAGTCACAAAGCAGCTCCAGATCATTGTATACTGTGGTGATAAGGTTCAAGGACGGTATAGTTCAATTTGCCTTAACCTACAGAAACGAAAGTCTGATTACTCCAGGCCAGACTGCACTATACTCACATAGGTTGTTGTGCTAACCCAGTGTTGTTTGGTAGAAATCTTTAGCCAGAGGTGAGGCTATAGTGACGCTGTTTTCACCATATGCAGTAATTTTAGTGGAAGACACCTCTCACACAATGCAGGTAAATATATATTTTTACTAAACAAACATGACCTACCCACCGCACCTACTAATATTTTCGGAATGTGCGATCCCTTTAATTTTTTTTTTTGCATAGCCACATGCCTGGTCACTTAAAGGGTCCGACTTGTTGGTGGCCAATGCAGGAATTTCCGGGTTGCTGCGTGGCCCCCGTTGATATGAGGGAGCATTGCTCCTACCACTCGGTAACCAAGGAGATAAAGCATTCATATCGATCAATAAACGCGTGCTCACTCTGCTTTTCTTCGCCAACAAACACACAAAAAGGTTCAAGTTCACACGCATACACCATGTGAACACGAGCACTGACAGCAGCATCTGTTACTCATTTATTATTGACTAACCAGAAATGCAATTAACCTCATTTGGATCCCCAATTAGCCACATATGGCTGGTGACCAAGTAGCAAACTGCTTTGTGACAAGCAGTATATACTCTGTCTATATTATCAGCGCAACAATCCCAGGAGCCAAGAAGCACACCTCTATCCAATTGACAATGATTCCAAGACTCCTCCAGAGTTCAATTTATAACAAAATTACTCCGGAGACTTGTAAGATACACAGGAATCACAATGAACATTGAAAACTTGATCACCTAACTTTACATATACCATTATAGCCCGACAAAGTAACTGCCACATTAGAAGGTCCCACAGCACACATCTAGATTTACAGCAGTTTACATGGACTTTGGAGCAATTCCAAAGTGCGTACAATTCCAGATCTTAATTAACAGTCCAGGTTTTATTGGCCTCAAAAGGTGGCAGTCTCGGCTTGACAGCGCTTGAACCACAACTTTCCGACTCTGTGGTGAAAGTCCCACTCCAGACACGGAGCACAAAATTCAAACTGGCACTCCAGTGCAGCACTGAGGGAGTGCTGCTCTGTCCGAGGTGCTTGCTATCTTTTGGGTGAGCACTTAAATTGAAGTTCCATCTGCCCTCTCAGGTGGGCATACACATCCCATACTTTTTTTTTGAAGAGGACCAGGGAAGCTATAAGATAAAAGCAAAAAAATGCTGATGCTGGAAATCCAAAACAGAAACAAAAATACAAGGAAAAACTCAGCAGGTCTGACAGCATCTGCGGAGAGGAACACAGTTAACGTTTTGAGTCCATATGACGCTTCACCAGAACTAAGGAAAAATAGGAGAGGTGAAATATAAGCCGGTTTAAGGTGGGTGGGGACAGGTAAAGCTGGATAGAGGGCCAGTGATAGGTGGAGATTGCCAAAAGATGTCATACACCAAAGTAAAGAGTTGTTGACGGTGGTGATATTAGCTAAGAAATGTGCTAATGGTGACATTAAGGGTAGAAAGCAGGACGAGCAAGGTACAGATAGCCCTAGTGTGGGTGGGGTGGGGGGAAGCGATCGAAATAGGCTAAAACGTAGCGATAAAACAATGGATGGAAATACATTTAAAATTGATGGAAATAGGAGGGAAAAGAAAAATATATATAAATTATTGGGAAAAGGGGGTGGGGGTGGAGGAGAGAATTCATGATCTAAAGTTGTTGAACTCAATATTCAGTCCGGAAGGCTGTCTCTTTATGGGGTATGTGGAACATACCCCTCTTGATATTTTTGAGCCCGAATTCAGTTCTATTATTTACAGATGAAAATAATTTAAAATATTTATCTTACACCTCTTTTATCTTATCCCTCCCACAACTCTCTCTCTGGTACATCGATGACTGCTTCGGTGTTGCTTCATGCTCTCGTCTGGACCTGGAAAAATTTATTAATTTTGCTTCCAATTTCCACCCTTCCATCATTTTCACATGGTTCATCTCTGACACTTCCCTTCCCTTCCTTGACCTCTCTGTCTCAATTTCTGGTGACAGACTGTTCACCAATATTCATTACAAGCCTACCGACTCCCACAGCTACCTTGACTACAGCTCCATACACCCCGCTTCCTGTAAGGACTCCATCCCATTCTCTCAGTTCCTTCGCCTCCATCGCATCTGTTCTGACGATGTCACTTTCAAACAGTTCCTCTGACATGACTTCCTTCTTCCTTAACCGAGGTTTTCCACCCACGGTGGTTGACAGGGCCCTCAACCGTGTCCGGCCTATCTCCCGCACATCCGCCCTCACACTTTCCTCTCCCTCCTAGAACCATGATAGGGTCCCCCTTGTCCTCACTTATCACTCCACCAGCCTCCGCATTCAAAGGATCATCCTCCGCCATTTCCACTAACTCCAGCATGATGCCAACACCAAACACATCTTCCCTTCAACACCCCTGGTGGCATTCCGCAGGGATTGTTCCCTCCGGGACACCCTGGTCCACTTCTCCATCACCCCCTACACCTCAACCCCCTCCCAAGACACCTTCCCATGCAACCACAGAAGGTGCAACACCTGCCCCTTTACTTCCCCCCTCCTCACCATCCAAGGGCCCAAACACTCCATTCAAGTGAAGCAGCATTTCACTTGCACTTCGCTCAATTTAGTCGACTGCATCCGTTGCTCCCAATGTGATTTCCTCTACATTGGAGAGACCAAACTCAGACTGGGTGACCGCTTTGCAGAACACCTTCAGTCTGTCCGCAAGAATGACCCAGACCTCCCTGTCGCTTGCCATTTCAACACACCACCCTGCTCTCATGCCCACATGTCTTTCCTTGGCCTGCTGCATTGTTCCAGTGAAGCTCAATGCAAACTGGAGGAACAGCACCTCATCTTCTGACTAGGCACTTTACAGCCTTCCGGACTGAATATTGAGTTCAACAACTTTAGATCATGAGCTCTCCCCTCCATCCTCACCCCCTTTTTCCAATAATTTATATTTATTTTTCTTTTTCCACCTTTTTCCATTATTTTTAAATGTATTTCTATCCATTGTTTTATCTCTAACTTTTAGCCTATTTCGATCCCTTCCCCCCACCCCACCCACACTAGGGCTAACTGTACCTTGCTCGTCCTGCTTTCTACCGTTAATGTCACCATTAGCACATTTCTTAGATAATATCACCATCGTCAACACCTCTGTCCTTTTGTCTATGATATCTTTTGGCAATCTCCACCTATCACTGGCCCTCTATCCAGCTCTGCCTGTTCCAGCCTCCCCCTTAAACCAGCTTATATTTCACCTCTTTTCTATTTTTCCTTAGTTCTGTTGAAGAGTCATACGGACTCGAAACGTTAACTGTGTTCCTCCCACAGATACTGTCAGACCTGCTGAGTTTTTCCAGGTGTTTTTGTTTCAGCAGTGAAGCTATCCCTTGTCTGGTCGCCATTTATTCTTCAAGCAATATCACTAAAACAGATTATGTGGTTATTTATCCCATATCTGTTTGTGGGATCTTGCGGTGCATAAATTGGCCATTTTGTTTCTTACATTACAACAGTAGCTACACTTCAAAAGTACTTTATTGGCCATGAAGCACTTTGGGATACACTAATGGTGTGAAAAGCATTGTGTCCATGCAGATTCTAAGATTCCTTGTGAACAGTACCTCGTATCCCCCACATATATTCAATCATATTCCTTTAGCAACAACAAGGGTTTCCAAACGATTCCTCACATCCTATCCAAAGTGGGAACTGCCGGTGAATCTCCAGGTCATCTCCCAGCTGATTTGGACTCGATGGATATTCTTCCAGGGATTTCAGATAAGGACAACTTGATAGCTACAGTAATTCTAAAAAAAACATACCATCCTAACAAAGAGTCAGCACAGGCATTATGTACCGACTGGCTACCTTCTATGATTCTATCTGTTGATCACTTATTATTTTCTGACTCTTTTGTGATGCAAAAATTAGTTAACTTGTCATCATCACACTGGCATGTGTCATGGGATAGGCCATGTGATCAAGCCTCCAGGAATGCAAAGTTGGCAACCCCACGTAGGACCTGAACAGCAGGCAGAGAGAAAGTCAGCCTGGGCTAGGCTGAACCCAGTATTCTGTCCATACCCAGAACTAGACCTGTGATGAGAATAAACATCTTGCGCCTTGCACCCTTTCCTTTGTCTTTCCAGAGCAGCCACATGGAGGATGTTTGTAGACTCAGTTGTCCTAACCTGTTCACAAGGGACCATTGTGCCCAGGCTCACCAGGAGGTGTGTTTGAGTAAGCTGTACTTCTCATGCAAGAAATCACAAGCCTAGTCACAGCAACACAAATCAACAGAGTTTGATTTTTCTGTCAAAGGCAAAGATAGGCGATTTTGTAGGCAGTGTGGATGGAAGCATATCACTACAAAAGGATATATTGATAGATTTAAGTGAAAGGATAAAATTGTGGCAGATGGATTTTAATGTAGGCAAATATAAGGTCATCCACATTGCACCTATAATAATAGAACAGGGTATTATCTAAAAAGTAAAAAGAAATAGTGAAAGTCCAAAGACACTCAGGAGTCCAGGTACACCAATCAGTAAAATGTCATGAATAATCAAAAGGCAAATGGAATGCTGGCCTTTCTATCTAAACCCACGACCACTACCATCTAGAAGGGCAAGGGCAGCAGATAAATGGGAACACCACCACCTGGAAGTTCCCCTCCAAGTCACTCACCATCCTGACTTGGAAATATATCGACTGTTCCTTCACTGTCGCTGGGTCAAAATCCTGGAACTCCCTCCCTCACAGCACTGTGGGTGTACCTACGCCACATGGACTACAGCAGTTCAAGAAGGCAGCTCACCACCACCTTCTCAAGGGCAATTAGGGATGGGCAATAAATGCTGGCCTAGCCAGTGACACCCACATCCCATGAATGAATTTTGAAAAAAGGACTAGACTATATGTGGATAAATGTCATGCTTCAGTTTTAAAAAGCCCTGGTTGTACCATAATTAGAGCACGGTGAACAAATCCAGGCAACACCTTTGGGAAGGATATTTTGGCCTTGGAGGGAGTGTAGATTTACCAGAATAATACATGGACTCCAAGGTTAAGCCACGAGGAGCGATTACAGAAAGTAAGATGTATTCCCTGGAATGTAGAAGGTTAAGAGCTGATTTGATTGTAGCTCTCGTGATTAAGGAGTAAATAAAGGACAACTATTTTTGCTGGCTGAAGAGTCTAGGGTCAACATATTACAGAGGTGGGGAGTGGGGGAGGGAGTGCTGCAGCTGGCTCACATCCCACCCCCTGCCCAGAAGCAAAGTCAGCATGGAGCCAACTCAGTGGATGGCAGCCCGCCCCTAACCATAGCTCCCCACCCCCCAACCCCACCCCTCCCACCAACCCCACCCCTCCCCCACACTGTTCTGGCAAGCTACTAGAACCTGTAATGTTGCCTTGTGCAGCTGGATCCAGGCAGTCTGCTATCTTCCATCAATAGAAACAGAGCTCAGTCCAGGTTTAAATTTCCTGGCCCTCATCTACACTGTTTTCTACTGGAGCAGCTGAACTTCAGTGCTGGTGCTTACTGCAAGACTGATTCATCTCTACATGTTTCTCCCATCGTGGGAGTCAGCGCTAGTGGAAAAGTGGATCACCCCACATCAGTTTCAGCCAGCTAATCTCACTGACGGAATACACCATTGGACTTTCGATTCTGGACTCACGTGAAACAATAATTCATATTTTGTCTAGGTCTTGCCCCATACCGCTTTCTTTCCCTTAACCCTCTTTGATTGTGTGAATAGACCAGGGTTACGTAGTGACACCCAGCCCCTCCCTGCATTTTGAGTTTATGTAACCCTATCTCGGGTTTGCTGTGGAGTTATTAATAGGAAATTGGATCACCCCAAAAACTGAGGGACTGGGGAAAATAACGCTGCCACCTATAAAGGGGGAGATCAAAAATACCTTTCTGTTTATGGACGGGCAGTGAGAGGAGAAATCAGGGCTGTTTTAAATTAAAGCCCCTCCTGTCCCGTACACTTTTCAAGAATGAAGTCAGGATATAATACTTCATGCAAAGGGTGGATGAAGTTTAGAACTCCCTTCCACAAATGGCAATACTGGATCAATTGTTAATTTTAAAACTGAAATTAATACCACCTTTGATTAGCAAAAATCGAAGATGTGGGGCAAAGGCAGATATGTGGTGTTAGGTACATACTGTAGCCATAGCACACTGATAGATAGGAGGCATAATTGAGTCCAGTGACATGGAGAAAACAGTGACATCAAGCAAACTGCTCTGAAGCGGATAGTGTCAAGCTTCTTGAGTATTGGCTCAGCTACACCCATCCTGGCTGAGTGATCAAGAGATGAGCCACTCATCTTACATACTGTTAATATGGCCAGCCTCACTAAGCTTTTGGACAATGTGAGCACAAAGTTGTTGAAGGTCGAGGACAACATTGGTCTTGCTAAGGATCAGGACATGGTCAATGCCTGGCACTTATTTGGCATAAATGATACTCACAATCGAAGACTGGATAATGTCCAATTCCTGCTATGTGCTAGATTTATCAGTGGAGTTTCAAATAGAGATGAACTCTGCAAAATTATCAGCAAATTATGTACTTTCCATGGACAAAATTTATGTACTTTCATATTGTCCATGATCACTGTGTTTTGTACGTGAGGTGTGTGTATTTTCTTATCTTCAGAATGATTGCGATTGCCCCAATTTAAATAGTTCCAGCAGCAAGTTTTTGAGAGTTTAAAAATAAAGGTTATTTATTATCTCACACTTTCCCCAGAGGTTTAAAAAATGCAACATCCCACTCGACTCTCACACTACCACTCTCACAAAGATTAGATACAGATGAAGGATAAAAACAATAGTATTATAATGTATAATTGTTTCAGTCTCTCTTTCATGGTAGGCCTGTAGTTTCTTAGGTGGGTTAATGCTTTCAGTTGAAGGTGTTGCAAGGAGAGCATTCTCAAAAAGTTGAGAGGCTTCTTGTAATTGAATTTTGAGGTTGGTTCTCAGGTGAACTTGTAGTTGGAACAGGTTAGGGTGAGTCCTTCTCCCACTTGGTGAGCAACTCACCAAGGCTCCTTCGACAGTACATTCCAAAACCATGACCTCTACCATCTAGAAGGACAAGGGCAGCAGGTGCATGGAAACACCACACGACCCGCAAGTTCCCCTCCAAGTCCCACACCACCCTAACTTGGGACTATGTCTTCATTCTCTCCCTATTACTGGGTCAAAATCTTGGAACTCCCTCCCTAACAGCACTGTGGGTGTACCTACACCACATGGACTGCAGTGGTTCAATGCGGTGGCTCACCACCACCTTTTCGAGAGCAATTAGGGATGGGCAATAAATGCTGGCCTAGCCAGCAACTCCTATATCCCATTAAAGAAACTTTCAAAGTATGGTTGTTTATTACCTTGGCTGCATAGTTGGCTTGCAGTTGGTTCGATAGCTGTATGATGGATTCTACAGGCAGCTCTTGCTGTTTTAAAAGCAGGCAGAAAACATGGCTGTGCTCATATGTGAATTGTACAAGTTCAAAATGTTTTTGCCCAAAGACAGGGGGTGTGTTGATTACACATCCTGTGTTGTTGTTTGGCACTTTGAAATTCAAAAAGTCTAGTTTGAATGAGAGAAACCATCATAATACACTGGAGGTCAATGGGATCACTTTCACATTTGTCTAACACATATTGAGTCTTGGATTTTCGTTTGTCCGTGGTGAAACAGAAAGATGAGTCAGTTGGAATACTGTAGTTCTTTTTGTTGATGGTCCATCCTTAAATGAGATATGCAAATTTCCAAAATGGCTGTGAATGTCCATATTTAATTAGGTTGAGACTCTGACCCAGAATGCTAAAGGTAACATAACATAAGAAATAGGAGCAGGAGTAGACCATTCAGCCCCTCGAGCCTGCTCCGCCATTCAATAAGATCATGGCTGATTTGGTTTTCAGTGACCATTTTAACAAACTGATTTGTGTTCAAAATTTTAATGTATTGCCTGCAAGTTCATAATATACTGGAGCATGACGCATTCCTGACATTACGATACCTATAGACATCATAAGGTCAGAAGTGGGGATGCTCACTGGTGATTGCACAATGTTCAGCACCATTCATGACTCCTCAGATACTGAGGCAGTCCCTGTCCAAATGCAGCAAGACTTGGACAATATCCAGGCTTGGGCTGACAAGTGGCAAGTAACATTCATGCCACACAAGTGCCAGGCAATGACCATCTCCAACAAGAGAGAATCCAACCATCGTCACTTGATGTTCAATGGCATTACCATCACTGAATCGCCCATCTCCAGTGTATTATGATGGTTTCTCTCACTGCAAACTAGACTAGTTGAATTTCAAAATGTCAAACAACACAGGATGTATAATCAACATACCACTATCAACGTCCTGGGGGTTACCTTTGACCAGAAACTGAACTGGACTAGCCATATAAATATGGCGACAAGAGCAGGTCAGAGGCTAGGAATCCTGCGATGAGTAACTCACCTCCTGACTCCCCAAAGCCTGCCCACCATCTACAAGACACAAGTCAGGAGTGTGATGGAATACTCCCCACTTGCTTGGATGAATGCAGCTCCCACAATACTCAAGAAGCTTGACACCATCCAGACAAAGCAGCCCGCTTGACTGACACCACATCCACAAACATTCACTCCCTCTACCACCGACACACAGTAGCAGCAGTGTGTACCATCTACAAGATGAACTGCAGGAATTCACCAAGGCTCCTTCAACAGCATCTCCCAAAGCCACAACCACTACCATCTAGAAGGAAAAGGGCAGCAGATAGATGGGAACACCACCACCTGGAAGTTCCCCTCCAAGTAACTCACCATCCTGACTTGGAAATATATTGCTGTTCCTTCACTGTTGCTGGGTCAAAATCCTGGAACTCCCTCCCTAACAGCACTGTGGGTGGACCTACACCACATGGACTGCAGCTGTTCAAGAAGGCAGCTCACCACCACCTTCTCAAGGGCAATTAGGAATGGCCAGCGAAGCTCACATCCCATGAATGAATAAAAAACAAACATACAAATGAGGAGCAGGAGGAGGCCACTCAGCCCCTCGAGCCTGCTCCACCATTCAATAAGATCGTGGCTGATCTGATTATAAACTCAACTCCACATTCCTGTCTACCTCCTATAACCTTTTGCCCCCTTATCAAGAATCTATTTAACTCTGCCTTAAAAATATTCAAAGACCCTGCTTCCACCACCAAGAGAGTTCCAAAGACGCACAACCCTCAGAAAAAAAAATTCTCCTCATCTCTGTCTTTAATGGGTGACCCCTTATTTTTAAACAGTGACCCCTAGGTCTAGATATGAGAATTTTCAATAACCGATTTACCTTAAAATTTTATTGACCCAAAGGAAAGGCAAGACTGACATTTTTATAGCTCATTTTGTAACCTCAGGACATCCTAAATCATTTCTCAGCTAATGGAGTACTTTTGAATTGTAATCATTGAGATAATGTGGGAATATGGTAGTGAGCTTGTGCACAGCAACGCCTCACAAATAGCAATGCGAGAATGACCAGATAAAATGATTTAGTTGGTCAAAAGATAAATATTGGCCAGGACACCGGAGAATAACTCCTTTGCTCTTCTCCCAGTCGTATCGTGGGATCTTTGACATCCGCCTGTGGAGGCAGACGGGCCTTGATTTAAAGCCTCATCTGAAAGAACGCAGCTCTGACAGTGCAACACTCCCTCAGTACTGCACTGAAGTGTCAAGCTGCGCTGTGCTGAGATTTGGGGCTTGACCCCACAAGGTTCTGACTCACAGACGAGGGTTACCAGCTGAGCCAAGATTGAGTTCATTAAATGCATCATTAGCTTTGGGATTCTGATTCAAATGTCCCTGAATCACTGCATTACTTATCTGATTTAATTTTGTCATCGATCTGCTCCAGAGGCCAGTTAGTTAAGTTTCTGTGATTCCCACATGGGACAGAAATCACTTGGTGCTACGAAAGATGCCAACACAAGGGTTTGAATGGACTCCCGCCTCTCTGCAAAATGAATTTAATTGATCTGGAAGGGACTTCAGTTTAATTTACATGATGAGCTTGCTACGAAGTTAGATTCTGTTCACAAAGGGCCAACTCACAAATAAAGGTCGTGAGTCCCCTCCCCCATCCCCACCCCCTTTCTGTTTCCCCCTTCTCTTTTTTTTTTCCCAATAAATTATAAAGATTTTCCTTTTCCCACCTATTTCCATTATATAAAAAAAAACCCACTAGAGCTATACCTTGAGTGCCCTACCATCCATTCTTAATTAGCACATTCGTTTAGATAATATCACCAACTTTATCTTTAACACCTATGTGTTCTATTGTACTATTGTTGTTGACATCTTTTGATGATCTGCTTCTATCACTGCTTGTTTGTCGCTACAACCACACCAACCCCCTCCACCTCTCTGTCTCTCTATCTCTCCGCCCCCCACACACACACCTTAAACCAGCTTATATTTCAGCTCTTTCCTGGACTCGAACTCAAGTTCTGTCGAAGGGTCATGAGGACTCGAAACGTCAACTCTTTTCTTCTCCGCCGATGCTGCCAGACCTGCTGAGTTTTTCCAGGTAATTCTGTTTTTGTTTTGGATTTCCAGCATCCGCAGTTTTTTTTTTTGTTTTTTTTTTTTGTTTTTTTTGTTTTTTTTTTGTTTTTATCACAAATAAATATGTTATCCAGAATGTCTTTTCAGATGTACATTCAGAAATAAGGATTAGCTGAAACTAACGTGTGGCCAGCCAACACTGCCCCAGAGTTACCTGTGGTTTTCATTTTGGAAGGTGCTGAAGCGGTTTAGCTAAACCAAAAAAAGTAGTTGTCAGGGAACATGCAGGTACACAGGGATACGGCAGGAGAGTAGGACTGACTAGATCACTCTCTGGAGATCCAGTATGGGCTTTATAGGATGAATGGCTTGCACCTGTGCCGTTATGATTCTATAATTGCCACAGCAATGGGACTGGGAGGGTGGAGGTCACATTCTAGGTGGGAGGAGGGAGGGGGAGGGGGAGGGGAGAGGGGGAAGGGGAGAGAGGAAACAGACAAGAGAAGAGAAAACAAAAGAACCAATGGTACAGTGGAAAGAAGAGGCATTTACTGCATTTATATACTGCCTTTCATGACATCAGGGTGTCCCCAAGTACAAAAGCCAATTAAGTTTTTTTTGAGGTGTTGTCACTGTTCTAAACCTAGAAAGCAAAACAGCCAAACATACACAGCAAGCTCCCACAGAGCTTATGACCAGATAATCTGATTTTGCAATATTGATTGAGGGTCATGGGAATAACTCCCCTGCTCTTCTTCAAAATTGTGCCAAGGAATCTTTTACATCCACCTGAGAGCACCTCAGTTTAATGCCTCATCTGAAAAGCCGCACCTTCCACACAACAGCACTTCCCCCAAGTGTCAGACTCGATTTTTGTGCCCAGGACCTGGAGTGGGGCTTGAATTGCAACCTTCTAACTGAGAGGGGAGTCCGCTATCCATTGGGCCACAGCTGAAAAATACAGTAAGGGCAGGAAAAGCATAGGCAAGGTAATAAATTCAGCAAGGCGACATAATTTTTCTTCCATGTAAGTAGGATAAAAAGCATACACAGAAAAGAATTTTGTCATGGGATATTGGCCTTTGTATGGACAGGGAACAGTACGAGTTACCACTTCCTTCGCTACAACTGCTGGTTGGAAAGCTCTCTGTGCATTGCATCTGCCATTGCTCTACATCGAAACAAGCCTTTCAGCCAAATGGGTCTGTGCCCATGTTTATGCACCACACAAGCCTCCTCCCACCTTACTTCATCTAACCCTATTGACATGTCCTTCTGCTACAGTTTCCTTCCTATCTGGCCTTGCAAATTCGTGTGGGATGACACATTTATTCATGCAAAAGCGAACAAGACGTTAGAGATATGTTTGAGCAAGCTTGTTTTGATAAAAAAAAACCCCACACACTCCCTGCAGCTCTCACATTGTCAATTAGGCTTCATTCAAACTTATACTGTGAAATGGCAGATTTCCCATTGGATATTATACATGATGTAATGCGGTTCTCACCTTAAAAAAGGTTCCAATCAATATTTTTTTATGATGGATCTCGCCTCTTTATGTTTGCCTCACATGCCACTAGTTAATTCAGTTACTATCCTTGACCTAGAAGTTGTTCAGATTATCGCAAAACATTGACAATCGTAATATAAAAACAATGAAAGCAGATCTCTTTATAATCACAGACAATGGTTAGTAATTGTCCAGACTTGTTTAACTGCCAAAGTCAATTTTTTTCATCCACAGGATATGGACATTACTGGCAAAGCTGACATTTACTGTCAATCCCTAGAATTTGCTGGGGGAGAGGGTGGTGTAGTGATAATGTCACTGGACTGGTGACCCAGAGGCCCAGGCTAATCCTCTGGGAACACTGTTTCAAACCCACCGCAGCAGCTGGTGGAATTTAAATTCAATTAGTAAATTGAAAGCTTGATGGTGACCACGAAACTATCATCGACTGTTGTAAAAACCCATCTGGTTCACTAATGCCCCTTTTGGGAAGGAAATCTGCCATCCTTACCTGGTCTGACCTACATGTGACTCCAGACCCATAGCAATGTGGTTGACTCTTAACTGCCCTCTACAATGGCCTAGCAAGCCACTCAGTTCAGGGGCAATTAGGGATGGGCAACAAATGCTGGCCTTGCCAGTGACACCCACATCCCACGAAAGATTTTTTAAAAACTTTTAGAGGGCAGTTAAATAGCCAAACACATTGGTGTAGAACTGGAGTCACAGATAGGCTAGACTGGTGAGGACAGAGGATTTCACTGAAGAACATTAGTGAACCAGCTTGGGTTTTTAAATAACGTCCAAAGCTTCCTGGTCACTTTTATTGATGCCAGCCTTTTATTTTGTTTAAAAAGAAAACTGAATTCTCAAATTACTGTTGTGAAATTCGAACTCTTAGGGCAAGACTTTAACTCACTCAAAAGCCATCCACTTGCACAAGATTAAATCAGGCCCATAATCTCAGAATTATTAGTCCAGATTTCTGGATTACTCTCCAGTACCATCACTACACTACATATCCTACTTTTCTGAATAGCCTCTTTTTAAAGACTACATCAGTTCTATAGCCCTATTTGCAATCTGGGCCTACAGACTGGTAGTGTGCGCGTCCAATGCCACCAGAGGGCTCAAGAGGAGGGGTCCACTAACACAAAGCAAGTGGCCTAGTTAAAGTACTTGCATAAAATATTCAATAATGAATTGATTCTCGCCAAGCTGACAAGGCCCTGTGCGTCCAATAGTTCAAGGCAATTGGTGGATACCATATGATTGTCACCTGGGCAAACGCCAGGGCTAGGAAAGGTGACAAGTAGTAAAAGCAACCCATCCCTGGTCAAACCTACTTCAGCTGCAACTGGGCTATGGGTCCAAACTATATATTTTTTCCCTTGCGAGAAGGCCCCTCTTTCTCACTCACCACATTATCACACTATCCCAACTGCCTCATGGAAGCTTGTGAAAAATGGCAGACACACGCTCAGCAGACAATTATTTTATTGAAACAGGAAGAGGCTATTCAGCCCCTTAGGCCTGTTGCACCATATGTGTTTCCTCAATTTACATCCAAATTGACTTGCTCTAATTTTAATATTGTGCCTACTTGTTCTGGATTCCCCCACCAGAAGAAATCATTTCTCTGTAGTTATCCTTTCATTATTCTGAACAACTTAGTCAGATCGCCCTTTAGCCACTTAAACTCTAGGGAATAGAAGCAACTCAGCCTCATAATTTAACCCTTCAAAAAGAAAGACTTGCATTTATGTAGTCTCTTTCATGACCACTGGATGTCCCAAACACTTCACAGCCAATTAAGAACTTTTGAAGTGTAGTCATTGTTGTAATATTCCCACAGGGGGAGGCGGTGGTATAGTGGTATTGTTACTGGACTAGCATTTCAGAGACGCACGGTAATGCTCTGGGGACCCAGGTTCCAATCCCACCACGGCAGATGGTGAAATCTGAATCCAATAAAAATCTGTTATTAAAAGTCTGATGATGACCATGAAACCATTGCTGATTGTTGTAAAAACCCATCTGGTTCACTTATGCCCTTTAGGGAAGGAAATCTGCCGTCCTTACCTGGTCTGGCCTCCACGTGACTCCAGACCCACAGCAAAGTGGCTGACTCTTAAATGCCCTCTGAACAAGGGCAATTAGGGATGGGCAATAAATACTGACCCAGCCAGCAGCCACATCTCATGAATGAATTAAAAAACCAAACAGCAGTGTGATAATGACCGAATAATCTGTTTTACATGAAGTTGATAGAGGTTAAATATTGGCCAGGACATTGGGAATAAGTGCCCTGCTCTTTTTTTGTAATTTTTTATTAATTCTTTCATAGGATGTAGGCATCGCTGGCTAGGCCAGCATTTATTGCCCAACCCCAATTGCCTGAGAGATGGTGAACTGCCTTCTTGAACCATTCTAGTCCATGTGATGTAGGTTAACCTAGAGTGCTGTTAGGGAGGGAGTTCCAGGATTTTGACCCAGCGACAGTGAAGGAACGGCGAAATATTTCCAAGTCAGGATGGTGAGTGGCTTGGAGTGGAACGTGTGACGGTGTTTGAAATAGTGCCATGGGATCCTTTACATCCACCTGAAAGGGCGGACAGGGCCATGTTTTACGGTCTCATCCGAAAGACGGCACCTCTAACAAGGCAGCAGTCCCTCATCACTGCACCGGAGTGTCAGTCTGGATTTTTGTGCTGAAGTCTCCGGAGTGGGACTTGAACCTGAAACATTTTGGCAACAGTGCTGGCTTTCAAAATTCTAAACCCAATGGATGTGATTTTTTTTTTAAGAAGGCATCGAAGAACTAAAGAAGCAATAACTGCATTATTCTGTAAAATCCTGAAACAGAGTTGGACATTATAGAAGTATATTCATAAACAATGTTCAGTCAAAGTTGTGCAACTGCGCAGTAACCCGCATGCTCCTGTGCAGGCCGTACACGTTAGTGTGCACGCCCGGAGGCACAAAAAACACAAAGAGCTCAAGTTTTTAACAAATCAAAAAATCAGACCATATGTTGCTTACACTATTATATATTTATATAATAGGAAGTTTTATATTAACCAATGAGGATAAATTAATCCAAAGAATTCCTAAACCAAATGATGCCCATGGGATTAAAGGGACATTGACAGCATGGATACAAATTTAGCTGAAAGACGGAAAGCAGAGGGTAGTTCTGAATGGTTGCTTTTCAGGCTGGAGAAATTATACAGTTGTGCCCCCACCCCACCTAGGTCAATTATAGGGTAACAGCTCTTTTTCATTCAGATTAATGACTAGGATTTGGGTACAAGGGCCATCATTTTAAAGATGACATAAAACTGGGATATGTAATGAACAATGGGGGTAGCAGTAGCAGATTTCAACAGGAGATAATCCTGCTCCTCTTCCAGCTATCATGCCCTAAGAGGGCGTTGGCAACCATGGACTTCGGAATTGGTCCATGATTATGCTTGGCAAAGTACTGCAGTGGTTTGCCAATGCCTTCTGCAGTATGGCTGACCAGGAAACCCACTCTTACCACCTGCCATCAGGCATATTGGAAGGATTTACAGGCTGATAATCAATCTGTTTGGCCGAATTATGAATACACTTTCCGTGGCCATCAATTCCTGGAATGGGACTTGAACCTGGAGCTTCTGGCCCAGAGGTAGGGACACTACCCACTTCGCCACAAGACTCAGCAGGACAGACAGGTGAAATAGGTAGCCGCATGGCAGATAAAATTTAATGCAGTGATGTGATGCATTCGGAAAGAAAAAGGAGGAGGGACGATATAAATCAAATGGGGTGCAGGAACTCGTGTGTATACAAACAAATCTTTGAAGGTAACAGGAGAATTCGAGAAGGCTGTTATAATTGGGATCCGTGACTATACAAATAGAAGCATAGAGTATCAAAGCAAGAGGGTTATGATAAACTTTGTAAATCTCCGGCTAAACCTCAGCGAGAGTATTGGGTCCAATTTTGCACTTCATGTTTCAGAAAGGATGGCAAAGCCTTGGAGAGGGTGCAGAGGGGATTTGCCAGAATGGTACCAAGGATGAGGATCAGCAGATCATATGGAGAGACCAAAGAAGTTCGGATTGTTCTCCTCATAGCAATAAAGGCTATGGGGAGGATTGGGTGTTCAAAATTGAGGGACTTTGATTTAAGACAATTGGCAAAAGAACGAGAGGTGAGATGAGGAGAATTGTTTTTTTTTTAAATGCAGTGTGTTGCTTTGATGAGGAATAAAATGCTTGAAAGGGTGATTGAAGTAGATTCAATGAAAACTGTCAAAATGGAATTCAAAAGGAAACATCTGCATTGCAATGGAGAAAGAGCAAGAGGATTAGGGCTAACTAGATGGTGAAAGGTCACCTTCAGCGATATGTTACACCCTGATTTGATGAAATAATTGGAAATCCTCAACCCATTTAAACCAGGAGGGGAAACAAAACTCTGCACCTGCTTCAAATTGGAAAGGAAAACAGCTGTTAATGCACAGGCAGCTCATCAGCGCCTGAAGGAAAGACAGGAGACATTTCAGGTGAGGTGCTCCATGCCAGCTTGACAGTCCCCTCTGGCAGAAACCAAGGAGTATATTGTAGAGGGCAAGACCTTGGGAGCATCAATCGCTTTCACAAGGCAATGCAGGCCATGGAGTTGATAAGTGGCAAACAGGGTTTCACATAATTCGAACATTTATCATCCTGTGCCACACCAGGGTTCGAATCTGAAAACGAGCTTCCTGCATTGTGAAAAGTGTCAACATCTCTGTATTTCTGATTAAAACTTGCTCCAGCCCTCCCATTTTTGTTATTCCATTAGCTCAATGCAGGGTCCCACCTGAAGCATTATCAGGGGCTTACTGACCTATTTACGATCACCAAATTCTTTCTACTTGAAATATCGAGTGTATCCCCTCAACTCCCAATGCTTCCTCCCCCACCCTCTTTCCAAACACAATCCCCCTCCTCCAGCCCCTGCAAAACTCCTCATATTCACAATGATGTCTCCGGCAACACTTGCCAATTCTGCAATTTGCCTTGCAAACTTCCTGGAATTCTTTGAAAAGGTAATTAATGGATCATTTATGTTGGAAAAGCCACTCCCTGCTTCTTGCTTGCTGGCTCCCAGCCCCACGGCAGTTGGAAATATCCCTGCCTATGCCACAGAGTGATTCCATGTTTTTAAAACAAGTATACATGTGAGAGTTTGTGTGCATGCAGATGTTTTAAAATGTCCATGTGGGACGCATGTTTGAAATGACAGTGTCTCATCCCCTCACACTGAGGAAGGGTGGCACTATGGCAGCATCAGTAAAACCCTTCATAGCAATACTAGCCCTGACAACATTCTGACAATAGTACTGAAAACTTGTGCTCCAGAACCTGCCACACCCCTAACCAAGTTGTTCCAGTACAGCTATCTGAGGCTGGGCCTAAATAGCCAAGTGGTTATGGTACTGGGTTTGTAACCCCAAGATCAACAGTTCAAATCTCACAATGGCAAACTATGAAACAATGTAACTTCCTCTGAAACAGATGGAAACAGGTTTGTACTCGAAAGAGTTACAACGCTGACATCGGTCCGGCTATGTGGAAAACTGCCCAGGTATGTCCTGTCCACAAAACACAGGACAAATCCAATCCAGCCAATTATTGCTACCAGTTCAAGGTGGCAGCTCACCCCTAATTGCCCTTGAGAAGGTGGTGATGGGCAATAAGTGTTGGCCTAGCGAGCAACACCCATATCCTCTGAAAGAATTTTTAAAAGCCCAGGATGTACCCTTTAACCTGTCACCAGCCATGTCTTTCGACCTCTGATGTCTCACACACTACTGCTTTGGAGATGTGAAAAAGCCACCTACATAAGTGGCAAGTGCCGCCATGTTTATGTTAGATGTCTGTCGTCCTTCGGTTCAATGGGAGTGCTGGCATTTTCAGCAAAGCATCTGTCAAAATAGCAGCAGTGATCATGCCAATGCTTAAGAGGAGAGTAGAGGTGGTTGAAGAAGGAAAAAAAAGGAAAGCAGAGTTAGTGCGGAAGAAATAAAGAGAGAAACAAAGAAAAAGGAAACATTGAAAAGGAATGAGAGGAACTTCCATTTCACAAGTGCTTTTCACTCAGGATGTCCCAGAGTGCTCTACAGCCAATGAGGTACTTTTCAAAAGTAGGAATTTAGGACAGACAGAATTGCTGAGCGAAGACAGACCAACATCTATGTCACTTCCTACCATCCTGACCAGGACTTCAACAATGGCGTTGTTGATTAATTTTCACAATTAGTAATTAAAAATCTCCTACATCTATAATAAAAATTATTTAAGAACTCCTCTTTTGCCACCCCTCCCTCTCCATAAAACCATCAGGTCTTTTAATGACCCAACATTCTCAGTTACTTTACCACTAGCATACGAATAATGGACATATAATCCACTACAACCTAACATCATCCGAGGGCTTCAGATTTTGAGACTTGAAAACACTGAACACAAAGTGAAGCCTCATTAGTTACAAGCATCAACAGAAGCAGAGATATAGTCAATCATCTGCTAAAATTGCCTTGCTGGTGTACTAATTTGGAAACGGATGACTGTTCAACTGCTTCCAACTGGGGTGGATGGATTGTGTGCGTACTGGTTCTGCATAGGACTCTACTTTTAAAACCAATTTAACACGACATCTGCAGATGCTGCAGTTTGAGTATCAAACCGCCCCTGTCTACCACATGACTAGTGCCAAAAAAAGAAACAATTCTATTTCCTTCTGCCGCCTCATTTTTAAATGTATTCCCCTCGCTCCCACCTCAACATTGTTTCTCAACCAAGAGGACTGGAATCTGGCTTGGTTCCTTCAGTTCACAATTTGCTTTGTTTCGTTCTTTCTATTTTCTTTCACAAGATGTGGTCTTCGCTGGCTGGGCCAGCATTTATTGCCCATCCCTAGTTGCCCTTGAGAAGGTGGTGATGAGCTGCCTTCTTGAACCCCTGTTGGTACATCCACAGTGCTGTTAGGAACAGAGTTCCAAAAGTTTGACCCAGCAACAGTGAAGGAGCGGCGATATATTTCCAAGTCAGGATGGTGAATGGTTTGGAGGGGAACTTCCAGGTGGTGGTGTTCCCATCTATCTGCTGCCCTTGTCCTTCTAGATGGTAGTGGTTTTGGGTTTGGATGGTGCTGCCCAAGGAGCCTTGGTAGGTTCCTGCAGTGCATCTTATAGATGGTACACACTGCTGTTACTGTGCGTCGGTGATGGGAGGAATGAATGTTTATGGATGTGGTGCCAATCAAGTGGGCTGCTTTGCCCTGGATGGTATCAAGCTTCTTGAGTATTGTGGGAGCTGCACCCATCCAGGCAAGTGGGAAGTATTCCATCACACTCCTGACTTGTACCTTGTAGATGGTGGACAGGCTTTGGGGAGTCAGGAGGCGAGTTTGCAGAATTCCCAGCCTCTGACCTGCTCTTGAAGCTACAGTATTTTTATGGCTGGTTCAGATCAGTTTCAGATTCAGCAATGGCAATGCCATTGAATGTCAAGGGGATGACGAAACTTCCTGGACAACATCCATCCGGAGCCAGTAACACTAACTAGAGAAGCACCTTGCTCTCACTCCATGTCCTAGGCCTAGTGATGTGGGTGAATCTGGAACTAGCTGTGTGAGTGACTGTAGGAGCAAACTCTGTGGTATACTACCAATTGGATCTTGCCACTTATATATGAATGGACAATAAACAAACACTCATTTCTTCAGTGTCTTCCGTGGCCCCAGGTTATCGCAATGAGCTTCACAAAACAATTAAGTATTTTTTGAAGAGTCGTCACTGCTGTAGTTTTGGGAAATGCCCAAAAAGCCATACCATGGGTGAAATTTAATATTGGCAATGGGGATCTTGCTCACCACCTCCGTTGGGGAAGAAACATCGGAATTAACTGCCCGTCAGGCTCTTAACTGGAAATCCCACCCCTAAGGGGATTGTAGGGGGGAGGTTTGGGGGAAGGTAACGGAAAAAAGAACAGGGGAGGTAGTTATCAGCAAGCACAAACTTCCCCCCCCCCCCCCCCCACCCCACCCATTTCTCAATCCCAGGTCCCTCAATCAGGCACTGAGTGCCATGGAATGAGGGACCTCCCCCAGAAGCCCACAAGCTTTGCTTTTCAGGCTCCCTGTGTGGTGCCTCCCCTGCCCACTGCCGATTGAATTCCAGTGAAGGCAGCATAATTGCCCACTCAAGGACCTCAGTTAGCATCTGGATGGGATAGCCACCCATGTGCCTTCCAAACTCACCACTGGGTGGGGCATTAAATTCCACTCCAAGTGTTTGAGTTACCAATTGGTACTTGAAAACGATGCTAAGAGTTATCTATGTGCCAACAGTTCCAGCCTACTCAATAGGCACTGCTATCATTCAACTATTTCTGAGTGTTTGAAAGAAAGATGCTTAAACTGGTAATATTATGGCGGGTACATTGTCTGGACAAGATAGCTGTTGTACACTAACTGGAAGCATACTTTAGTGTGGGGCACATTACGGGAGACAGAATGCCAATACTAAGCCCTTCGCTCTTTAAAATTAAAATCTCACAATATAATGTTCCAGTTAATAACATATTTCAAGCACCCTCACCAACATCCATCTATAATATTTCATTAACGATTCCTATACACACGTTTCCTGTCGAGTACTTTTTAGGTATTATGGTGTCCGATGTAAGTTCTTGTCCCACACGAGAAGAGGCTAAAGAGACAAACTCTTAAAAATTAGCCATAATGTCTGTAGCTCTTAACTGACCTGTGGCTGCAGTCATTGGCTATTCACATATAACAAATCACCTACAGCACAGAAAAAGGCCACTTGGCCCAACTGGTCCATGGCGTTTGTGCTGCACATGAGCTTCCTCCCACCCAACTTCATCTCTTCCTATCAGCATGTCCTTCTATTTTTTTCCCCTTTATGTGCTTATCTAGTTGCTCCTTAAATGCACCAATGCTGTCTGCCTCAACTACACATTGTGGTAGCAATCTCCACATTCTCACCACTCTCTGGGTAAAGAAGTTTTTCTTGAACTTCTTATTGGATTCCATGTGGAAATGTTTCTATGTTGACCCTATCAAAGCCCTTCATAATTTAAATATTAAGTCACCCCTCAGCCATCTGTTTTCTTGGGTAGGCTGATTAAAGCTTGCAGTTTTGAAGGGATACATGCCTATATTTTAGCAATAGAATAACACATTGCTGCCATGTTCCTGTTATAGATCAGCACATACTCCAAATTATCATGAGCAATACCATGGAAGATAATGGCATATGGAATACTCTTTGTTCATCACATATACAGGTCACACTTTGTTACAGATGAAAACACAAACCCAGAGGAAAGAAAAGGAAAAGTCATCAATTTCTAAAGGGTAATTCTGACCCAAAGCTTTAAACTTGCAGGCACTCTCCCATCAGAGAGACTTGGATGGACTCGAACAAGGAACACAATGTTAGCATGCAGATACAGCAAGTAATTAGGAAGGTAAATGGAACGTTGGCCTTTATTTCAAGGGGACTGGAGTACAGGAATAAATAAAGTCTTGTTACAGTCGTATAGGGTTTTACAAGTGAGTCGCACTTGGCATATTCGGCACAGTTTTGGTCTCCGTATTTGAGGAAGGATATTCTCATCTTGGAGGCAGTACAACAAAGATTCACTAGATTGGTCACTGGGATGAGAGAGCTGCTCTATGATGAGAGGCTGCGGAAATTGGGTCTAAATTCTCTGGCGTTTAGAAGAATGAGAAGCAATCTCATTGAAACATACAAGTTTCTGAAGGAGTTTGACAGGGTAGACACTGAGGCGTTGTTTCCCTGGCTGGGGAATCTAGAACACAAGGGTACAGTCTCAGGGTAAGGGGCCGACCATTCAGGATTGAGATGAGGAAAAATTTCTTCACTCAAAAGGTCGAGAATCTTTGGAATTCTCTACCACAGAAGGTTGTGGATTCTCCATTGTTGAATACATTTAAGGCCGAGACAGGTTTTTGGTCTCTCTGGCAATCAAGGGTCAGAGAGCACGGGCTGGAAAGTGGAATTGGGGCAAAAGATCAGCCATGATCATATGGAATGATGGAGCAGGCTCAAGGGGTGATAGGGTCTACTCCTTCTCCTATTTCTTATGTTCCTCACAACAGAGTGATTCTGACCAGTGTGGTGTTTACTGAGCAATCAGACTTTCTGTTCTTAAAGTAATACAGCTGTAATAATTGCTTATTGCATGGTATAACAATCTTCAACTTATCATGAAGTAGGCAGCCTCCATACCAACATTTCCTCTTTGGGATGCTTAGAAGGAGAGCCCTTTGTATTAACATTCAAACCAGCTCTAATTTTAAGATTGCTCCTATTATTCTGGATCCTCCCACAAGAGGAAATTAGCTTCTCAAACCCATCGATTCCTTTTATCATTTTAAACATCAGAATTAGATCACCCCTCAATCTTCTATACTCCAAGTAACAGGACCCAAGATTTTTCATTTCCCATCCCCATTATTTAAGCCCCTAAGTCAGTATAATTCACAAGGTCTGGCCGAATCTAAGCCTACTGTGCTGCAATAGTCAGGATGTAGAAACTCCAACTGTGAGCAACTCCACAGGAGATCAGCTAGTCAACCACTGGAATTGCGCTGCCTGGGCTGATCACCACTGTGGTGTGACCCATCCCACATTCAGAGTCACTGCTGGATACATCTGTTAACCCCCAGAGCAGGATTAGAACTCTACGCCATAGCAGGCCAGGCCAAGGAAGGAAAGAAAGACCTACATTCTTATAGCAGTTTTAATAGCATCAAGATGTCTCCAAGTAATTCAGAGTCAATGACTTACTTTTCTAACGTAGTCTTTTGTAACATAAGAAATGCAGCAGCCACATTATACGCAGTAAGCTACAGCAATGTAATAATGACTAGATTATCTGTTTTTTTTTAAAATGAGTTTGGTTGAGGGATAAATAGTCACCAGGGCATTGGGGAGAAATAGCACCATTGGATGTCTTACATCCACCTGGTGGGCCAGTCCGGGTCTCAGTTTACTGTCTCATCCAAAAGACAGCGCTTCTGACAGTGAAACACTTTCTCATTACTGCACTGGAGTGTTTGACTGGCTTGTGCGAAGTCTCTGGAGTGGCACTTGAACCCACAACTTTCTGATTCAGGAACAAGAGTGTTACCAACTGATTTACAAAACTGTATTTTAATATCATCAGACAAACATTGAAACCTGCTTTTAGCTATTCTCTTGGAACTAATTTCAGTCAATCCAGTTAAATTTAGAAGGTGCAGATTTAGATTCATAACTCCGGTGTAGTCAAAAATCTATTTGTTTCAAAGTTCAGACTAAGATTCAGCTCTGGAATAAAAGGGCATCACGCTGCTGAGAAGAGTTTTCTGATAGCACATCAGCCAGTTGCTGAGCAGAACAGATCTTTATCATTGTCATCTTCTCCAGAGCAATGTCGTAATCCAGTGTCTCTGATAATGGTGTGGGCTGCCAATATTTATCCCCGAGGAGAAACTTTTTCACACAGCAGGTGGTTAGGGTCAGGCAGGGTCTGCCTGAGAGAGTGTGACAGAGGCAGGTTCAATCAAGGCCTTCAAGAGGACAATGGATTATCATCTGAAGACAGAATGTGCAGAGCTACAGAGCAAAAGGCGGGGAAGTGGCAGTCAGTAAACAGCTCCCTGAGACAGCCAGCACGGAAACATCAGGCCAAATGGCCTCCTTCTGTGCTGTAACAATTCTGAGATTCTGTAAAATTACAACTGGTTCACCTGGTCATTAACATTGCTGTTTGTGTTTGTCAGAAGTATTTAATGCGCAGTAAAGTACTTTGGGACATCCAGGCATTGTGAAATCCACTATATAAACGCAAGACTTTCTTTCTACACTCTAACCACTAGGTTACTGGACTGAGTCATTTAATTTTCAACACACATTTTTTGTATGCAACAAGAAAAAGCTTCCAAATGTTTAAACCTTGTTACAACAGTTCAAATCCTGCAGTCAAATCAATAAAGAGTTAAATTCCTCTCAACTCAAAATATTTTGCAATATGCAATTCGCTTTATTGTTGGGCCAGGATTATTATGTACTAGGCAGGATTAAACAGAATTTTCAAATCCTTACAGTGGAACAAAGAGTATTGCTGACAAGTCAAATGTTTGCAGAAAATTAGGTACTTCAGATATAATCCTAACTTTTCCCATGGCTTTGAGTTAAAGTGCCTGAAGTAGACTTTCCTCTTCAGAACTCAGCTCAAATAAGCAGACTAACTTGCAAATATTTCAGACTAGAGAAGCAAGGCCTCAGTTTCTGGCCGTAGGCAAAGTTTCATTCCATTAGTTAGATTTTGTTCATACTGCACTTCCCCACCACACCCTCTGTAAAATACACTCTGCTGGTTCCTGTGCAGCACCAACTTGCACTCAAAACAGGACAGGTCAGGGGTTCCCAACTGGGGATCCATGGCTCCCTAAGGATCAGCAAGAAGACTCCAAGGGTCGGCAAAATTTTCAGTCTGTTTCTAAAATGGCCTCATGCTGGCTTCCCACTGCTATTGGGAAGCAATTATCTTTCCATGGATGGAAATGGGGTTTACAGGATTGACAACCTGCCATCAGGGGAGGTGATCTCAGGGCAGGTTTCAGTATACAGAACAGGCAAAGGTTGTGCAGAGACATCATGCCGTCCAGGTGGTGAAGGATGCAATGTCGTCTTTGGTTTTCAGCATCTTATAACACTGAGACAGACCTCGGGAGCAGCAAATATCACTCTTGTGACCGGCTTATTAAATAAAATGATCAATGCATGAAAGTGTCAAAGCGTAGCAAAGGGAATCACTGAGAATTTTATTCTAACACAAAGCATAATGATGGTTTCTCTGAGTGTTTTTGCATTATAATTCTACAAATTAGTTTAATCCTCTCAAAATTATTTGCAGCCAGCCCATGTAATTCAGTCCAGCAGGTGCCTGGCTTTAAAGATTCTAACGTCAGGAATACTGAACTCATGAGGGCAGCTTGACAGACACAGTAGTGCAATCTGCTTGATCTCTCTCTCAGGCTGATATTAAAATACATTTCACCTGAAATAATAGCATCAGATTTCTTAATATTATGAACATTGACTCCTAGCTGAATGAGTGACAGGCTGAAAACCACTGCACTATAATTTTCTGCCTTAAAGCCACGAACCACCTCCTTAAATGGTCAATCTTACTTCTGCATCACAATTACTTCATAAATAGTAACACAGTGTTGGGGGGGGGGGGGGGGGGGGGGGGGGGGGGAAAGAGTGGGGAGTGGGGGGGGGACAGGAGTGCTAGGAGACAGGCAACTATGGCGGAGTGAGACAGAAACTGAGTGAGTAGCAAATTAGGTTCACATGGGAATTCAGTGCATGGGGAAAAGAGGTATGGTATACATAGAAATTATTATTAAGTTAATTAAGTGAGTAATTAAATTAAGCTGGCTAAATAACAAATAACAATGGCAGGACAGGTGTTATGTTGCAGCTGTGGAATGTGGGAACTTTTGGACAATCCAGGACAAACACATCTAGAGTATTGCTCAATTCTTGCACTCATATCGGTATTCTTGAAGTGTCCTGAGAGCAGGAAACAACAAAATACACTATGTGAAGAGAATGCCGATTGGTTGGCAAGTGAACTCTGATTGGTAGAGGCGTTGCCATGGAGAATGCACCAGTGCTGGTGACTGACAGTTAACTGATGATCATTGTTTGAAATTTAAACCAGGCAGCTTGACCCTGATTGGTCAAGGCATTGCCTGAGGAGTGAACCAGCAAATGGCTGTCATTTATTTTGTTTAGCTGAAACAGGCACAATGTGTGTACATGTTCTTTCTGTCTGCAATCTGATAGTCTTAAATTGGTTGTCAGTGTAATTCTTAGCACACAGACTTAGAACACAGGTGATACACTTTGGAAGGAGTAATCTGATAAGGGAGTATTCATTGAACGGCATGACACTAGGAAGTTCTGAGGAACAAAGGGACCTTGGCGTATGATCTCTGAAGGCAGAGGGGCATGTTAGTGAGGTGGTGAAAAAGGCATATGGGACATTTGCCCTATCAATCGAGGCATAGATTACAAAAGTAGGGAGGTCACGTTGGAGTTGTATAGAACCTTGGTGAGGCCACAGCTGGAGTACTGTGTGCAATTCTGGTTACCACATTATAGGAAGGATGTGAATGCACTGGAGGGGGTGCAGAGGAGATTCACCAGGATGTTGCCTGGGATGAAACGTTTAAGTTATGAAGAGAGGTTGGATAGACTTGGGTTGTTTTCATTGGAGCAGAAAAGACTGAGGGGCAACCTGATCAAGGTGTACAAGATTATGAGGGGCATGGACAGGGTGGATAGGGAGCAGCTGTTCCCCTTAGTTGAAGGATCAGTCACAAGGGGACATAAGCTCAAGGTGAGGGGCAGGAGGTTTGGGGGGATGTGAGGAAAAACTTTTTTACCCAGAGGGTGGTGATGGTCTGGAATGCACTGCCTGGGAGGGTGGTGGAGGCGGGTTGCCTCACATCCTTTAAAAAGTACCTGGATAAGCACTCGGCACGTCATAACATTCAAGGCTATGGGCCAAGTGCTGGTAAATGGGATTAGGTAGGTAGGTCAGGTGTTTCTCACATGTCAGTGCAGACTCGATGGGCTGAAGGGCCTCTTCTGCACTGTGATTCTGTGATTTAGTAAATGTTGTCCAATCGCAGAATCACATTTAATGTTGGACACTGGGTTTTGAATTTTGCAAACACGGACTGGTTGGGTACGGTCTGTACCTTGCCCATTGCGAACAATGGCTGGAACATGCTGCATCTGCAGTAAGTGTAAGCAGCTAGAGGAATTCCAGATCCAGAGCTGCAGACACTGCTCAACATAAGGGAGGGGGAGAAATACCTGGACACTTTGTTCCAGAAGAAGGCCACACGTCTTAGAATAAGGTCATCTGTTTTGGTCAGCAGTGAGGGACAGGAGGATGTGACTGTGAGTAAGGCAGGTAATGGGACCGAGCAGACAGTAGTAGGAGGCTCAGACTTTGCAATAGGCAAACAGGTTTGAGGTGCTCACAACCTGTGTGGATGAAAGTGAAGTCTGCAAGGTGGATGAGCAGGCTGGCCATGGCACCATGGTACAGGAAGCCGTTCAAACAGGAATTTGGTGGTAGTAGGGGACAGTATAGTGAGGAGGATTGACACTATTCTCTGCAGCAAAGAGTGAGAATCTAGAAGGCTGTGTCACCTGCCCAGTGCCATGGTTCGGGACATCAGCTCAGGGTTGGAGAGGAACTTGCAGTGGGATGGGAGGATCCAGTTGTCACGGTCCATGTAGGTACCAACGACATAGGCAGGATAAGGAAGGAGGTTCTGCATAGTCTATGAGAAGCTAAGCACCAAATTTAAGCAGAACCTCAAAGGTAATAATCTCTCAATTATTACCTGAGCCACATGCAAATTGGCATAGGGCAAATCAGGTTAGAGAGATGAATGCGTGGCTCAAAGACCAGTGTAGTAGAAGTGGGTTTCTGTTTGTGGGGTACTGGCACCAGTACAGGGGAAATTGGGGGTTATACAGTTGGGACATTCTACACCTGAACCGTGCTGGGACGAGTGTCCTTGCGAATCACATAACTAGGGAAGTAGAGAGAGCTTTAAACTAAACAAGGGGTTGAGGGATCAAACTTGGGTAGATGTGGCAAATCAACAGGTAGATTCAAGGCAAGAGATCATAGTAGTAATATAGAAAATGAGGGTCATAGAATAGTAGGAAGGGACAGAGAGATAAAACCTAAGAATACACCAATAGTCAAGACTAGATGTTACAAAGATAACAAAGAGAAAAATAAAGGCTCTGTATCTGAATGCGCATAGCATTCATAACAAAATAAATGAATTGATAGCATACACTGAAGTAAGTAAATGTGATGTTATATCCATAACAGAGACCTGGTTGCAGGATGACAAGGATTTGGTTCTGAATATTGAGGGGTATATGACCTTCAAGAAGAATAGGAAGCTGGGTAAAGGTGGAGGGGTAGCACTGTTAATCAAGGATGGCATTGGTGCAGTAGAGATGACCTTGGTTCAGGAGATCAGGATGTAGAATTGGTTTGGGTGGAGATGAGGAATAGAAGGGGAAAGAAGTCACTAGTGGGAGTGGTTTAAGGCCCCGAACAGTAACGACAATGTCGGACAAAATATACAGGAAGAAATATTGGTGCTTGTTATAAAGGGACGGTAATAATCAAGGGTGACTTTAATCTACATATAAACTGGATCAGATTGGCAGTAGTAACCTGGATGAGGAGTTCATAGAATGCTTTTGAGATAGTTTCTTAGAGCAGCATGTTCTGGAGCCAACCAGAGAGCAGGTTATATTAGGTTTGGTATTGTGTAACATAACAGGATTAATTAATGATCTCAGAGTGAAGGCACCTCTAGGTAGCAGCAACCACAATATGATTGAATTTTAGACCCACTCTGCTCCCTTTCAAACTGGATGTAAGACAAGTATTTTAAACTTAAATAAGGGCAACTATGTGGACAAGAAAGCTGAGCTAGCTGAAGTGAACTGGGAAACTAGACTCGAGGACAGATCAATAGAGAAGCAGTGGCAGACATTTAAGGGGATATTTCATAATACTCAGCATAAGCATGTTCCTACGATAGAGGAAAATTCTAAAGGGAGGACCCACCATCCATGGTTGACTAAAGAAGTTAGAGAAAACATTAAACTTGAGGAAAAAAACATAACTTCGTAAAGGTGAGTTGCAGGTGAGTTGATTGGTCAGAATATAAAGAATGGCAGAGAATGAGTAAAAGATTAATCAGGAAAAAGAAATTAGAGTGTGAGAGGAAGCTAGCGAGAAACATAAAAACAGATAGCAAGAGTTTGTACTGGTAATTAAACAGGAAAAGAGTAAGTAAAGTGAATGTTGGTCCTCTAGAGAGTTAGAATGGGGAGTTAATAGTAGATAATAAAGAAATGGCCGATGAAATGAACAAATATTTTGCCTCCGTCTTCACCATAAAGGATACAAAAAAATTCCAGTAAAAGTTGTAAATCAGGAGGTGGAAGGAAGAGAGGAACTTGGTGAAATTACAATCACTAGGGAAGTGGTACTGAGCACTGATGGAGCTGTGGCTAACAAGTCTCTGGGTCCTGATGGACTTCATCCTGAGGTCTTAAAAGAGGTAGCTAATGAGGCAGTAGATGCATTGGTGTTAATTTTCCAAAATCCCATAGATTCTGGAGAGGTTCCATCAGACTAGTGGTCTCTAACCCCTCTATTCAAGAAGGGAGCGAGGCAGAAAACAGGAAACTATAGGTCAGTTAGCTTGACATATGCCATGGGGAAGGTGTTAGAATCAATCATTAAGGAGGCTATAGCTGGGCACTTAGAAAAACACGGTAACTGGGAAGAATCAGCAGGTTTTGTGAAAGGGAAATCATGTTTAACCAATTTATTGGAGTTCTTTGAAGGAGTAACACGTGCCATGGATAAAGGGGAACCTGTAGACTTGCTGTACTTGGATTTCCAGAAGGCGTTTGATAAGGTGCCAGATCAAAGGTTATTGCAGAAAATAATAAGTTCATGGGGATAATGTATTAGACTGGATAGAAAATTGGCTGGTTGGCAGAAAACAGAGTATACATAAATGGGTCTTTTTTCAATTGACAGGATATGACGCGTCAAGCCCCGCATGGATTTGTGCTGGGGCCTCAGCTTTTTACAATTTATATCAATGGCTTAGATGAGGGGAGCGAAGGCATGGTAGCTAAATTTGCAGGTGACACAAAGATAGGTAGGAAAGTATGTTGCGAAGAAGACATAAGGAGGTTGCAGGCGGATATAGACAGGTTGAGTGAGTGGGCAAAAATATGGCAGATGGAGTATAAAGTAGGAAAATGTGAAGTTATTCACTTTGGCAGGAAGAATAAAAAAGCAGAGTAGTATTTAAATGAAGAATGGCTGCAGAATTCCAAGCTGTAGAGGGATCTAGGTGTTCTAGTGCATGATTTACAAAAAGTTACTATGTAGATACAACAATTACTTAAAAAGGCTAATGGAATGCTATCCTTTATTATGAGAGGAATTGAACATAAAGGTAAGGGTGTTATGCTTCAGTTATACAGGGCATTGGTGAGACCACATATCAAATATTGTGTAGTTTTGGTCCCCTATTTAGGGAAGGATGTAAATACCACCCCATCAGTCTACTCTCGATCATCTGTAAAGTGATGAAAGGGGTCATCAATGTTGCTGTCAAGCAGCACTTGCTTAGCAATTACCTGCTCAGTGATACTCAGTTTGGGTTCTGCCAGGGTCACTCAGCTGCTGACCTCATTACAGCTTTGGTTCAAATATGGACAAAAGAGCTGAACTCCAGAGAGGAAGTAAGAGTGACTGCTTTTGACATCAAGAAAGTATTTGACCGAGTGTGACATCAAGGAAGCATTTGATTGAGTATGGCATCAAGGAGCCCTAGCAAAGCTGGAGTCAATGGGAATCGGGGGAAAACTCTCTGCTGGTTGAAGTCATACCTAGCACAAAGGAAGATAGTTATGGTTTTTAAGAGATCAATCATCTCAGCTCCATGACATCAGTGCAGGAGATCCTCAGGATAGTGTCCTAGGCCCTATCATGTTCAGCTGCTTCATCAATGACCTTCCTTCCATCATAAGGTCAAAAGTGGGGATGTTTGCTGATGATTGCACAATGTTCAGCACCATTCACAACTCCTCAGATTCTGAAGCAGTCCATGTCCAAATGCAGCAAGACCTGGACAAAATCCAGGCTTGGGCTGACAAGTTGCAAGTAACATTCACACCACACAAGTCCCAGGCACTGACCATCTCCATCAAGAGAGAATCTAAACATCGCCCGTTGACATTCAATGGCTTTACCATCACTGAATTCTCCAATATCAACATCCTGGGGGTTACCATTGACCAGAAACTGAACTAGACTAGCCATATAAATACCATGGCTACAAGAGCAGGTCAGAGGCTAGGAACCCAGTGATGAGTGCCTCACCTCCTGACTCCCCAAAGCCTGTTCACCATCTACAAAACATAAGTCAGGAGTGTGATGGAATACTGTCCATTTGCCTGGATGAATGCAGCTCCAATAACACTCAAGGAGCTTGACACCATCCAGGACAAAACAGCCCACTTGATTGGCACCCCATCCACAAACATTCACTCCTTCCACCACTGACATACAGTGGCAGCTTGTGAACCTGTGTACCATCTACAAGTTGTACTGCAGGAACTCACCAAGGCTACTTAAGATGGTACTTCCAAACCCACAACCACTACCATCTAGAACGGCAAGGGCAGCAGACACATGGGAACACCATCACCTGGAAGTTCCCCTCCAAATCCCTCACCATCCTGACTTGGAAATATATCACTGCTCCATTACTGTCGCTGGGTCAAAATTCTGGAACTCCCTCCCTAACAGCACTATGGGCGTACCTACACCACATGGACTGCAGCAGTTCAAGAAGGCAGCTCACCATCACCTTCTCAAGGGCAATTAGGGATGGGCAAAAAATGCTGACCTAGCCAGTGATACCCACATCACATGAATTAATTTAAAAAGTCTGCAATCAATTAGAAATTACTGAACTGATGAGGGCTTGCTCTTCTGCGCTATTCATCTCATTGTAAAAACCCTTGAAAAGTTACAGCTTGCTCAATGAGGTGTAACAGAGTACTAACTTCACATTGTTCTGAAACACTGACCCTGGGAATCTAATTTTATATTTGGAATATCAAATTTCACCATTATGATAAAAAATCCAAATATTTTAAAAATTATTTTTCTAAAAGTTTACAATGTTTCAACTCTATATTAGTTCCATGCATATGTACCAATCATTTATTTCACACTCTGTAAAATGATATTAAAAGGATAATCAGTGCATTTTACTTCCTGGTTTGATGTCTGTGAGAATTCTTCAATCTGATTGGCTGCTAACCCCGCTTGGTGCTTGGAGAGCCCCGTGACTTGGCTCCAGATTCAAGCCAACATCAGGAAAGGGGAAATCCACACCGCAGAGTGTGTTGGATCTTTGTGCGCAGTTTTCTTTTAAAAAAAAGGTCCGTAGTGAGCACCTTTGCTCTCCCACTGACCACAAAATCTGGGCCAATATAATATTGTGAGACAACTGTAAAACGTGAAGATTTAAACAGTTATCTAACAGGAAAAAAGGATGTGATAGTTTTATCATGGTTATCAACTATTTTAAAGTTGCAGATTACTCATATACATAATGTGCCCAATCATCTTAATAATACTGGTGCAGTTAAGTTTACAATCTTCTACCTCATTGCCAACTTCCCACACTATCCCCATATCCCTTGATGTCAATAGTATCTAGAAACCTATCGATTTCTGTATTGAACATGCTTAATGACTGAGCTTCCACAGCCCTCTGGGATAGAGAATTCCAGAGATTTGCTACTCTCTGAGTGAAGAAATTCCTCCTCATCTCAGGCTAAATGGCCTGCCCCTTATTCTGAGACTGTGTCCCCTGGTTCTAGAACCTCCAGCCAGGGGAAACGTCCTATCCACATCTAGCCCTTTTAAGAATTTGTAATTTTCAATGAGATATCTCCAGGCTTTACAATGAATAAATAACTTACAAAAGGACTACTGGATGCATGCTGCAGTTTTCTTTACGAAAATGTAATTTCCCAAATTTTCTAATAATAGATATTAAAATGTACTTGTCCAATTGGGAGCCCATAAATTCCAATATAACAACACCACCTCACATTACAGGGTGCCTTCAAAATAGCCAAACATCACAAGGCAATTCACAGGAGAGCAACCAACAAAAAAAACTAATGCTGAACCAAATATTAGGACAGGTTGGTCATAGTAGTAGATTTTAAGGAGTGTCTTAAAGAGATAAAGAGGGGTAGAGAGATGGAGATGTTTGGGGGTGGAAGTCCAGAGCTTAGAACCTTGGCAACTGAAAGCACTGCCACCAATGGCGGGACAAACAGAGTTGGTGTACAAAGGGCCAGATTCGGAGGAACACCCTGTTCTCCAGGGGCCACAGCAGATTAGTGTTCCAGCGGGGCCATGGAGGAATTTGGAAACGAGGATGAGAAATACAAAATTGAGGCCCTGTCTCACTGTGAGACACTGCAGATCAGCGAGCACAGGGCTGATGGGTGAATGGGAGTTGGTGCGAGTTAGAATATGGGCAGGAGAGTTTTTGATGAGCTCAGATCAAATTTACAGAGGGTGACAGATAGGAAGCCAGCAAACAGAGCATTGGAATAGCCCAGTCTGTAAGTTAACCAAAATATGGATCAGCCAGAAACAGATTTATTTCAGGACATTACTTAAACTGCCAGTTCTTTGCCTCAGGCCTTACACATTACTAATGTAAACTAAACAGACTGGATCCACTGGACAATTAAAATGAGGCCATTCTTTAATTTAGAGGCCCTTTAACACCATAGATTATATTACAGTCTTGAAATCAGGCAAGATGCTGTGGTTAACATTAATAGGGGACCTCCTTGTTAGACACAATGGTATTAATGTAACACATCCTTAAGCATACAATTAAACAGTCTGCAGTATAATTAAGGCCACCCTTCCAAACGCCCCATTGCATTAGGAGCGATATCAGTCACATTCACATAACATCAGTCACACAGTTCTGTGGGCTACATTTACAAATAGAATATGCAGGCAACATGCATCGATGGCTCAGTTGGTATCTCTCTCACACAAGAGGTGGAGTCTTTCGGGTAAGACGTTAAACTGAGGCCGTCAGCTCTCTCGGGAGCATATAAAAGATCCCATGGCACTATTCTGAAGAGGAGCAAGGGCATTCTCACCAGTGTCCTGGCCAATATTTATCCTTCAACCAACATCAGAGCAAATAATGTGATCATTATCATATTGCTGTTTGTGGGATTTTGCCACAAGGACAATGTCAGTCGTGTTCCCTTCATGAACAGCAGTGACTAAGTAACCTCATTAGCTGTTCATCACTTCAGAACCTCCTGAGACCTTGAAAGGTTCTGTTTAAATAGAAGCTGCTGCTCCTTATTTAAGAAAGTAACACGAGGGCTTTTCAAAATTAAAAGTTTGGCAAGCATCTTGGCGTCTTTCAGAATAAACTTATGTTAAGAATGTTGTGTTACCAGGCTGTGCCATACAGTCACTGAAGTAAAACAGAACATGATTGCACAGCAGGACAAAGAGACAAGAAAAATTATCTAAAATTTAACATAGCACAAATAAAAGCCCAAGAGGCCAAGTGCAACAACAACTTGCATTGTGTGTTGCCTTTAAAATAGCCCCAAAGCACCTCATAGGGGCATCATGGAACAAGATTTGATGGAGCCACACCAGGAGACATTAGGACTGATGCTAAAATGCTTGGTCGAAGAGGTAGTTTTTAAGGGGCATCTTGAAGAAGGGTAGAGGGGGAATTCTCAGCTGAAGGTATAACTATCATCAGTGGTAATTAAATTGTAGATGCACAAGATGTCAAAATTGGAAGAGTGCAGAAACCTTAGAGGGCTGTAGGGCTAGGGGAGGGTATGAGGGGAGGGGAGAGGTCATGGGGGGATTTGCAAACAAAGAGGAGAATTTTAACATTGAGGCATTTCTCCACCGGAAGCCAGTGTAGGTCAGCAAGCACAAGAGCAATGGGTAAAAAGGGACTTGGTGCAGGTTAGGATACAGGCAGAGGAGCTTGGAAGATGAGTAGAAGATAAGAGCAGCCTAAACCGAACGCACAAATCAGGAATAATGAGAGACAAATTGGTCCATGAAGTTCACCCATTCACTAGGGAAATTAGAAATACATCAAAAATGACAAAACATTCTGCAGAAACTGGTACCAGAGCACGTTCACACGTGTCAGAATGTCCATGTCAAATGCACTCCAAGTCTTGTGCTGCACTTCCCAGGACTGTATAGTCCCAAATTTCTTTAGGAAATAGGACTAGAGATTCCAAGTGGAAAAAGCAGGAGAGAACTGGTCTGGAGCACAGCGACTGAAGTGGATCTCCTTCACAAAGAACCAGGCAATGAAATTCCTGCTGGGGTCAGGGGCCCAGGCAGGTACTGGCCACCTCATACGGGGTGGGGGCGGGGAAGTCAGGATCAGTAGAATGCCACCTCCTGTCAAGAATACCCGGCGCTCTTGCCACTCTTGCACCAAGCAAACCGGGAGACCAGCAGCATCCCAGCATCTGGGTTCATGAGATGCCTAAATATTGCCCGAGGGAACCAGTGAGTGGGAATTGTTCTCAATAAATGTTTCTCTGTTAAATTGTCCCCCACATAAAAAGGGGTTCAACTGGGCCCAGGCTCTGTACCTCTGAAGCCTTGTGTGACACTGGCACTGCCAGGTCATGATGCAAAGCGCCACATTCCTCAAGCAGGCACCCAAGATTGAGGCAGGGCCCACACACCCCCACCCCACCAACCCCCCCAACTACCCCCCCACCCCAACCCCCCAACCACACCCCCAACCACCCCAACCACACCCCCCCATAATCTATTTGAATTAGATAATCTGCCCAATTTATCCACTTGATACAGCAGACTGGGATCAAAGAACTTCAGCCACTGAGATATATATTTTTTAAATAAAGGGCTTCACTGTAAGAGTTAAATTGGCGCTAGAAAATTGAAGATAAAGCATAAACCAAGGGTTGTACACTGAGGATTCTCCAAGATTTCAGAACTCTGCTGCTTTTCACTGTTGGAATTTTTATTTCTTACAGGGTTTTTTGGTGATAGTATTGCATTTTTAATCAGGTGGAAATGCCAGAGTGGGACGTAGCTTTCACACTGCGTTCCAATGAGTCGACATCACTCCTTGAAACAACACTGATGGTGATAAGCTTATCACTTTTAGGAGCTTGTGATTTGTTGCAAATTTTCTAAATGTGACTGATTTTCCATGCAATTTCTTCTATAATGGAGATGCCATACTTAATCAAGCTGTGGAGTCACTCCACTCTTCATCAAAGGGATCCAGGTAGGAGGTAAACATGCAATCCAACCTTACTTTTATGAAATGTGCTATTGCAGAGAATGACACATCAAGCAACTAGGACGAGGATGGAGGAATTCTACACAGGTACACAGTAAACATTATGATTTGAGTATTCCCTTCTTGCAAAGTGCATTTGTTACACTCTCAGTCATTGGAAAATGCGAACAAAAGGAGGCCATTCAGGCCCTTGAGCCTGTTCTGCCATTCAATTAGATCATGGCTTAGCTACATTTTAACTGTATTTACCCACCTTGGTACCCTCTATTAATACACTTGACCAACAGGAATCTGTCACTGTTTTGAAAATTTTAACTGACTCCCAAACTCAAACAGTTTTTCTTCTCAACAATTTTTTTTGGAGGGGGAGGGGGGAGGGAGTGGAAAGAGAATTCCAGTTCTCTTCTATCCTTCCTGAATTTATTTCCAAATGACCTACTTCTAATTTCAAAGCTGTGAGAGAGTTTATTGACTTTGTTCAGTCTCATACCTCTCTAACACTCAGCTGCCCCCTATTTATACTCTTTTAAAGTCAAATTAAAGCCAAAATAAACTAATTAACAAATTAACCCTTGAGGGTGGCCCCTTCCTTCATTAATATAGGCTCTGCAGGATGATTAAGTATGGCATTTTATTATGAAAGGAAGTGCATGGAAAAATCAGGCACCATAAGAAAAAAAACATAACTTCAGTGTCCCCCATTTCTATGTGCTCAAAGTATTTAATTAAACCATACCCTTCACCTGCGTATCCTAGCAATATAATTAACAAACCATTAACAATGACCTCCTTATGATTGAAAAGGTGACCGACCGTATATATGAAACAACCTGGGCTAACAGGCCTCAAGGTGAATCACGAACTCTTTACCCAGTGATAGCACTACATGCATACATCCCTTACCTTCTCTAACTGAGAAATGAGACTCAGACAGATTGTGTATCTCAGGCTACAAGCTGTAAAACTAATTTAGCTAATTTTGACCTAACTCAAACAAGAGCACAGCAGATTTCACTAGATTATAACAAATTTCTTATGTGCTTTAAACCCATTTCGCATTAATAAATCTCAATGTGAGTAATTGTAACATGTATTCCATGTCTGTTGGGAAAAGCTCACCCATGTAATTGGACAGAGGTGGAATGCTCCATGTGCAAAGCTTGCCAAGTCAAAGCAGGATTCACTATTGAGATTCCACAAATGGATTTGAATTTTACAATTAGACCCTGTATTAAAGTACAAGTTGAGACAAGAGAATACCAAGACGTATCATTCACAATTAGAAGCCAGATACTGCATCAGAGTCCATCAAAAACTGACACACGGTTAAAGATTTCTTACAGCACATCTCGTGCCACTTGAACTAAGTTTCAAGACAAATATTAGCCAGTCAATCCACATGCTGTCCATGATGAAACAGAGCTGAATATCAGTTAACAGGATCCAGGGCCCCTCCTGCCCCCCCCCCCACCCCCCGCCAGCTGCTGTGATTGACAATCATAGCTGATACCTCAGTCTCCTCACTGCAGCCAAAGTTACAAGCAAAAACCGGGGTGATTCCCCACAGCCATATTCAAAGGAGGGCAGGGAATTTCTCCCCAGTAATCCTGACCAATAATTCCCCCAACGGATAATCTGGACATTATCTCGGTCCTGTTTGTGGGATCTTGCTGTGCATACATTGGCTGCCACTTTTGCACTGTATGAACAAAACCTCAAAAGCACATCGTTGCCTCCAACGTGCTTTGGGACACCCTAAGGGCAGGCAAGGTGCTATACGAATGCAAGTCTTTCTAATCTTCCACTTGAGCACGCGTGGCATTAATTCCAAACCAATGGTTGTTGAGGGGGGTTAGGGCCTGATACAAACGTCTCACTTTAGCCTGAAAAGAAGATTCTTCACAATCCCCCTCCCTGTGTGGGAGACGGTGCTTTCAAAGGGTCCATATCACATGGCCTACAGAGATTGCTTATCTTAGCAAACAAGGGTTATAACAGTTCCCCCCTCCTCATCCTCCCCCCACCAAAGGATAGTCAAAGTTGATACAGTTAAATAGACAAACCCGCGATCGAGATCTTTTGCAGTTAATGGTTACAGGGTGGCAAAAGAGGGGGGACATTTTTTTTAAAGAGGAAATAACAGCTTAACAATGAAGTTGAAGTAATACTTTTGTGCAAGCCACCCACAGTACAGGCAACCTACTGACTGCTGGCCTGTGAGATTTCCGCTTTGAAAACGGTTCTGACATCTTTCTGATTAATTGGGCTTTTGTGGAGAGACAGCTTGTCCTCAGTCAGGGGATAACAGAGAATTGGGGGTAAAATTTGTTTCTGCCTCCCCTCCTCCTCCTTTAAGGTTATTACACTTCAGTGAGTGAACGCCAGCTGCTTGTTTTAACAAAGATTTAAACCTGTCTTGCAAAACAGCCTCAACAATTCAACATCACCTCATTAGGAGAGGCCCCTCTGCCAGGTTTTCTAAAAAAAAACACACATTTCCGACTTTTGCCACACTCTTGAAGAGGCAAAGGGGCCTTTCCTTCTGCACAAACCAAACTTTTAAATCGCAATCTGCAGCGAATGGAACTTCCTTGAAAAGTCCGTCAGTTTCGCTTTAACACTCACCCCAATGTGCTGATGAAGCCATTGACAGTTCCTTCGGCGTACAGGGACACGATGTCCCCAATGTGGAGGAAGCTGGACAATTTTTCCATCTTCTCATGATACTGAGGCCAATCCGAGGGGGGAAACTGGAGAAGAGAGACTCTCCCCCCAAGCCCGGACGGCGGGTTCCAGGGAAGCCAGGAGAGCACCAATTGCCTCACTATCCCCTGGCTCTCCCACACTCTCTCCAAGCTCAGCCAAAGCAGAAACAAACAAACTTAAAGCACACACACACACACCAAAAGTAAAAACGAGACAAAGCAGCAACGCGGAAGTGAGTGAAGGAATGTCATTCAGGGCTGGGCACTCCGCCCCCTTCCACCCAGTCAGTTCTCACACGGCTCTGATCTGCAACCTTAAACTGGGCAAAAGCAAGTGTTCATTAGACACGGACAATCCTTCTTCAGTTTCCTATTTCCAAAAGCTCAGAACAATTATGTGCCTCAACACTTCACTTCCCTGTCAGTCTGTTCGATCGCTTGCCCATCAGCTCAACATCTGCCCACAGTTATTATAAAATCTCATTTACATTTATTTAATTTAGTATTTTAATTAAAATAAAATGAAGAGCAAGAGTCCTGGGATTACTTGACTACCCTAGTTGCCTTCGAACCTAGTCAGGCCTTGTTCTGTTTAATTCAAAACAAAATGATGGAAAGTTTGTGCTGAATTATATAGTTTAATCATTTTTATTTACTGAAACTATTTGTATTAAATATAAATTTAAGATCAAACTCTTTTCTCCTGCCCTGTGTAATTTACAATGCTGATGAGTTTTAGGAGGAGATGGTAGCCTAGCAGTAATGTCACTGGGCTAGTAATCCAGAAATCAGGGTAATGCCCTGGAGACATGGGTTCAAATTCCATTTAAATTTAAATTCAATATTTTTCTTAAAGTCTGGAATTGAAAACCAGTCTCAGGAATGATAACCAAGTTGTTTTAAAAATCCATCTGGTTCCTTACTTGGTCTGACCTACACTCCAGTCCCACAGCAATGTGGTCCACTCTTAACTGTCCTCCTAAAATGGTTCAAGAATGATTAGGGATGGGCAACAAATGCAGGCCTTGCCATCTCATGAAAGAATAGAAAGTTTGAATCCACCAGAGTGGATGGTGTTGCTTGTCATGGTAACAAACACTGGCCCATCATATGGGAATTTTCTCAAGTTTATTCCAATAGAAACAGGTTTGGGTCATTCAGCCCATCAATGCTGTTCGAACATTCTATTACATCATGGCTATTAGACAATTTTCCCACTTTTGATTGTCCAGGACTCTCCTGGAATGGGACTTTGATTTCCAGTCTTTTTGCTTTAAATTTCCCTTCAGGCAGTAGTGCACCTTTCATCACACCCCCATGTGGTCCCACCACAAAGCAACCTCCAGCTCTTCAACTGCACCCATCTTGCAGCCCCTACACCCAAGCACACTGCTACAGAGACAGGACAGTTGGGAATCAGGATGGGGGAGCTCAGAAGGTCATGGGAAAGAGGGGCATATTGAGAAATGATGGAAGGGCAGTGGGAATGGAAGTGGGGGTGAGTGCAGGGATGGGGACAATGGGATGGGGACGAAGTTCAAGAGAGATGTAGATCAAGAGATGAGGATATGGGGATCAGGAGGAGAATGGACTGGGTAGGGAGTGGGAACAGGGTATTGGAGATGGGGAAGCGTGAGAATGGGGAATGGAAATTGGGTTTGTCTGGGGGTTTGTTTAGCAAGGGAGACTGGGAGGTGGGTGTGGGGAACAGGGAAAGAGAGCTCTGATACAATTTATTCCTGACATTTTCAGCAGAGGTAGTCTACAGTAGTGAAGGTCTTCATAATATACACAATAGAATGTGGAAAGCTGTATATGTTTATATAAATAAATCTTCTTCCTGCATATCAAGATAAAACTGTTATTAAACTGAGCTCAATGTGAGCATTACACAATAGCCCATTCATTGTAATCTATGCTCATATTTTAGTGACTAATTTAACTAACAACACCAAGCACGTCTTTAACATAATTATGCTCCTTTACATGTCTCACTAACATAATGGATAGTGTATTTCTTACATTGTAAGAATAATGTAAACAGAGAATATGTTTTGAAGAGTGGACAATTTTAAAAACTGCAGTAACCTTTATTGAGTGTTGGATTTAAGGTACACATTTTCCTTTCCTTTGATACAGGCAGTGAACTCAAAAGATTGATGTTTGATTCAAAACATCTACTGAGAAACATACTGATAGAGCCCATTTGTTGCAGTGCTCATTAAAGCAGTGCTAAGGAAACCCTTGGCCGAGGGCTCAATGGGACTTGTAAGCAGTGCCCTTCAACCCATTCACAGCAGCCCTATTCAAGACCATGCAGAGTTCATAAAATGCTCTGGTATGTAGCACCTTTTTAATGGCTGAGGATTGTAGAGTAGAGGAGGTTACAGAGAGATGAGAACATGAAAGGATTTAAACACAAGTACGAGAATTTTAAGTTTGATGTGTTTGGAGATGGTGGGCTGGTGGGGGCCAGCAAGGACAGGGATGAGGGATGAGTAGGATTTGATGTGAGATAAGATCTGGACAACAGTAAGCTGAAGTTTATGAAGGATGGATATAGGGAGACTGTATGAGGAGGGAATCAAGCCTGGAGGTGAACAAAATGTCTCGGCAGCAGATGGACTAAGATGAGGCAGTAATGAGTAATGTTGTGAATGTGAGTATAGGCAGTCTTTCTGATAGGTTGGAAACTCAGTTCAGGGTTGAGTAAGATCCTGTCTATAACAGTATCGGTAGGAGTGACCACCACACAGTCCTTGTGGAGACGAAGTCCCATCTTCACAACTAGGATACCCTCCATCGTGTTGTGTGGCACTACCATAATGCTAAATGGGATAGATTTTGAACAGATCTAGCAACACAAGAACTGAACAACCATGAGGCACTGTGGGCATTATTAGCAGCAAAATTGTACTCAACCACAATCTGTAACCTCATGGCCCAGCATATCCCCCACTCTACCATTATCACATGCCAGGGGATCAACCGTAGTTCCACAAAGAGTGCAGAAGGGCATGCCAGGAGCAGCACCAGGCATACCTAAAAAAATGAAGTGTTAACCCGGTGAAGCTATAACACAGGACTACTTACATATCAAATAGCATAAGCAGCAAATGATAGACAGAGCTAAGCGATCCCACAGCCAACAGATCAGATCTAAGCTCTGCAGTCCTTCAATTATATCGAGGTAGAGGAACAGCGCCATGTTCAGAGGGGTCAAACCCTAGCCCGACAAAGAACACCAATTAACTTGTCTCATAATCCATCATAAATCTGACAATGAAAATATGGAAATTAAATGAGTTTACTTAAATGCCATTTTTCCCCCAATGTGTTAAGACTGTGCCAGGAGCCCTTCACAATCCAGGTCACTCAGTTGGGTCTTAATTCCAGGGGCATTGTTTCAAATCTTACATGAGATTATGAACTTCTTCTTAAATATTTTATTCAAAATACTTTTAAAAAATTTTCATAAAAATCAATAAACATCAACTCTCCATGGTCTCTCAATTCATTGGAAGTTGAGAATCTCATTTACTGAAATTTCCTGATTATACATCATCATTCACTGAATCATCCAAAGCATGTTTTACAGAGGAAATTATTGGTAAATAGTAGGTAAAGTGGATACAAGAATTTGTTTTGGTTAAGGGCCGTGTAGAGCCACAAGTGGGGAACTTGAACTTTATTATTAGTCTGTGTCTAACCAACTTGTTTATTTAAATGCAGCAGCTGACACTCTGACACTGAAATTGCTACTAAGCATGTGCACGAAATGCTTCCCTAGTGCTTCAGCAAAACTAACCACAGCCTAGTTTGCATATCTATGGTCTTAATTGTTCTGTGGGTGTTGCATTTGTCCACACTGAGACTGGTGTCCTCTAAAATATGAGTGATTTGAAAACACCTCTAAAAACCAACCTTCCCCAAGATACAATTTGCAAACAAAGGAAAATTAATTTACGTGGAGGCAGCAATGATGGCAATTTAAATCAGAATGTAGGTTTGGATAGGACTGAATGAGGCCCATTCACACATCAAGAGACAGTCATCTGGTGTAAATTGTACCAGTGTCACAGAAGAGGAAGCTGAAGACCATGAAGTGTTGGGAAAGTAAGATAGGATAGAACATTCACCACTGGGTGAATGCACCTTTGCAACTGAAAATTGATAAAACTAAACCATCAGGTATTAATTTCAGCCCATCTGCAGCCAGAAGTGCTAAGTGGATGATCCATCTTGGCCTCCTCCCCATCATCTCAAATGCCAGGGCTCAACTAATTCAGTCACTCCACATGATATCAAGAATTGGCTGAAGGCACAGGATACTGCAAAGGTTATGGGTCTTAAAAACATCTTGCCTGAGGTACTGAAGACTTGCTCCAGAACTAGTCGTGTATTTAGCCAAGCTGTTCCAGTACAGTTACAATACTTGTGTCTGTTAGTCACAATAAGAGGTTGTGCTGGAAGAATTAATCCAGGTTGGTCTTTTGGTTCAAGCTGGTTTATTTTCAAGACAACTCCTCAGTACTACGGACTTCCAAATAGCTTCCACACAAAGTGTTCCAGCTGTATCTTTTTATTCTACTTAGATGGGATAATCAATGCCTATTACCTGTTTAACTAGCAATTGTCTTTAGCAAGGTGATTGCCACATTGGCAGTATCTATCTGCCAGGATCACTCTGTTCCTGACCTCATTACAATCTTGGTCCAAACTTGGACAAAACAGCTGAAGTCCAGAGATGAGGTGAGAGTGACTGCTCTTAATATCAAGGCAGCATTTGACTGATGTGTCATCAAGGGGTCCTAGCAAAATTGATGTCATTCCTGCAATACTTTTCCTTTGAAGGTGGCCATTGCTCAGCCACTGTCTTTTTTCTGCCATTATTTAATTTCAACTCACTCATCTCGGATGCATCCTCATCCCGTTGAAGCTGGCTTTCCCCCAATTATTCCTATTCTGGATTGCTCGCTGACCATTTCCATGATTAATTTACACCATGTCCTACAATTGTCACTGCTGCCTAGAGCCTGTCTGTGCTACTTGAACCTTTATCTGGCTTCTAAAGCAGAAGGTCAAATCATGAACTGGGCCCCAGGTGTCATTGTGTACCCTATATTGGCTCACGCTAGTGGTTCCATTGCCCTTGTATATGCAACTTGGGACGGGACATGTCTCTGAGCCATCACCTCCAGGTTATGGTTGATAGGTTGCGCGCTTTGAGTCAAACCCACATGTCGGCCGAACACATTCAGGTGATATGTGCACAGCACTACATGTGTATCCCCTCCTGACACCCCTTCAGATCAATGCTGGTCAAGGAGTTCCCCTAATCCTCCATGATGCCCACACGTACACCATCTAGAATGACACTGATACCTCCCTCCCAGTTTTCCGGCATTGCTCATTGTTACTGATCCATCACCGGTATCCTGAGAACTATTCCCATCATAGACTGTAGTCAGGATAATATTTGGGGCTGGCATGGGTCCATGAGATTGGCATAAGTACTCCTAGCCTTTAGGTATCTGTTGTCAATCCATGATGGTATGTAACCTTGCAACAAATTCTCTAAATTACTACAATCTGGGCACTGTACATAACACCTGAAGTGTCCTGGTCCTCTATGAAATTGCCTATGGTCTGGGCACGAGTTTCCAGCTCAGCTATTTCTTTGTAGGTGAATAGTCATTACTCAGTCAAAATTGATGTCAATGGAAACCGGGGAGTTGGAGTCATACCAGCATAAAGGAAGGTGGTTGTGCTTGTTGGAGGCCAATCATCTCAGCCCCAGGACATCACTGCAGGACTTCCTCAGGGAAATGTCCTAGGCTCAACTATCTTCAGCTGCTTCATCAATGACTTTCCCTCCAACGTAAGGTCAGAAAAGGGAACATTTGTTGATGAATAGTGTTTGAGACCTCAGATACTGAAGTAGTCCATGTCCATATGCAGCAAGACCTGGACAACATTCAGGCTTGGACTGATAAGTGGCAAGTAACATGTGTGCCACACAAATGCCAGGCAATGACCATCTCCAACAAGGGCGGTGGGGGTGGTGCAAAAGAGAAAACATTCTCGACCTCCCCTTCAACAATCTACTTGCATCCGTCCATGACGGTATTGGTAGGAGTGATCACTGCAAAGCCCTTATGTGGATCAGTCCCATCTTCATGTAGGATACCCTCCATCATGTTGTGTGGCACCACCACCATGTTAAATGGGACACCAGGAAGGAGTCCCTTTCTCTACTTCAAAAATGTGGATCTTTAACTTCCATCTGTGAGGAGACAAGTAGGGTCTCAGATTAACATCTCATCCAAAAGATGGCACCCCTGACAGTGCGGCATTCCCTCACTACTTTGAGATCCATAGCTTTAGGATTCGCACCGATCCAGATTGCAAATGTTCTCTGCGTCATTTTGTGCTCCAAATCATTCTAAAACCCATCCTTGGGTTTGTTTCAAGCTAAAATCAATTACTTCAAGTATTTAGAACAAGTCAAATGCATGAAGGATGGTACAATTTTTATATCAAACTACCAGGACCTTTTAAAGTTTCTTCATATCTGAATATACAAAGTCACATCATCACGTGTCTTTCTCCAATGCGAACTTTCAACAAAGTGCACCACTCCACCCCATCACTTCCCCAAATCAGTCCCTCCCACCAGTCTCCTCATCACTCCCCCCCACCACTGCCCCAGACCCCCAGCAACGACTTAGATGTCCTTTTTTCAAATCTCTCCATGGCCTTGCTCCTCCATCTCTCTATAATCCCCTCCAGCTCCACAACCCTCTGACATATCTGCAATCCTCTAACTCTCACCACTTGAACATCCTCGATTTTAATTACTCCACCCTTGGTGGCCATGATTTCAGTTGCCTAGGCCACAAGCTTCAAAATTGCCTTCCTACAGTTCGCCACCTCTCTACCTCACTTCCCTCCTTTAAGGCACTCCTTAAAACCAACCACTTTGGCCAAGCTTTTGACCATCCAACCTAATATCTCCATATGAGGCTCGGGGTCATGTTCTGTTTTGCTCCTGATTCTTTTATTCGTCCATAGGATGTGGGCATCCCCAGCTGGGCCAGCATTTATTGTCCATCCCTAACTGCCCTTGAGAAGGTGGTGGTGAATAAGGTGGAGAAGGCCGCCTTCTTGAACCATTTCAGTCCATATGGTGTAGGTACACCCACAGTGCTGTTAGGAAGGGAGTTCCAGGATTTTGACGCAGCGGCAGTGAAGGAACGGCGATATATTTCCAAGTTAGGGTGGTGAGTGACTTGGAGGGGAACTTCCAGGTGATGGTGTGAACATAAGAACATAAGAAACAGGAGCAGGACTAGGCCATTCAGCCCCTCAAGCCTGCCCCAGCATTCAATAAGATCCTGGCTGATCGGCCCCAGGCCTCATCTCCTCTTTCATACCTGCTCCTCATAGCCCTCAACTCCACGATATTTCAAAAATCTATCTACCTTCTCTTTAAATATTTTCAGTGATCTAGCATCCATAACTCTCTGGGGTAGAGAATTCCAGACATTCACCACCCTCTGAGAGAAGAAATTCCTTCATATCTCAGTTTTAAATGAGTGTGCCCTTATTCTGTAACTATGTCCCCTAGTTCAAGATTCCCCCACTAGTGGAAACATCTTCTCAACATCTACCCTGTCAAGCCCCCTCAGAATCTTGTACGTTTCAATAATATCACCCCTCATTCTTCTAAACTCTAATGAATAAAGGCCTAACATGTTTAGCCGTTCTTGATAAGTCAACCGTTTCATCCCAAGGATCAACCTAATGAATTTCCTTTGAACTGCATCCAGTGCCAGTATATCCTTTCTTAAATACTGGGACCAAAACTGTACACAGTACTCCAGGTGCAGCCTCACCAACATCCTGTAAAGTTGTAACAAGAATTCCCTATTTTTAAACTCCAATCCCTAGCAATTCAGGCCAAAATTCCATTTGCTGCACCTGCATGCTAACTTTTTGTGTTTCTTGCACAAGAACACCCAGGTCCCTCTGTGCTGTACTTTTTTTGGAGTCTCTCTCTATTTAAATAACAGGCTGCCTTTTGATTCTTCCTACCAAAGTGCATGACCTCACACTTGCCTACATTAAACTCCATCTGCCAAGTTTTCACCCACTCACTCAACCTGTCTACATCCCCTTGCAGATTCCTTATGTCCTCATCACAACATGCCCTCCCACCTAGTTTTGTATCATCAGCAAATTTGGATACACTACACTCTGCCCCTTCTTCCAAGTCATCAATATAGATAGTAAATAATTGAGGTCCTAGGACTGATCCTTATGGCACCACACTAGTTATGTCTTTCCAACCTGAAAAAGATCCATTAATCCCAACTTTCTGTCTTCTGTGTGTTAACCAATCCTCAATCCATGCTAATACATTACCCATAATACCATGAGCTCCTATCTTGTACAATAACCTTTTATGTGGCACTTTATCAAATGCCTTCTGGAAATCCAAATACATGACATCTACCAGTTCCCCTTTATCAACTCTGCTTATTATATCCTCAAAGAGCTCCAGCAAATTTGTCAAACATGATTTCCTTTTCGCAAAACCATGTTGACTCCTGATAATGACTGTTACAAGATCTTTCCTCCCATTAGCTCCTTGACTATTTGATATCTTTGGGATGTTTATATTGTCCTCCACCATGAAGACCGATGCAAAATATCGGTTTAAATTATTTGCCATTTCCCTGTTCCTCGTTATCAATTCTCCAGTTGCATCCTCCAAGGGTCGCATGTTCACTTTAGCCATTTTCCTTTTTATTTACCCATAGAAGCTCTTGCTGTTTGTTTTTATATTTCTTGCAATTTACTTTCATGACCAATTTTCTGCCTCTTTATTAACCTTTTAGTCAAGCGTGCTGGTTCCTAAAAAATTTCCCAAATCTCCTGCCTTACCACTAGTTTTCACCACTTTGTATGCCTTTGTTTTTGATTGGATATTCTCCTTGACTGCCTTTGTTAACCACGGATGATTCATCTTTCTCATTTAGTCCTTTTTGAACGGGATACATTTTTGCTGAGCATTAGGAAATATCTGCTTTAATGCCTGCCACTGCTCATCCACTGACCTTCCCTTAGCCTATTTTCCCAGCTCGCTTTAGCTAGCCTTTTCTTCATACATCTGTAATTGCCTTTATTTAAGTTGAGGACACTGGTTTGAGGCCTAAGTTGCTTGCCCTCAAACTGAATTTGAAATTCTACCATGTTGTGATTGCTACCCTCTAGAGGATCTTTAACTATTAGATCTTTTATTAATTTTACCTCATTACACGTTACTAGATCTAAAATAATCTGTTTGTCTTCCATGTTACCCCCGCTAATCTGCTTTGTCCAGAAAATATGCAAATTAAAATCACCCATGACAATTGTAGCATCCTTTTTATGTGTCTCCATAATTTCTTGATTTATACTTTGTCATACAGTGAGGCAACTCTTCGGGGGCCTATAGATAACTCCCACCCATGACTTATTTCCCTTGCTATTCCTTACTTCCACCCAAACTGATTCCATGTCACAATCTATTGCACCTATATCGCTACTCACCACCGTACTGATACCTCCCTTCATTAACGAAGCTACCCCATCACCTTTTCCTTTTTGCCTGCTTTTCCGGAACATCGAATACCCTTGAATATTGAGTTCCCAGTCTTGGTTGCCCTGCAACCATGTCTCCGTAATAGCTATCAAGTCATATTCATTTATTTCTGCTTCTGCTGTCAACTCATCTATCTTGTTACCAATGTTGTGTTTATTCAGATAAAGAGCCTTAAGCTTTAACGTTTTACCATTATTACCAGGTTATGGGTACATCACGTGGATACCATGTGCCCATGCATCTGCTGGCCTTGTCCCTTCTGGATGGTAGTGGTTGTGGGTTTGGAAGGCACTGTCTAAGGATGCTTCGTGAATTCCTGCAGTGCATCTTGTAGATGGTACACACTGCTGCTACTGTACGTCGGTGGTGGAGGAAGTGAATGTTTGTGGATGTGGTGCCAATCAAGCCAGTTGCTTTGTTCTGGATGGTTTGATCTTCTCGAGTGTTGTTGGAGTTGCACTCATCCAGGCAGGTGGAGAGTATTCCATCACACTCCTGAATTGTGCCTTGTAGATGGTGGACAGGCTTTGGGGAATCAGGAGGTGAGTTACTCATCACAGGATTGCTAGCCTCTGATCTACAGTATTTATATGGCTAATTCAGTTCAGTTTCTGGTCAATGGTAACCCCCAGGATGTTGATAGTGAGGGATTCAGTGATGGCAATGTCATTGAATGTCAGGGGGTGATGATTAGATTCTCTCTTATAATGCTCCTGTAAAGCACTTTGTTTCATTATGTTAGAGGTGCTATATAAATATAAATTGTTGGTGATGCTCTATTTCGCTTTAGCCTTGCCCAGAGTTTAAAGCGAGTGCAATGTAGCCACAAAATTCAGATTAACTTACGGAATTGTCATTGAATAATTGTCCCTGGCAATTAGTGAATGATGCATGGAATGGAATTGTTGACACAACTAAAAAGGAGCTTCTTGGCTCATTTGACAAATTAAAACCAGCTCAAATATCAGGAATATAGAACGAGACATTCTGCTGTTATAACTATTTTAACTTTGAACTACTTCAGCTCTTAATCAATAGAGAGTATTTATTTATATGTCAAAAATCTGGTATCTATCACACATTTCCTGCTTGTCACACTTACTTCCTGTGTCGCGCTTGTATCATGTCTGGAATGCAACATCTGTTAAAAATGATACGCAACAAGATTTGAGTAGATTTCTCTACTTCACTTTCAGACGCCCCAATGCTAAATGGTGCTGATGAGACCTCCCAGGGCTGCTTAATGATGAAGTGCTGCCAGTAAGACTTATTTTAAATTGAATTAAATCTGGCTAACGGGATAGCTTTTGTGTCTGAAGGTTGTGGGTTCAAGTCCCACTCCAGAGAGTTGAGTACAAATCTGACAGTCCCAGTGCAGCCTTTCAGGTGAGATGTTACACTGAGGACTGGGTGAATGTAAAATATCCCACGGTGTTATATGGAAGAGAGGATGGGAGTGTCCCCTGGTATCTTGGTCCCAACAATCATTTCCAGGATCATTATCACTTTACTGTTTGTGGGAGCTTACTGTTCACAGATTGGCTGCTGTCCTTCTTACATCACAGCAGTGGCTACACCTCAAAGATATTTCATTGGCTACATGCTTTGGCACATCATGAAGTTGTGAACGACACTGTCAAAAGAAAATCTGTCCTTTTTTTCCTGCACTTTCTTTTCTTTCTTTTGTCACTGCAGCCACCCAGCCTTCTGTCTGCACCCATTCAATCACCTGCCTGCCCTCCTGCCCCTTGAATCACCTTCTGGCCCTTCTGCCCCCGCTCCCTGTGGCCTATGCACTCTCTGTCTGGCCCTCTCATCCCCTGCTGCCCTTTCTTCCTTCCTGCCCTTTTGCCATGGACACTTTATGGGGATACCCGCTCAATGTTCACTAAGTCAGGAGCCCTTTAAAAATGGCAAGCAGGTCCCGGTTCCAGGATTCCCGACTCCATTCCTGGGCTCTCTGGTTTTCAGGAGGGCCTTTAAAGTGTGCAGGCTGGTTTGTTGTGTAAATCCCGCATCCGGCACTCCCAACCTGGCTGGCTCCATTACAGAGATAAGCATCATCTACTCCTCCGCAATTTTCATTGAGTCAGATCCAGGTTTTTAAAGAGTCGTGGTTCATGACCCCTCAGGGAAGTCCTAGTCTGTATGAGGGGACCTTTTAAAAGGTGATTCAAAAGATCCTCCTCATGCCCCCTATACCAAGCTATACCACTCGCCCCACTACCCTGCCCCCACCTCTTATGGCCCCTCATATTCCCTTTGGCAAGCTATGGCACTCCACCCAGTCCCAATAACCCTTCATGCCCCCTATGCCAAGCTATGACACTTCCATGCTCATTGGCTCACTACACACTGTTTAAAACCAATAAAATCTATACTGACAGTAGGTTGTGTAAAAAGAAGTCATTCATTCATTACTTTCCACTAAAAGTCATTTCACTACAAGGCATTAAAAATTGTAAAGCCAGATGCCTCATTAATGTCCGAGCTCTCAACCAAGTATACATAATAAGATAAAAGCAAAATATCGTGGATGCTGGAAATCTAAAACAAAAACAGAAAATTCTGGAAAAACTCAGCAGGTCTAGCAGCATCCATGGAGCGAGAAACAGAGCCAACCTTTCCAGTCCGTATAACCCCTCTTCAGAGCTGAGAGCTTGGCTGAGAGTTCAGACATCATTTACTCATGTTGAAACAGCTGCACCCCAGAGAAAACATTACTTGATTGACAGCTCTCTGATCCCTGCAGTCAATTTCACAATATTTACACAAAGATAAGAAGTTTCAAGGGTTTGTGGTTTCTGTTATTCATACTTTAAAGGGTCTGGATAATTGACAATTTTATTGCCTTGTAATGGCTTTTTAAAATAGTGAAATGTAATGAATGAATCACTTTTTTAAGCTTTCTTTTTTAAATATCATATAGAGTTCATTGGTTCTATACAGTGTATATTGGGTCAATGGGCATGGAAGTGCTATAGCTTGACATAGGGGGCATGAGGGGCATGGGGTGTGGGTGGAGTGCCAGAACTTGGCATAGATGGTATGAGGGACCATTGGGTGGCGGGGTCATAAGCTGGCATGGGAGAATGAGATGGCATTGTTGGGACATGAGGAGTGTGTGGGATATGAGGGTGTATAATGAATGAGGGCTGGAGGGCTTTTGTGTTTTGACTTTAACTGGGATGAAGTCCTACAGCACCAAGTCAAACCTTTTAAACAGCTCGCCTCCACACTCTGCTGCCCATGTGCCTGCCCATGATCTCTTTCCTGGGTCAGCTGACTCCAGCCTGCACCTACTCTACCGGCAATGAAGATCCATCTTTGTGGGCACTTTCTCCCGAGTGGGGCGAGCTGAGAGTTTTCTCAACACCTGCTTCTCACCTCAAGAAATAAAATTCAGGCCATTAAGTTTTCAGAACACTACGAGGGGAAATCATGTATTGATCAACTGAATAGAGAACAGGTCACTCCTTATAGCCTTCCTTTGAATCACCAAGTCACATGGACTCTGCAAATTTGGTTTATGCTGGTGTGAGCTCTGAGATCCAGTGTTTTCAGGAGGTGTAAGATGTCTCCCCATTTCTCTTATTGTACAGAGTTTAGAGACCTTGCATTTTTTGCGTATTTTTGGCTTTCCTTTGCAACCATACGACATTAACAGGAAGGAGCCACTTCTACATTTTCTGTAACTATTGTGTGCAGTGTGCTTTTATAATAGCATGCTCAGTGTACAGTTATACAACCATCCAGAATTCTGCCTCAATCTGTTCTGACATAGGTTCAATCAACTATTAGCTTAATGCAGTGTTGTCTTGTAGAAATCACTGACAAGGCCATAGGTGAGGCTACAATGACACCATTTGAATCATATGCACTAGTTTTTAATGAACACCTTATACACACTGAACAGAGGACAGATCACTTCTTGTAGCCTTCGTTTGAATCACCAATTCACATGGATAAATGTGCTTTGCATGTGTCATATTGATTATCGCCCACCATTCAGTAAGCACCGAAGTAAAGCATTCACAATGATCAATAAACACTTACACTCTCTGGTTTTGCCCTATCATTTTACCAGCAAACACACAAAAGAGTTAAAGTTCACGTGTATACGCTGTTTGACTATGAATAGTGAGATCATAGGCCCAACAATAGTACCTATCACTCATTTTAAATTTACTAATCAGAAATGCAATTAGCCACATCTGGTTGTGTATTTTGTGTGTCTTTGTTATGAGTGCTCTGCATCCTTGTTGAAACAGTGTCACCATAGTCATCTGTGGCTTGTCAGTAATTTCTATCAGACTGCACTAGTTCACAGTTTAACAGAACTGAGATTGGCTCTTGCCAGGGTCAATATGATGAATCTGGAACTAGGGGTCACTGATTAAAAATAAAGGGTCGCTCATTTAAGACAGAGATGAGGAGACATTTTTTCTCTTAGAGGGTTGTGTCTTTGGAACTCTTTTCCTCAAAAGGCGGTGGAAACAGAATCTTTGAATATTTTTAAGGCAGAGCTAAATTGATTTTTGATTAACAAGGGGGTGAAAGGTTATCGGTGGTAGGCAGGAATGTGGGATTGAGGTTACATTCAGATCAGACATGATCTTATTGAATGACAGAGCAGGCTCAAGGGGCTGAATGGCCTACTACTCCTAATTCGTATGTTCGTGATGAGCATTGATACACAACCAACCCATTTTAGCCACTTTTCCTGTACAACCAGCATGGGCTCGATGGACTAAGTGGCCTTCTTCTGTGCCATTATGACATTATAAAATGAGGCAATAAGCCTACCTTCAATGCTGGTGCAGGGCATAGTGTGCTGGAGAGTCCACCCACTGACTGGGTCCAATGGGAGCTCACTTTTAGATTCCCAACACCCTGCTAATCTCCTGGAATCTACTGTAAGGTACATCCCTGAGAGTTGGTGGGAGGGAGAGAGAGAGAGGGAGAGTGGGAGAGAGAGAGGGAGAGCGGGAGCGCGTCATCACTTGGGTTTCCCCTAACACCCAGCCAAAAGCCCACCAGGAAACTAGCCTTCTCTCCAGCCATAATTAGCACTTGGCCTAAGCAGGCCCAGAAAGGAAAAAGTAGATAAAACTAATGTTAAAAAAATCATAACCTCAGCAAAATAATTGTATAGAAGTAACCACAATGTCGTACAAAACAACAGAGCAAGAAAACGCAACAAATTAGAGTTACAGCTATAGTCACCAACTGCCAATATAAGCTTTGTATCAATACTGCTTTGGTGTCATGATATTATCTATTTTACTGGAGACCACAGCAACTTTTTTTTTTATCTCCCTCAGCATCTACATTCATTTCAAGAATCAGAAGGCAAGGAGCTGCCAATAAAATAACTTGTAATTTCTTGCTATGTGGGATAATGAAAGAACTCTTAATCGGGTAGACAGTTGAAAGAAACCAAGCTGTTCCAGTACAGCTACAACACCAGCATCTACCCAGCTATGTAAAAAAATTGCCCAGGTATGTCCTGTCTACAAAAAAACAACACAAATCCAACACACCCAATTACTGCTTAAGGAGTCATCGACAGTGCTATCAAGCTACACTTACTCAACAATAACCTCTTCACTGAGGCTTAGTTTGGGTTCTGCCAGGGCCACTCAGCACCTGACCTCATTATAACCTTAGTCCAAACATGGACAAAAGAGCTGAACTCCAGAGATGAGGTGAGAGTAACTGCCCTTGACATTAAGGCATTTGACCAAGTGTACAAAACTGGAGTCAATAGGAATCTGGGGGAAACCTCCCCACTGGTTGGAGTCATGCCTAGCACAAAGGAAGATGATTGTGGTGGTTCTGGGTTTTATAACGTGCTAGGTGATGTGTGCCAGGTGGACCAAAATCCCTTAAGGAAAACTTGGCCATGCTTTCACAACAGTTTTGTAATGTGTATTTATTACGAGAAGATTTGCGCATTGAATTCAGAAGTAATGAGTCCACAAATGTCTTTAGAGATTTAAACAAAAACTAAATGAAAACACTTATTAACAAAAGAAGAGATTTAAAACACATACATAAGATTACAGTTACTTAATACTATAAGAAATGCCAAAATTCCGAATTAACCTGACTCCCAACTATACACCCCCTTTAAGGCAACAGTCCAAAATAGATTTTAAATTTAAGTAGCAAACCAGCAAGTTTACCACAGCACCCCCTCGACAGTGGAATTCCAAAGGCTTTCCTCCACCTGGATACAGCAGACTTCTGCTAAAGTAGCTGGAGGCTTCTCCAAGGCTGTTTTGCAAGGTCCTCTTAGATCTTACATGACCCCCCAACATAGCCTTCTATTCCTCTTTATATATTATTTTCCTCTCGCTTCGATCTGTAAATTCCATTGTTCTATATGTCTTTGGAAATTTACTTCCCCATAATATAAAAATCTTTCATGTTACCAATGGGCTCAGTACCTTTGGGGAAAATAAACACACTGTTTGGCCTTGCTTATCTTGTTAGTTGTAAACATCCTATCATCCCTTTGAAATACAAACAACCCCTTCACTTATCTAAAATGCAGATTTCCTTATATGCTAAGCCCTTCTCCATGTTTACATATTAGCATTTCAAATGTCTTTTACCCCTAACTTATTTTGATAATTTCAAGCTTGCAGCCTATCTGACTCTAATTTAATTAATCATACAGACAGAACCATCCACACTCACACCCGTAAACCTATTTTACAGTAAACCACAAAATATAATGAAAAAATATGTTTGTTTCATGACAGAGGTCAATCATCTCAGCTCCAGGACATCACTGTAGGAGTTCCTCAGGGTAGTGTCCTTGGCCCAACCATCTTCAATTGCTTCAACAATGATATTCCCTCCATCATAAGGTCAGAAGTGGGGAATGCACAATGTTCAGCACCATTTGCCACTCCTCAGGTACTGAAGCAATCTGTGCCCATATGCAGCAAGACCTGGACAATATTCAAGCTTGGGCTGAAATGTGCTAAATAACATTCGTACCACACAAGTGCCAGGCAATGACCATCTCCAGCAAGAGAGAAACCAACCATCACTCCTTGACATTCAATGGCATTACCATCGCTGAATCCCCCGCTATCAACATCCTGGGGGTTACCATTGACAAGAAACTGAACTGGGCTAGCCATATTAACACTGTGGTTAGAAGAGCAGGTCAGAGGCTGGGAATTCTGTAGTGAGTAGCTCATCTCCTGACTCCCCAAAGCCTATCCACTATCTACAAGGCACAAGTCAGGCATGTAATGAAATATTCTCCACTTGCCTGGATGAGTGCAGCTCCAACAACACACAAGAAGCTGGATAGCATCCAGGACAAAGTAGCCCATTTGTTTGGCACCCCATCCACCACCTTAAGCATTCACTCCCTCCACCAACTATGCACAGTAGCAGCAGTGTGTACCATCTACAAGAAGCACTGCAGCAACTCACCAAAGCTCCTTCCGCAGCACTTTCCAAACCCATGACCTCTGACACCTAGAAGGACAAAAGCAGCATGAGCATGGGAACACCACCACCTGCAAATTACCCTCCAAACTACACACCATCCTGACTTGGAAATATATCGCCGTTCCTGTAATGTCACTGTGTCAAAATCTTGGAACTCCCTCCGTAACAGCACTGTGGGTGTACCCACACTATATGGACTTCAGCGGTTCAAGAAGGCAGCTCACCATCCCTCCTCAAGGGCAATTAGGGGTGGGCAATAAATGCTGGCCTAGCCAGCAATACCCACATACCAAGAATGAATAAATACATAAATAAAAAAAATGTTAATCCATCCATTCTAACAGCAACCACGGAATTCTTTCACCACACTGTTCATGTAAAAAGTGCATAATTCACAACAAACTCATTAAACTTCCTCATTTAATTGTTATTTCTGTGTTTGGAATTCCTTCAACTAGTCCCTCCCAACTCTACATTGATTAGGCACCTTAGACCCAAGCGATTGGAATTTCCACATTGCCAGTTACCCTGCTAACAGACTACAAATCCCAGGACCTAACAGAAGTTTCACCCATTGAAGTCTACTGAAGCTACCAGATTTCAGAGTGGGTGGAGTAGGAGGCTGCAGAGCAAGAGACAGTGCGCAACATGTTTTCTTTCAATGTTTGACAGCAAGACATGACCATTCACAGAGCATGGTGGGACCAGCTTTTGAGTTTCATTCCCCATCTCTTTTTGGAGAAAACTCAAAATGAGGTTAACAATTCTTAAAAACAAAAAATTGCGGATGCTGGAAATCCAAAACAAAAACAGAATTACCTGGAAAAACTCAGCAGGTCTGGCAGCATCGGCGGAGAAGAAAAGAGTTGATGTTTCGAGTCCTCGTGACACTGTGAGGACTCGAAACGTCAAGACTTTTCTTCTCCGCCGATGCTGCCAGACCTGCTGAGTTTTTCCAGGTAATTCTGTTTTTGTTAACAATTCTTAACACTGGTGAATGCTCTGAAGCTTGCTACAATTTCTTTGGAAGTAAGGACAAAACAAGAACAAAAGGGGGAGGGTGATAAGGCAGAGGTCATGGTACATGTTGGTACCAATGACATAGGTAGAAAAAGGGATGAGGTCTTGCATCAAGACTTCAGGGAGTTAGGCAGTAGACTTAAAAGCAAGACCTCTCAGGTTTTAATCTCTGGATTACTCCCAGTGCCACGTGTTAGCGAGCTCAGAAATAGGAGAATAGCGCAGATGAATACGTGGCTTAAGAATTGGTGCAGGAGGGAGGGTTTTAGATTCCTGGATCACTGGGACCGTTTCTGGGGAAGGTGGGACCTGTACAAGCGGGATGGTCTACATCTGAACCAGAGCGGGACTAACATCCTTGTGGGTGGGTTTGCTAGTGCTGTTGGGAGGAGTTTAAACTAATTCAGCAGGGGGAGGGGACACAGAATATTAGCAGAATAGGGACACATCATAATACAGTAAAACAATCAAGTCAGAGGGAGTACAGCTGCAATAAGCTTCAAGGGAATAAGGCAAGGCTGGATGGCCTCTGCTTTAATGCCAGGAGTATTACAGGTAAAACGGATGAGTTAAGGGTGAGGACTGACATGTGGAATTGTGATATAGTAACCATCACTGAGACGTGGTTGAGGGATGGGCAGGATTGGCAGCTCAACATTCCGAGATATAGAATCTTCAGGCGTGACAGGGGAAGGGGTAAAAGAGGAGGAGGCATTGCATTATTAGTTAAGGAGTCAGTTACTGCAGTAAGGAGAGATGATATCTTGGAGGGGGCATCAAATGAAGCTTTGTGGGTAGAGTTTAGGAATAAAAAAAGGGCAGCCACATTGTTAGGTGTTTATTATAGACCCCCAGATTGTCAGCAAGAAATTGAGGAGCAAATATGTGCACAATTTGGGGAGGTGTGTAAAAACAATAATAGGGTAATTATATTAGGTGATTTCAACTTTCCCAACATTAATTGTGTTAAGGGCTTGGATGGAGTGGAGTTCTTGAAATGTGTACAGGAGAAATTTTTAGGTCAATATGTAGAGGGTCCAACAAGGGACGGCGTATTGCTGGACCTAATTCTGGGGAATGGAGATGGACAGGTGGCTGAGGTGATGGTGGGGGAGCATTTTAGCGATAGCGACCACAACATGGTAGAGTTTAAGTTTGTTATGGGCAAAGAGATCGACAAGTTTCAAAAAAATGTTTTGGATTGGGGGAGAGTGGATTTTAGTAAAATAAGGCAGGATCTGGTCAAGGTAGACTGGGAACAGTTACTTGTGGGGAAATCTACAGAGGGACAGTGGGGGGTGTTCAAAAAGGAAATGGGGAGGGTACAGGCTCAACATGTTCCCTCTAGGATGATAGGAAGGGAAACAAGCCCAGAGAACCATGGATGACCGGAGATATTCAAGCTACGATGAGAAGGAAAAGAGGCTTTTAGCAGGTAAAAGGGAAGCAAATCAGCAGAGGCATTAGTGGAGTACAGAAAGTGCAGCGTGGAGCTTAAGAAAGCAATTAAGAGAGCAAAGAGTGGATATGAGAAAGCTCTGGCTGGTAAAAGTAGGAAAAATCCCAAGATATTCTTTAAGTGTTTCAATGGGAAGAGGATAACCAGGAAAAGAGTAGGGCCCATAAGAGACCAGGGGGGCAATCTATCGGTGGAGCCAGAGGACATCGCTAGAGTGTTGAATGAACACTTCACATCCGTCTTCACCCAAGAGAATGAGGATGAAGGTATCGAACTCGGAGACAGAGACTGCGAGGTTCTTAAGAAAATTGATATAGGGAGTGACAAGGTATTGGAGGTTTTGGTAGGCTTAAAAGTGGACAAATCTCTAGGTCCAGATTATTTGTGTCCCAGACTGCTGAGGGAGGCAAGGGAGGAGATCGCAGGGGCTCTGACCCAAATTTTTAATTCCTCTCTGGCCACGTGGGAGGTGCCAGAGGACTGGAGAACAGCTAATGTGGTTCCGCTATTTAAGAAGGGTTGTAGAGATAAGCCAGGGAGCTACAGACCAGTGAGTCTTACACCAGTCGTAGGGAAACTATTGGAGAAAGTTCTGAAGGAGAGTATCTATCTCCACTTGGAGAGGTTTGATTAGGGATAGTCAGCATGACTTTGTCAGAGGGAAGTCATGCCTAACAAATTTGACTGAATTTTTTGAGGAGGTGACCAGGTGTGTAGATGCGGGTAGTGCAGTTGATGTAGTTTATATGGATTTCAGCAAAGCCTTTGACAAGGTCCCACATGGGAGACTTATAAAGAAGGCAAATGCACATGGGATACAAGGTAATTTGATAAGGTGGATTCAAAATTGGCTTAGTTGTAGGAAGCAGAGGGTGATGACAGAAGGATGCTTTAGTGACTGGAAGCCAGTGTCCAGTGGTGTACCACAGGGATCTGTGCTTGGTCCCCAATTATTTGTCAATTATATAAACGACATAGATGACCAGTAAGTTTGCGGATGACACAAAGATTGGCCAGGTGGTTAACAGTGAGGTTGAGTGTCTTGGGCCACAGGAAGATATCGAAGGGATGGTCAAATGGGCAGATGGGCAGATAAGTGGCAGATGGAATTTAACCCTGAAAAGTGTGAGGTGATACAATTTGGACGGAGTATTTTGACAAGGAAGTATTCAATGAACGGCATGACACTAGGAAGTTCTGAGGAACAAAGAGACCTTGGCATGTGTGACCATAGATCTCTGAAGGTGGAGGGGCATGTTAGTGAGGTGGTGAAAAAGGCATATGGGACACTTGCCTTTATCAATTGAGGCACAGATTACAAAAGTAGGGAGGTCATGTTGGAGTTGTATAGAACCTTAGTGAGGCCACAGCTGGAGTATTGTGTGCAGTTCTGGTTGCCACATTATAGGAAGGATGTGATTGCACTGGATGGGGTGCAGAGGAGATTCACCAGGATGTTGCCTGGGATGAAACAGTTAAGTTATGAAGAGAGGTTGGATAGACTTGAGTTGTTTTCATTGGAGCAGAGAAGAGTGAGGGGCGACCTGATTGAGGTGTACAAGATTATGAGGGGCATGGACAGGGTGGATAGGGAGCAGCTGTTCCCCTTAGTTGAAGGGTCAGTCACAAGGAGACATAAGTTCAAAGTGAGGGGCAGGAGGTTTACGGGGGATGAGAGGAAAAACTTTTTTACCCAGAGGGTGGTGACGGTCTGGAATGCGCTGCCTGGGAGGGTGGTGGAGGCAGGTTGCCTCACATCCTTTAAAAAGTACCTGGATGAACAGTTGGCACGTCATAACATTCAAGGCTATGGGCTAAGTGCTGGTAAATGGGATTAGGTAGGTAGGTCAGGTGTTTCTCACGTGTCAGTCCAGACTCAATGGGCCAAAGGGCCTCTTCTGCACTGTGATTCTGTGTGATTCTGTGAAGTGATGAACTCCATATGAGGCAATAATATAAAGAAACATGATGTAACCGATTGCATGCACCACTTAGTACTGAGAACTGACCTTGACTCTCCCACTAATTTCCGTTCCTGACCTCAGCTTTCCAGAATGTCATCAAATGTCTAATCCCCTGGAACACCTCCATTTGCTCTTCAACCATCACCTTTGACACACTTGGTTACAAGTTAATCTGATCCTGGTTCAACTCAGGTCTTGTATCCTCCACCATCCTTGTTTAATCATGTGTGAATGCATTTGTTATGTGGCTGACATGAGTGAGCAGAGAGTGAGAGTGTGCTACCCAACACATGCCTCAAGTAGAGGGCATCTACTCATGCCCATTTACTGCTGAGCACAGACAGTTGGCATCTATAACATATTGCAAACGTGGGCTGCAGTCATTTTTTAAATGGGTTGAAGCCAGTTATACCTGGTTTGGATTGCATACAAACATTGGGAGTAATCATCAGAGGTGCTCGCATGACTCAGGTCTCCTTGCAGATGGCACTGGCACTGACATGCTGAAAGACAGACCACAATGGAGATAAAGCAATGCTAAATTATAGCAGCCATGGGAGAAGGAACAGAAGGTCGAGAGTGTGGAACTCCTCATGCCAATCATTCAGTGTAAGTCAAGTGATTCTGCAGCTCAGCCCTGCTGCTCCAACAGCCTCTAGTCTGGCTGAATAAAGTCAGAGACAACTCCAGAGGAGCCATCAGTATGATGGAGAATTTTTGTCTTACATCAAATGGTTCTTCATTGATCACCCCATTCCAACTCCTTCCTCCCATGGGTCTGGGTTTGAGTATTTCTCTTCAATATCACTATTAACATAATTTAGAGTGTGCGTCTTTGATAGCATCTGCCTGAGGGAGGAATGATGCTGGTTGTTATGCATGTCACTGGTACTATAGGCGTGTGTTAGGTAGTTTGTTGCCTTCTTCGCACTCTATGAAGATGGTAGATGGTACACAATGAATCTATTTAGGCATTCTTTTGCTGATATGTTCTCTGTTATATACTAATGGGCAATGTCTGTAGGCACCGTTCAAAACACAGAATATATAATCAACATGAAACATTATGACCTCCTGCCAGTTGTGGTTTTTATCTTTAAAGCTAACAGCAGCAGACATTAACACCACAATTCCTTCCTCTGCTAATTCTTTTTTCCTTCATAAAAACCAAAGGTAAAATGCTGCGGATGTTGGAAAGCTGAAACAAAAACAGCAAATGCTGGAAACACAGAGCAAGTTGGATGGCATTTGGAAAGAAGGGAAGGACGTAATTGTCAATATTAATGGCAATTACATTGTTAAACAGGTGATGGGTATTTGTACATCTATAAATGGGGACTCTGGTGATGTGGAGGAGTGTTGACTTTATATTAAGTCAAAAAACTCTTACCACAGGAAAGACTGTCTCAGTTTTGACTTCACCAACTGGCTTAGATCCATATAACAGTAATGTCTGAGAATAATTCTCTGGTAGAATGTACTCTCATGAAAGACTATACAAAAACATTCTTAATTTGTTTACAGATGTTTTTTCCATTCATGGTATGTCCAATATACTTTTTAAACAGTCAGTCTCTCCACCACTGATGCACAGTGGCAACAGAGTGTACCATCCACAAGATGCACTGCAGCAACTCACAAAGGCTCCTTTGACAGCACTTTCCAAACCCACGACCACTACTATCTAGAAGGACAAGGGCAGCAGATATAGGTAAACACCACCATCTGCAAGTGCCCCTCCAAGCCCCACACCATCCTGTCTTGGGCACTTATCACCGTTCCTTCACTGTTGCTGGGTCAAAATCCTGAACTCCCTCCCCAACAGCATTTTGGGGGCACCTACACCGCACAATCTGCAATTCTTCAAAGAAGATGGCACACCGCCAGATTCTCAAGTTCAATAGGGATCGGTAAGAAAATGCTGGCCTAGCCAGTGAAACTCAGCCCCAAATGAATTTTAAAAATTGTAATTTTAAAATTTCCACCTCTGTTGCCTTGTTTGCTACTAGCTTACTAATATTCTTACTAACAGCGTTTTTATCTTAACAGATGCTACCTTTCCTCTTCTGAAAGCCATGTAATATCTTCAAGACTTCACAAGCACCTCCAAAGACGTTCTTAGCACAATTTTACTCATAAATCAGGAGGTTTTCACAGTCATTCTGCCTTTTCTCACAACACTGATGTGAGGATACACAAATCTTTCAACATTTATACCCATTAGTGTACAAGCGTTAGAAGGTGATTATTGCAGGCGTATTGTGACTGGCTTTTGCCTCTGTGGTAACACTCTTATCTATGGTGAATGGCTGTGAAGATAAAAATGGTGGTACTGAGATTAATTAAATAAGAAACTGACTTTGTGAACATGGGATGAGTCAACAAACGTAAAATAAATATAATTTTGAAGGGGATGCTGAAGCAGTAAGAGGTCATAGATTGGACTCCCAGTACTATCTCCTGGTTTGGCCAGGCTCAGCTGGACCTGTACTCAGAGTGCTATTGTTTTTAATGTCCTAGATTAAGGAGGAAGGGGTCATGTTTCCTCCGCCTGATCAACAATACTCCAGGTGCAGTCTCACCAAGGGGCTATAGGAGTAAAGATGTATTTTACTGCAAATAGGTGCAGCCTTGGTGAGACCACACCTGGAGTATTTTGTACAGTTTTGGCCTCCTTATCCAAGGAAAGATATTCTTGACATAGAGGACGTGCAACGAAGACTAATTCGTGGCATGGAAGGATTGTCGTATGAGGAAAGATTGAATAGACTGGGCTATTACACTGTGGTGTTTAGAATGAGAGGTTATCTTATTCAGACATATAAAATTTTATAGGGCTCGACAGGGTAGATGCTTGAAGGATGTTTTCCCTGGCTAGGGGGTCTAGGACACAGGGTAGAATTTTGCTGTCGGTGAGCAGGGGACGGGGCCCGCTCACCGACGCATAAAATGACACGGGATGACTTTGGGGGAACCCCCGATTTCATCCCACCCCATTTAAATTTTCAGGAAGGCGGGGACGCAGCAAAATCAGTTGTGCGCCTGCTAACCTGTCAATGGCCAATTGAGGCCATTGACAGGATCATTAAAACATTTAAAGGACATGCCCGTCCAACTTTAAGGTTAGCGGGTCGGCCAGGAGTCCAGGCGGCAACAAGAGAAAACACGAAACCTCATCCAGCAGCGGGATGAGGTTTCATGGAGGATTTTAAAAAGTTTAATAAAGTTGTTCTGTTAATTATGAACATGTCTCATCTTATGTGACATTGAGGGGACATGTTAGGGAATTTTTTTTTTCTATTTTTAATAGTTTTCAAAGTGTCAGCGATCTCCCTGAGGCAACACTTAGCCTCAGGGAGATGTGCGCTCTTTTGTGTGCATGCATGAAAGAGTGCACTCTCGCATTTGGGGAACCCCCCCCACCCACACAGGAAGCGCAGGAATCGGCTCCCCGCCCACCAGAGATTGGGTTGGGCCCACCCGCCCAACAGGCAGAAAATTCTGCCCACAGTCTCAGAATAAGGGGCAGGCCATTTAGGACTGAGATGAGGAGGAATATCTTCACTCACAGAGTGGTGAATCTTTGGAATTCTCTATCCCAGAGGGTTGTGGAGGATCAGTCAGACTGCTTTCAAGACAGAGATCAAGAGATCCCGAGATTTCGAAGGGTATGGGATAGTGCAGGAAAACGGTGTTGAGGTAGAAAATCATCCATGATCTAGATGAATGGCGGAGCGGGCTCGAGGTGCTGAATGTGCTATTCCTGTTCCTGTTTCTTACATTCTTCACAGTCACAGAATCACAGCATCTTTACAGTGCAGAAGGTGGCCATTCTGTCCATCGAGTCTGCACTGGCTCTCTGAAAGAGCATTCTACCTAGTCCCAGTCCCCCGCCTTATCCCCGTAACCTTGTACATTCTCTCTTTTCAGATAGCAATCCAATTCCTCACATCACATTTATTCCTTTTGCCAATTATTTTGAATCTGTGCCCTCTAGTTCTTGATGCTCCCTTGAGTGGGAATAGTTTCTCACTATTTACCATGCACATACCCCTCAAGATCTTGAATACCTCTATCAGCTCACCCCTCAGCCTTCTTTTCTCCGAGTAAAACAGTCCCAACCTCTCCAATCTATCCTCTTGCTGCAGTTCTTTATCTCAGGAATCATTCTTGTGAATCTCCCCTGTACTCGCTCCAATGTCTTCACATCCTTCCTCAAGTATGGCACCCAGAACTGGATGCAGTACTCCAGATGAGGTCTAACTAGTGTCTCATACAAGTTCAACATTAACTCCTTACTCTTGTACTCAATTCCCCTATTAATAAAAGCTAGGATACTATATGCTTTATTAACTGCTCTGTCAAAATGCCCTGCCATCTTCAATGACCTATGTATACACTGAGCTTCCTCTGTTCCTGCACCTCCTTTAGAATTTCTCCCTTTATTTCACACAGTCTCACCACATTTTTCCTGCCAAAATGAATCACTTCACACTTCTTTCTTTTATTCATTCATGGGATGTGGTCTTCACTGGCTGGGCCAGCATTAATTGCCCATCCCTAGTTGCCTTTGAGGAGGTGGTGGTGAGCCACTGCAGTCCATGTGGTGTAGGTACACCCACATTGCTGTTAGGGAGGGAGTTCCAGGATTTTGACCCAGCAACAACGAAGGAATGGCAATATATTTCCAAGTCAGGATGGTGATGGATTTGGAGGGGAACGTCCAGGTGGTGGCATTCCCTTCTACCTGCTGCACTTGTCCTTCTAAATGGTAGTGGTCATGGGTTTGGAAGGTGCTGTCTAAGGAGATTTGGTGAGTTCCTGCAGTGCATCTTGTAGATGGTACACACTGCTGCTACTGTGCGCCGGTGGTGGAGGAAGTGAATTTTTGTGGATGGGGTGCCAATCAAGTGGGCTGTTTTGTCATGGATGGTGTCAAGCATCTTGAGTGTTGTGGGAGCTGCACTCATCCAGGCAAGTGGAGAGTATCCCATCACACTCCTGACTTGTGCCTTGTAGATGGTGGACAGGCTTTGGGGAATCAGGAGGTGAGTTACTCATCGCAGGATTGCTAGCCTCTGACTTGCTCTTGTGACCACAGTATTTATATGGCTAGTTCGGTTCAGTTTCTGGTCAATGGTAATCCCCAGGATGTTGATAGTGGGGGATTCAGTGATGGTAATGCCATTGAATGGGAAGGGGTGATGGTTAGATTCTCTCTTGTTGGAGATGATCATTACCTGGCACTTGTGTGGCACGAATATTACTTGCCACTTGGATTGCTTCAGTAACTGAGGAGTCGTGAATGGTGCTGAACATTGTGCAATCATCAGCAAACATCCCTCCTTCTAAACTTATGATGGATGGAAGGTCATTGATGAAGCAGCTGAAGATGGTTGGACCTAGGACACTACCCTGAGGAACTCCTGCAGTGAAGTCCTAAAGCTGAGATGACTGACCCCCTACAAACACAACCATCTTCCTTTGTGCTAGATATGACTCCAACCAGTGGAGAGTTTCCCCCCGATTCACAGTGACTCCCGTATTGCTAGGACTCCTTGATGCCACACTTGGTCAGATCCGGCCTGTCAAGGCCAGTGCCTCTCACCTCACCTCTGATTTCAGCTCTTTGGTCCACGTTTGAACCAAGGCTGTAATGTGGTCAGGAGCTGAGCGGCCCTGGTGGACCCCAAATTGGGTTCTGCTTGATCGCATTGTTGATGATCCCTTCCATTCCTTTACTGGTGATCAAGAGTAGACTGATGGGGTGGTAATTGGCCAGATTGGATTTGTCCTGCTTTTTGTGTACAGGTCATATCTGAGCAATTTTCCACATAGCTGGGTAGATGCCAGTGTTGTAGCTGAACTGGGACAGGTTGGCTAGCGAGACGGCAAGGTCTGGAGCACAAGTCTTCAGTACTATCACTGGAATATTGTCAGGGCCCATGGTTTTTGCATTATGCAGTGCCTTCAGCCGTTTCTTGATATCACATGGAATGAATCGAATTGGCTGAAGACTAACATCTGTGATGCTGGAGACCTCCGGAGGAGGCCAAGATGTATCATCCACTGGCACTTCTGGCTGAAGATTATAGCAAATGTTTCAGCCTTATTTTTTGCACTGATGTGCTGCTCTCTCCATTATTGAGGATGGGGATATTTGTGGAGCCTCCTCCTCCAGTGAGTTGTTTAATTATCCACCACCATTCACGGCTGGATGTGGCAGGACTGCAGAGCTCAGATCTGATCCATTGATTGTAGGATCGCTTACATCTGTCCATCACTTGATGCTTATGCTGTTTGGCATGCAAGTAGTCCTGTGTTATAGCTTCACCAGGTTGACACCTCATTTTTAGGTATGCCTGGTGCAGCTCCTAGTATGTCCTGCTGCACTCTTCATTGAACCAGGGTTGATCCTCTGAGTTGATGGTAATGGAAGAGTGGGGGATATGCTGGGTCATGAGTTTACAGATTGTGTTCGAGTACAATTCTGCTGCTGCTGTTGGCCTACAGTTCCTCATGGATGCCCAGTCTTGAGTTGCTAGATCTGTTCGATGGTAGTGCCACACAACACGATGGAGGGTATCCTCAGTGTGAAGGCTGGACTTAATCTCCACAACAACTGTGTGATGGTCACTCCTACCGATACCGTCATGGACAGAAGTATCTGCGGCAGGCAGGCTGGTGAGGTCAGTATGTTTTTCCCTCTTGCTGGTTCCCTCGCCACCTGCCACAGACCCAGTCTAGCAGCTATGTCCTTTAGGACTCAGCCAGCTCGGTCAGTAGCGGTGCTACGGAGCCACTCTTGGCGATAGACATTGAAGTCCCCACCCAGAGTACGTTCTGCGCCCTTGCCACCTTCAGTGCTTCCTCCAAGTGGTGTTCAACATGGAGGAGCACTGATTCATCAGCTGAGGGAGGGTGGTGCATGGTAATCAGCAGGAGATTTCCTTGCCCCATTTTGACCTGATGCCATGAGACTTCATGGGGTCCCAAGCTGATGTTGAGGACTCCCAGGGTAACTCTGTCTCGACTGTATACCACTGTGCCACCACCTCTGCTGGGTCTGCCCTGCAGTGGGACAGGATGTACCCAGGGATGGTGATGGTGGTGTCTGGGACATTATCTGTAAGGTATGATTCTGTGAGGGTGACTATGTCAGGCTGTTGCTTGACTAGTCTGTGAGACAGCTCTCCCAATTTTGGCACTAGCCCCCAGATGTTAGTAAGGACGACCTTGCAGGGTCGACAGGGCTGAACCTTTGGTGCCTGGTTGATGCCAGGTGGTCCTTCCGGTTTCATTCAACTGGATGGTTTGCTAGGCAATTTCAGGAGCAGTTAAGAGTCAATCACATTGCTGTGGGTCTGCAGTCACATGTAGGCCAGACCAGGTAAGGACAGCAGATTTCCTTCCCTAAAGGACATTAGTGAGCCAAATGGGTTTTTACAACAATCAACAATGGTTTCATGTTCATCATTAGACTTCTAATTCCAGATTTTTTTTTGATTCCTAATTCCACCATCTATCGTGGCAGGATTTGAACTTAGGTCCCCGGAGGGTTACCCTGAGTCTCTGGATTATTAGTCCAGCGACAATACCAGAACATCATCGCCTCCCTCTTCATCTGCCACCTGTCTGCCCAATCCACCAACATGTCTATGTCCTTCTGAAGTTCAAGACTATCCCCATCACAGTTGACAACATTTCCAATCTTCGTATCATCTGCAAATTTTGAAATCATGCCCTGCACACCACAGTCTAGGTCATTCATATATATCAGGAAGAGCAAGGGTCCCAACACTGACCCCTGGGGAACTCCACTATAAACTTTCTTCCAATCTGAAACACAAACATTAATCACTACTCTCTGTTTCCTGTCACTCAGCCAATTTCTTACCTAAGTGCCTACTTTCCCTTTAATTCCATGACCTAGAATTTTGCTCACAAGTCTGTTGTGTGGCAATGTATCAAATGCCTTTTAAAAATCCATATACACCATATACATGTTGATTTCAACAGTATTTCCCTTATCAACCTTCTCTGTTACCTCCTCTCACAATTCAAGCAAGCTAGTTAAACATGATTTTCCCTTAATGAATCCATGCTGGCTTTCCTGAATTATCCTGCACTTGTCCAAGTGACTCTTGATTTTAATCCCTTACTTTCCAGAAGTTTCCCTACCACTGAGGTCAAACTGAATGGTCTGTCATTGCCGCCTTTATCCTTGCACCTCTTTTTGAACAAGGGTGTAACATTTGAATTCTCCAGTCCTCTGGTACCTCCCCTGTGTCTAAAGAAGACTGAAGGTTTATCACTAGCGCCTCTGCAATTTCCACTCTCTCTTCCCTCAGCACTCTTGGATGCATCTCATCCAGTCCTGGTACCTTGTCTACTTATTAAAAATAGCCTTTCCAAAGCCCTCATCCTCTCGGTTGTAAGTTCTCCTCGTGTACCTGTTACCTCCTGTCTCACCTCAGCAAGTTCTTCCTTTGTAAAGACAGATGCAAAGTATTCGTTCAACACCAATGCTTTTTCTCCAGTCTCCACATGCAAGTCCCCTTTTTTGTCCTAATCGGCCCTACTCTTTCTTTTACCATCCTTTTATTATTTATATGCTTATAGAAGGCCTTGGGATTCCTTGTTATGTTCGCTGCCAGCCTCTTTTCATGCTCTCTCCTTGCTTTTCTTATTAGTTTCTTCACCTGCCCTCTGGTCCTTCTATTTTCACCCTGATTTTCCATTGTATTATCTACCTGACATCTTCGTACATTCACTTCTTTCTTTGCATCTTTACCTCTATCTCTCTTGTCATCCAGGGTGCTCTGGATTTATTGGGCCTACCTTTCCCCTTCAATGGAATATACCTTGATATTGCCTGCAATAATTTCACTATGAAGGTGGCCCATTGTTCGGCCACCGTCTTTTCTGCCAACATTTGATTCCAACTCACTTGACTCAGATGCATTCTCATCCCATCGAAGTTGGCTTTCCCCCAATTAATTATCCCTGCTCTGGATTGCTCCCTGTCCTTTTCCATGATTAAACCAAACTTTATGATACGATGGTCACTGTCCCCTACAGGCACTCTCACTGATATTTGACCTGTTTGGGCCAACTCATTCTTCAGAACCAGGTCCAAATGTTCTTGTGTTCTAACAGTACTTAATTCCACGAATCATACTCTGAGCGTACATAACTGATCACTTGTTGGAGGAATTCAGACCAAAGTGATACAATATTAAAATTAGATAATTACTCTTGGTCTCTCCATTTAAGTGTTTAATATAGATTGAAAGTAGCTGATGTTCTAGCACTGCACTACAGATGGTTTTAATCTCCAGAGCTCATTCCTCTAAGGCCCTGGACTCATTGGTCAGATGACCTGCCAATTTGGATGGTCAGTGTGTAAAGCAGCCAATCCAACAAATAGACAATCCCAATTGACAAGCTAATTGATCAATGATTGCTGTTCTGACCAATAGCAATCATTGGTCAAGTAGCAGGATGTGCCAGATCCCCTTCTCACCTCGTGGATTTCTGCTTGAGTCTGGTCAGCGTGGTTACTTAATCTTCAGACCTGGCTGGAGCACAAGCAGGTTGCTGACAGTTGTTTCAAAGCAGGCACACCTCACACCACCCTCCCCCCATCCCCCACCTCTTCCCTCTGTAAAGTGTGGGCTAGTGGATTCCTCACGGGGCTCAAATTATCTGTTTCAAACCTTCCTTTCACTGGAGCCAACTCCTGGGCCCCAGGCCATTTTGAGATTCAAACCCAGGACCCTCTGCTTCTTCTCCTGGCTCCGCACGTCTGGCCGGTTTTAATGGTAATTATGTAGGGTTGGGCGGCACCGTGTGAGAGCACGGCGATGCGAGACCACCCGGCTGGGCAGCCTGAGGCCCCCACTGTTGGCCATTAATGGAACTGGAGTCTGCCTTTAAGGTCCTTTCAGTCAGGTAGAGCAAAAGATGGGAAATTGAGATCAGCAAGTCTGATCACCGTTGAGAGCTTTTCCTACTTGGATGTATTTTTTTTTATTCGTTCATGCGATGCGGGGGTCGCTGGCGAGGACAGCATTTGTTGCCAGATCCTAAATGCCTTGTTCAGAGGGTAAGTAAGACTCAGTCACATTGCTGTGGGTCTGGAATCACATGTAGGCCAGACCAGGTAAGGACAGCAGATTTCCTTCCCTAAAGGACATTAGTGAACCAGATGGGTTTTGAAAAGTTTTTACAACAATCGGCAATGGTTTCATGGCCATCATCAAACTTTTAATTCCAGATTTTTTTTATTGAGTTCATGCGTATCATCTTTGTTGTGTGCTGGCTGTGTCAGCAAGTCATTCTACCAGGCATCTCATGGCACAGAATCTACTGCAGGTATTTTGCATGCAAGAGAAAGGCCTGGAAGCCAAGATTGTAGACACAGCTACTGAGAAGCTGAGCAGACTTTCAATACTGTACAGAATAGTCCAGCAGGATTTTGGATAAAAGAGTACATATGCAAATGTGTAGCCCTGGGTACAAGGGCAGATGTTGAAACACATTAACTGTTACCCAGGATTGCCACCAAAGTTCGAAAAAGCTGTGAAAGCTCTTGGACTTACTTGAATGGTTGTTTTTTGAAATAGAAATGAGAAAGAACACATCAAACAGCACAGTAAGGCCTGTGATTTTGCAAGAGATAAAGCGCCTAGTGCCTCTCCTCTCTGGCCCTTCCCAACCCACTTCCCCAAATGGTGTGTGGGTCTTGGCCCTCGTGCCAGGCCCTTCCCAAACCCCTCAGGCCACTACTCTTGGTGTTAATACGGAGTTCCACTGCATTGCTGTACCCCTGTGAAAAGTTCTTTCAGCTCCATCTCATCAATATAATGAGGCAGGTTCCTGACAAATAATTGCTGCCTGTCTGGATATCGGATTGGGAGCCATGTTTCTGTACTTCCCCCCCCTCCCCACATCCACACCCCCAGGTTTATTTTCACTGGACCTGGTCTGGGACTCTGGTGACACGCCATTCCCTAACTCGCTGATAATGAGGCCTTGGGGGTGGAATCTGTATTTCTGGTTTTGTCAATGGTTGGGGCTTTGAAAACATACGGTGGAATTCCAGTGATGGGGCACACACACTCACAAAGACACACACACACACACACACACACACACGCCCGCACTACTCGGTGTGGGGTCACACACATACTCTGCCACCCCACCCCTGCCCCTGCCTCTTGCTTCCTCAGAAACTTATCACACCAACAGGGGAGAGGAGAAAAACCCAAGCTGAAAGCCAACCTTCTTCCAACTCCCACCTTCATATGAATTCTGCCCAGGCCAACTTGGAGTATGCACCATCAGTGGTAGGTATTACTTAAACCCAGCTCCCAAGCTCAGCCCTGGTTCCCTCCCCCTTCCCTGGTGACCAAGTCTTGGGGACTAGCCTGTCTCTCTCTAGCTCTGCTTCTTAAGCGAAATGGCAAAAAAGATTTTATTAGTTAGCTCTGCCGCTTGGCACTTTTTAATGATCATCTTTATTAATTACTATTTTTTTTAAATAATCAATTTGTTGCTTTGACATTGATTTTTTTTGCTCAGCAAGTTGTGTTTTCTTCAAGCCTTAACTTCTTTTCTGGAATTCATGTTCGATGTTGTACCAAACCAGATCTCAGGCAGCTGCTGCTGGGTTTCTTGCTGAAGGGGAATGAAAGACTCACAAGAAGTCTGACTGTTTTTTGGAGGGCTGGAAAAAAGGGTTATTTTTTACTCCAGTAGAAGTGGGAAGTGTTGGAAATGCTTAGCACGTCCAGCGGCATCTGTGCAGAGAAGAACAGAGGTGAGTGACCCTTGGTCAGAACTAGTGCAGATCGTGGACCTGAAGCGTTGACCCTGTTTCTCTCACCACAGATGCTGCCAGAACTGCTGAGTATTTTCTGTTTATATCTCAGATTTCCAGCATCTGCAGTACTTTGCTCTCCTATTATATGCTCCATGTTGGGCATTTGTAAGTGTGGTTAGTTTCAATTTACAATGACAAAATATTTATCACAATGCAAAATGTAATATTTCTGTTAAGGTCGGTTGGTCTAATTTACTGGAAGGTTTTGTCATTTTTAAACTTGGAAGTGAAATCAGGAGTTATGCACCAACAGAATATGTCACTGTCCGTCCAAGATAGTCTCATTTGTACTTAGGATTGTTGTGAACTGTTCATATTGCAGGATTCCAAACAACCTGTCTGAATTTCACATCAATGTGAATGTCTGACAGCATTGCGAGGCCTTAAGACCAACCTGGACATACACACAGCAAACCTGACAAAGGCACGGGAATAGTCATCCTTAACAAGCGTGACTATGGGCAGAATTGTCCAGATTTGCATTAAGTGCGGGATCGGGGCGGGGAAAATTATGTTTTATCCGCCGGCCACAATGGCAACTTTTCACACCATATCATCGCAAAACTGCTGTATTAATTATGCATTCCTGGGAAACACACTGGTTCCATGGTGGGCGGGCTCTCATTCACCCGCCACACCATCAACCCGTCGCTTCCTCACGCCGAACACCATACTTAAAGTGCAGCTGCGCACACACCTCTCAGTGCTTCCAGCCCACGACTGCTGCATGGAAGACATGGCCCCAAAAGGCAAGAAGACTGCAGCCCTCCCCAGTTTAGGGAAGCATCCCTCGAGTACCTTTTGGACGCCGTGGATACCCGCTGAGATGTCCTCTAAGCCCCGCTCTGGCCGCAGCATCACCAATCTGCCTTGGGATGCAGTGGCAGTGGTGGTCAATGCCAATGCCCTGCAAAAAAAGTGCCAAAAGAGAATGAATGATCCCTTCCGTCCCACCAGGGTAAGTCACTCTTCTCATCACTCTCAACTCACATACTCACAAACCCATCACACATCCACACTCACTGTTGGTCCAAGGGGCATCACCATTCACTCTTTCACACATGCCTTCATTGTCCTCATCCCGTCCATGGGACCACTCACCACCCACACAGGCCAGGCATACTTATCATCTGGCCTGGCAGGTATCCTACTTACACTCTCTCCATCTCTATCCATGCAGGACAAGCTGGCACACAACAAGAGGGAGAGGTCGCAGACTGGTGGAGGAATACCTGACATCAAGGTCCTTATGGACTTCAAAAATAGAGACGTCCAGCTGGTCGGCAAGGATCTGGACCATTCCTGTACTGACAATGAGGTCAGCGCTGCTCTACTAAGTGAGCACCCAGCAGTGCAACATCCATCAGACAACCATGCTATGAGTGATGTGTCCTGTTTCACAGGCCACTGCCATGCACTAATTATCTCCCCTTACTTTCACAGTCACATCTGGGAAACAGCCAAGAGAGTCCCTGACCCAAAGCCTCCAATCAAGCCCCAAGGGAAGCTCAGAAGAGGACTCCACTGAAACCCTTCCTGAAGTCCCATCACAGCGCTCACCCACACCCTCCACCAGCGCAGAGACACACCTCGGTGGGATTGAGCTTTAGAATAGCCCTGGGATCACAATCTGATGAGAACATCACACTGTCTGATCCATAGCAGGTGGCTGCAGGGAATTCCCAGGCATCCGGCACTCAGGGGACTGCGGGAGGCCAGAAATCTGCTGAGTCCGCATCAGATGATGAGCCTTTGGACTCAGCATGTCACAGTTGCTGGAGCTGCAAAGCCAAGCTCAGGAACATCAGGAAGGGATGTCCGCTGCACTCCTCAGGTTGCACTCGTCTTCACTCTGGGGTGATAGCGCCAGCATGCCAATGCACTGCGGTCAACACTGGTAGGATGGTGGCTTCCATGGGGACCTTTGCCTGGATGTCGCTCCTGCATTGCTGTGCAGGCTGAAGTCCAATGCCAACATCATAGTTGGCATCCAACAATGTGTGCGCAAGAGGGGTGCGGGGCAGCTCGATCTCACTCCAGCTACCCTTTCTCCTCAAGGATTCAGCCAGGGGCCCCCAGGCACCCATAGGGAGGGGGATCAGCAGGTGCACACCCAGAGCCCATCCACCCAGGTGACTGCGGGAGTGTCTAGTCCATGCGAATCCCCTCCACCTGTGACCTCAGCAGCTCCAGCTCCACAGTCTGAGGAGGGTGCCACTGCCACACAGCAGGACCCCAAAGGCAGGCCGGGGGCCCTCCAAGTTTTGGCCCTCTAGAGGGTGCCCGCCAAGGTCATCATAGACAAGGCGTCACAGTCAGTAGGCTGCCTCCACCTCCACTGTGGATGTCTGAGGAGCACCAAGACATAGCAACAGGATTAGGACAGTTCAGAAGGTGTAATTCTTTTGGTTACAAAACAAATAAACTGAATTAGCAAAATCAGGGACAAAATAAAAGGCAGCCCCTTAAAGGGAAACTGCAAAAACAAAAGACAAAATGCAAAGGAAACTTACCAGTAAACCAAAATGTGATTAAAGGGGCCAATAAAACACCCTAGTCCCCATGGTGCCCACTAAGCATGGAAGGCCTCAGCGGTACCAGTGGGCACCACGTGCTCCCTCTCCAGGGACACCCAGCTGCGAATGTAGCTGCAGAAGTGGGGCAGCTGTTAATAGCCAACTTGGCTAGGCCTAGCAGCAGGTTCATGAGGAGATCCTCCTCCCTCGCAGCCCCCCTCTGCACTGGATGCCCATAGATTAGGAGCGTGGGGCTGAAGTACAAACAAAGCTGAAGCAAAAGGTTTTTCACGTAAATAAAAAGGGGGTACAGCCTACAACAACTTACATATGCATGGTCCATGGACTCCACAAGGCCTCAAAAATTGCAGGCTTCTTGGGAGTCCATGAACCAACACATCCTACATTCTGGAACTTGCGCTATGCATCCCTGCTGCCGTTGAGGTTGAGGTTACTTATAGTAGTCTTCATTGTCAAAAGCGTTTGACCCATCTCCAACACCTCAGAGAGTGCAAGAAAGAGAGGAGTACTAAGCCTTCATCTCCTTCAGGAGACCAGTGAGAAACATGTGGACTCTCCGCTTGGCATTCCAAGTGCAGCCTGGGGACCTTAAGGGCCTCACGGGCAAAACCGAAAAGAATGCCACCAGTCCAAGGCCAACTGGACCCTGACTCGGCAACCGCAATTACTCGCTGAAAGATCCTGGAGCTCTTGAACAGGGATGAGGGGAGAATCAATGGGAGGGCACCAGGGGATCCGCCACCTCATCGAAAATGTAATTCCCAGTGTTCACCACTGAAACCCCATCCTCCTGCAATTAGTCGCCTCCAGTTTTCGACCCATCCACGGTATTGAGTAGGGGGCTGGGTCGGAGCAGCCAGGCGGCTCTACCTCTACCTTGATCCCACCCCCAGGATCAAGACCAGAGGGGTCCTCTCCAGTTAGTAGTCTCCTGTTCTAGTTCTGGGCCACTGGGCAATGGCAGCTCAGAACCTCACTCTGCCCCTGGTACCAGGTCGCCCAGCGAGTCCAGAAAAAGTTCTGGACCAAGGACAGAGGTGCCCGGCGCTAAGGTTGGGAGGGAGCAAGGAAGCCTTCCTCACCACCACCACCCGATGACCCAGCATTTGAGGCAGTAAAAGGACTGCCGTAGCCCCCTAGTGGCCCAGATGGTATCTCGTGGGTGCAAGGTGGGTCGGGATGGGGCACCACCACAAGGGTGATACCCTCACCGATCCCCGAGTGGCCCTGCTCAGGGGACTACGGCAAGGAGTCAGTACTCCTGGGCTAGCCCAGAGGGCAGAGCGAGGACTTATGGGGTAGAGACGCCACCATCTTTTCATCGAGGGAGGAGTCAAATTTGACCTCACAAGTCGCAAGGTGCTCCCCATCCGAGGGGTGGCGCCTCTTCTGGGGTAGGCGGGGGCTGGGGAGACCTCCATCTGTGAGGCCTTTGCTACCTTGTCCAGCCCCTCCAGACATTCCACCCTCTGGGGTTTGGACAGGTCTACCCTTTCCAGGAAAACCATTGGCTCAGGGTTGCAGGCCCCTTAGCCGCCCAGCCCAGCACTCAGCGCTGAGGCACCCATGGGCCCGGGAGCACCCATGGTTATGTCACCGGGGCAGATGTTGTTGTTCCCCCTAAGCAGGTGTTGTTGGGTTCTGGGGATCAGGGTGGGGTCGGGGGGGTTTGGGGGGCTTGGGGTCCCTTCGTGTGGTGGGTCTTTCTCCACCTTTCTTTTTACAGCGTGGGGTCTCGAACCCCCACCTCACCTTCCTCCTCTTGTGGGGAGGAAAATGGAGTGGTGGCGTGGGGGTGGGGGGGGTTGGGGTGGGGGAGGGTGGGCGGCAGTGCCAGCCGCAGCTGCCTGAGTGGTGCTGATGGCCATGGAGGCGGGGCAGTTCTTCCTCACGTGCCCCACCCCCTTATAGGCAGGGCACCGCACACCATCCTCCAACAAGAAGATGCGGTAGGGGGCCCCTCATGGGTGACATCAAAGCCCCCCTCTGTGAACTCTTCCCAGGTCAGGCAAACAAACTCCTGGTGCCAGAAGGAGTGCACATGGCGAAGGCTGTTGTCTCTCACGCCGAGCGGAATCGGCACCACCCCTGGCCTCACCTCCCCCAGATGACAAAGGTGGGGAAGGAGGAGCTCATCCAGGACACAGGACGAGACATTGGATAGTATCAACCTCTGGGTGGTGGCCTCCAGGAGGCCCACCACCAGGAACGTCCTGCCCACCGTGAGCCCCTTTTCGAGGGTGAGGTGCACCGCCTGCTCGGCCTTCAGCAAGAACACGGCCTTTCCACACATTTTCGAGGCTGCGATTGTGGCCGAGGGGCCGACAACCTCGGCCTTAGCCCTGACGCAGGCCTGGATAATCATGGTGGGGTGGATGCAGCACTTCACCCCACGCTGTCGGGTCAGCAATTTAAACAGTGACGGGGCCGTGGGAGAAGCAGGGGCTGAAGAGGCCACTGCCCCTGCATAGGTAGCTCGAGTGGGCCCGCCACCTGCAAAGATATTGTTGCCATTGAGGTGTTCTACACCCAGTCCGATTCAGGTAAGAAAAGAAAAGTCTGGAGGGAAGGAGAGTGGGAGAAAGGGAAAAGGGGGAGAGAGGGGGGACAGGGACAGGCAAATGCCTTGATGTTTCCTGGGGTGTGGAGGCGGGGTGTATTTGAGGGAGGAGTCTTCCCCTGGCCAGGCCCAGGAGCAGTTTAAGAGGATGTCCTCCTCCCTCTCCACCCCTCTCCAAAGGAGATGCAACTTTTTTGAGTCAACCATAAAAACTAAATTAACAAAAGCAGGGAAAAAACAAAAAGCAGTCCTTTAAAGGGAAACTGCAAAAACCAAGACAAAATTTAAAGGAAACTTCCAAACATTAAACCAAAATGTGATTAACAGGGTCGATAAAACATCACAGTCCTCGCGGTGCCCACCAAGCATGGAAGGTCCTGACAGTGCTGGCAGACACCGCTCCCTCTCCAGGGACACCCGGCTAAGAACATAGCTGCGGAAAAGGGGCAGACAGTCGGTTTGGACGACCCCTTCGATTGCCTGCTGCCTGGACCTGTTAATGGCCAACTTGGCCAGGCCCAGGAGAGGTACCCTGATCTGATGGGTCAGATTTGTCCTGCTTTTTGTGTACAGGACGTACCTGGGCAATTTTTCACATTGCTGGGTATTTGCCAGTGCTGTATTTGTACTAGAACAGCTTGGCTAGGGCCTGTATATCGTGCACACTCATGAATGGGCCTAAAGCCATCACTTTCAGCCCTGAAAAGTGCCCAGTTTACCTCAGATTACCCTGGACGGGCAAAGTATCTGAGAAATATGAACAACTGGTGAAGCTGCTACTATGCAATAGCAAAACGAGTGGTATTCAGCATACTGCCATTAAGTCAAAAAGCCTTTCTGCTTATCACACAAATGAATAATGTGGTTTATGAATTTCGGTGCCAGTGTGATGCGGGGTATGTAGGCTGTATATCCCAAACACTGGCGGATCATATCAAACAGCATGTCCCAGGCACTGTTCACAACGGGCAGGGTACAGACCGTATTCAACCAGCCCGTGCTTGCAAAACTCAAAACGCAGTGTCCAACATTAGATGTGATTCTGCGATTGGACAACATTTGCTAAATAATCCTCAGTCTGCTAAAAGTTACACTGACAACCAATTTAAGATTGTCAGTTGGGCTCGCAGTGTGGCACATTTGCGTGTACTGGAAGCTACATATATTAATACACAGGGCCCTGTTCTTTGCAGACAGAAAGAACATGTACATACATTGCGTCTGTTTCAGCTAAACAAAATAAGTGACAGCCATTCACTGACTCATTCATCAGGGCAATGCCTTGACCAATCAGGCCTGATTTAAATGTCAAACAATGCTTGGCAGTTAACCATCAGTCACCATCAGTGGTGCATACTCCATGGCAATGCCACTTGCCAACCAATCAGCACTGTCGTCACATACAGTATACATTGTTGTTTCCCCTTATATTTGTTTTCTTGCAATTGTCCTGATGAGTGCAAGATGAAAAGCTTAGACATGTCTCTTTTTTCAGCAATACTCAAGTTCCGTACTACCAAACGACGATAATACATCTACTGGTTCTTCTTCATCTAACCTACTAGTTACATCCTCAAAAGACACCAATCAATTTGTCAAACACCATTTATCTTTCATAAAGCCATGTTGACTTTGTCTAATCATACTATGATTTTCTAAGTGCATTAAGATTTCCTTAATAAGATATTCCAGCATTTTATTGATGACTGATGTCAGGCTAACTGATCTTTGGTTCCCTGTTTTCTCTCTACTTCCTTTCTTGAACAGTGGAGTTACAATTTTTGATAACTTACAATCCACAAGGGATGGTTATAGAATCTCGGGAATTCCAGAAAATCATAGCCAATACATTCACTCTCTCTGTAGCTATCTCTGTTAGAACCCTAGGATGTAGCCCATCAGGTTCTGAAGATTTGTCAGATTTTAAGTTTCTCCAATAATTTTTATCTGCTGACATTAATGTTCAGAGGACTGTGGGTGCTCAGCCATTGAGTATATTCAAGACAGATTTTTGGGTATGAAAGGAATGAAGGATTATGGGATGGTGCAGGAAGGTGGAGTTAAGATAGAAGATCAGTCATGGTTTTGTTGAATGGCAGAGAAGGCTCAAGGATTGAAGGCTCTTTTTCATTCATCCTTGGAATGACAAGGTCAGCATTTATTGTCCATCCCTTGCTGAATGGCTTGTTAGGCCATTTCAGAGGGCAGTTAAGTGTCAACCACATTTCTGTGGGTCTGGAGTCACCTGTAAGCCAGACCAGGTAAGGACCATGAAGGACATTAGGAACCAACTGGGTTTTTATAACGATCCAGTAGTTTCATGATCAGCATTTTATTCCAAATTTCTGAATTAATTGAATTAAAATTCCCCCATTTGACATGGAGGGATTGGAATCTGTGTTTCCTGAATGAGTCCACACCTTTGGATTACTAGACCTGAAATGTTATTACTAAGCTGCTGTCCACATTAGACTCCTGCTGCTATTTCTTATGTACTTTTGTTCATTGTTAGGACATCTGCAATGGTCTCATCAACTTCCTTTAAAACCCCAGGATATAAACCATCTGCTCCTGGGGGTTTGTCCACCCAAATGCCATTATTTACTTCATCACTATTAATTTGCTTATGGTGGTAAATTACTCCTCACTGTACTTGATCTAATGCAAGACAATTATATAACATGTCAGCCGTTTGTTTATTTTCACTTATTATATCACCATTGGCAGGTTTTAAGGAGCTGAGTTTGCTCTTAAAATACCATAATTTCCCTCATTAAATTGTAGGCAATTTCTGTGTTAATTTTGATATTCCTTGAAAGTTTCTTTTCATTTTCCTTTTAGGTTTTGGGGTATGATCTAAAATTTGGGGTGATACTAAGAATCTAACCATCTCCCCCTGACATTCAATGGCTGTTAGGGTTACCAGCTCTGGATGGATGTATTCCACGATGTCACATCATCACTTTGACATTCAATGGCATTACATCACTGAATCCCCCACTATCAACATCCTGGAGGTCACCATTGACCAGAAACTGAACTGGACTAGCCATATAAATACTGTGGCTACAAGAGCAGGTCAGAGGCTAGAAATCCTGCAGCGAGTAACTCACCTTCTGACCCCCCAAAGCCTGTCCATTATCTACAAGGCATAAGTCAGGAGTGTGATGGAATGCTCCCCATTTGGCCAGATAAGTGCAGCTACAAAAACACTCAAGGAGCTTGACACCATCCAGGACAAAGCAGCCCGCTTGATTGGCAACCCATCCACCACCTTAAATATTCAATATTCACTCTCTCCACCACTGAAATACAGTAGCAGCAGAGTGTACCATCTACAAGGTGCACTGCAGCAACTCACCAAGGTTCCTTCGACAGCACCTTCCAAACCCATAACCTCTACCACCTAGCAGGGCAAGGGCATCAGATCCACGGGATCTGTAAGTTCCCCTCCAAGCCACTCAGCATCCTGACTTGGAAATATATCACCGTTCCTTCACTGTCACTAAGTCAAAATCCTGCAACTCCCTCCCAAACAGCACTGTGGGTGTACCTGCAACACATGGACTGCAGCGGTTCAAGAAGGAGGTTCACCACCACCTTCTCAAGGGCAACTAGGGATGGGTAATAAATGCTGGCCCAGCCATCACTGAATCCCCAACTATCAACATCCTGGGGGTTACCATTGACCAGAAACTGAACTGGATTAGCCATATAATACTGTGGCTACAAGAGCAGGTCAGATAAATAAATCAATAAAGAAAATTAAAAAAAAGATCTGTCCGAGTGTTAGGACTGGAAGCAATACTCAATTGCTTCAGTCCAATCTTAATGTGTTAGGGGATTATAGGCTTATGACTGGCAAACAATGTTTAACTTGGATAAATGCACTGTTATGCACATGGGCAGGGTAAACATTGAAGATAAGTACAGCCTTGGAGGAAAAGCATTAAAGAAAGTGCAGAAAGAAAGAGAATTGGGCTTTCTAATACATAGATCTCTAAAGGCTGATGAGCAATGGCCTGAAGCAACAGATATAGTGAATAGGATATTGAGGTGCCTTTATGGACAACTGACCATAAGATGAGCCATACTTTGATCCTTGTTCAAGACCTTGGTCTGGCTTCATTTGGAATATTGTTTTGATCTCCTCAAATGGTGGGTGATATTGAAGAAAAGGTCAGAGAAGGACCACTAGACTAATTCCCAGTAAAATGTATCTTGATTATCAAGATAGGCAAAAGAGTTTAGACTTTACACCTTTGAGAAGCTCAGAGACTTATGGATGGTCTGATTCAGTTTGATACCATGATGAAGGGAATAGATTTGAGTCCAGAGTTTTTTCTAAGTAGGCTGGGGAGGACCAATCTCAGGTTATATAAGGCCAGATCTAGATTCGATGTAGGGGGAGTGGTTTCTTTCCCCAGAGAATAGTGAACCTCTGAAACAAGCTATTGGCTCGAGCAGTGGAGCTGACTCACTGAATTCCTAAAAGATGAATCTGTTTCTGTTGGGGACAGACTCTTTTTTAAATTCATTCATGGGATATGGGCTTCCATGGCTAGGCCAGTATTTGTTGCCCATCCATAATTGGCTTGAGAAAGTGGTGCTGAGCTGCCTTCTAGAACCGCTGCAGTCCATGTGGTGTAGGTACTGTGCTGTTAGGAAGGGAGTTCCAGGATTTTGACCCAGTGACAGTGAAGGAACAGCAATATATTTCCAAGTCAGGATGGTGAGTTACTTGGAGGGGAACTTCCAGGTGGTGGTATTCCCATGTATCCGCTGCCCTCGTCCTTCTAGATGGTAGAGGTCTTGAGTTTGGAAGGTGCTGTCCAAGGAGCCTTGGTGAATTCCTGCAGTGCATCTTGTAGATGGTACACACTGCTGCCACTGTGCGCCAGTGGTGGAGGGAGTGAATGTTTGTGGATGGGGTGCCAGTGAAGTGGGTTGCTTTATCCTGGATAAAGCTTCTTGGGTGTTATTGGAGCTGGATGAGTGCTCTGGAACCTGGTCTCATCCAGACAAGTAAGGAGTATTCCATCACACTCCTGATTTGTACCCTGTAGATGGTGGACAGGCTTTAGGGAGTCAGGAGGTGAGTTACTCGCCACAGGATTCCTAGCCTTTGACCTGCTCTTGTAGCCACAGTATTTATATGGCTAGTTCTGTTCAGTTTCTGGTCAATGGTAACCCCCAGGATGTTGACAATGGGCTTTGGTTAGATTCTCTCTTGGTGGAGATGGTCATTGCCTGGCACTTGTGTTGCCATTTGTTAGCCCAAGCTTGGATATTGTCCAGGTCTTGCTGCATTTGGACATGCTTCAGTATCAAAGGAGTTGTGAATAGTGCTGAACATTGTGCAATCATCAGCTAACATCCGCACTTCTGACCTTATGATGGAAGGAGGGTCATTGATGAAGCAGCTGAAGATGGTTGGGCCTAGGACACTACCCTGAGGAACTCCTGCAGTGATGCCCTGGGACTGAGATGATTGACCTCCAATAACCACAACCATCTTCCTGTGTACTAAGTGTGACTCCAACCAGCTGAGAGTTTTCCCCCGATTCCCATTTATTCCAGTTTTGTTAGGGCTCCTTGATGCCAAATGCTGGTCAAATGCTGCATTGATGTCAAGGGCAGTTACTCTCACCTCACCTCTGGAATTCAGTTCTTTTGTCCATGTTTGAAACTTACTGTAATGAGGTCAGGAACTGAGCAACCCTAGCCGAACCCAAACTGGGCGTCAGTGAGCAGGCTATTGCTAAACAAGTGCCATTTGATAACCCCGTTGATGATCCCTTCCATCACTTTACTGATGACTGAGAGTAGACTGATGAAGCGGTAATTAGTCAGGTTGGATTTGTCCTGTTTTTTGTGTACAGGACATGCCTGGGCAATTTTCCACATAGCCGGTAGATGCTAGTGTTGTAGCTGTACTGGAACAGTTTGGCTAGGGACACAGCAGGTTCCAGAGCACATGTTTTCAGTACTGGAGTATGGCCTTTGCACTATCCAGTGTCTCCAATCTTTTAATATCACATAGAGTGAATCAATTTGGCTGAAGACTGGCATCTGTGATGCTGGGGACCTCTGGAGGAGGCCAAGATTGGTCATCCACTTGCACTTCTGGCTGAAGATTGTTGCAAATGCTTCAGCCTTATCTTTTGCACTGATGTGCTGGGCTCCCCCATCATTGAGAATGGAGACATTTCTGGAGCTTTCTCCTACAAAGAGTTGTTTAATTGTCCACCACCATTCATGGCTGGATGTGGCAGGACTGCAGAGCTGAGATTTAATCCGTTGGTTGTGGGATTGCTTAGCTCTGTCTATTGCATGCTGCTTATGCTGTTTGGCACGCAAGTAGTCCTGTGTTATAACTTCACCAGGTTGACTCTCCATTTTTTTGGCAGGCCTGGTGCTGCTTCTGGCATGCTCTCCTGCACTGTTTATTGAACCAGGGTTGATCCCCCGGCTTGATGGTAGTGGGAGAGTGGGGGATATGTTAGGCCATGAGGTTACAGATTGTGCTTCTCTACAGTTCTGCTGCTACTGATGGGCCTCATTGATGCCCAATTTTGAGTCGCTAGATCTGTTTGAAATCTATACCATTTAGCACGGTGGTAGTTTTTTAAAAATTCATTCATGGGATGTGGGTGTCGCTGGCTGGGTCAGCATTTATTGCTCATCCCTAGTTGCCCTTGAGAAGGTGATGGTGAGCTGCCTTCTTGAACCGCTACATTCCATGTGGTGTAGGCACATCCAGAACGCTGGTAGAGAGGAAGTTCCAGGATTTTGACACACAACACATCATAGGGTATCGTCAATGTGAAGACAGGACTTTGTCTCCACAAGGACTGTGCAGTAGTCACTCCTATCGATACTGTCATCGACAGATGCTGTCAATGTATAAATAATTACACTGCATGGCAATCACCTTGTTAAAAACAATTGCTAGTTAAACAAGTGATGGGCATTGATTATCCCATCTAAATAGAATAAAAAGATGCAGCTGGAACATTTGTAACTCTTTCGAGTACAAACACGTTTCCATCTGTTTCAGATGAAGTTACCTTGTTTCATAGTTTTGCCATTGTGAGATTTGAACTCTTGATAATCTTTTAAATGAAAACCAAATCAACAAAATTGGGATAAATCAGGCACAGCCCCTAATTCAGGTCAGCTGTAAAACCAAGAACAAAGTTTAAAGGAAACTTACAAATTTTAAATCAAAATGTGATTAAAGGGGTCAACAAAACACCCCAGTCCCCTCAGTGCCCACCGAGCACGGAAGGCCTCGAGAGTGCCAGCAGACACCGCGTGCTCTCTCTCCAGGGACATCCGGCAGCGAATGTAGCCGTGGAAAAATTGACATTATAGCTGGGCTTTTAACTTCCAGGAATGAGTACATTCTGGCACCCTTGCGCTAATCTGACCTTCATCAAGGCAATTGGAAGCTGTAACTCTTTTGAGTACAAACACATTTCCATCTGTTCCTATTCAGATGAAGTTACATTGTTTCATAGTTTGCCATTGTGAGATTTGAACTCTTGATCTTGGGGTTATAAACCCAGTATCATAACCACTTGGCTATTTAGGCCAAGCCTGGAACATTTGTATGGAAGCTACTTGAAAGTCAGTAGTACTGAGGAGTTGACTTGAAAATAAACCAGCTTGAACCAAAAGACCAGCCTGGATTAATTCTTCCACCATCAGCTCATATTGTGAGTAACAGATGCATCTGCAGCAGGCAGCTTGGTGAGGATGCGGTCAAGTATGTTTTTCCCTCTTGGTTCCCTCACCACTTGCCGCAGACCCAGTCTAGCAGCTATGTCATTTAGGACTTGGTCAGCTCGGACAGTAGTGGTGTTACTGAGGCACTCGTGGTGATGGACATTGAAGTCCCCCATCCAGAGTACTTTCTGCACCCTGCACCCCCCCCCCCCTCAGTGTTTCCTCCAAGTAATGCTCAACATGGAGGAGCACTGATTGATCAGCTGAGGAAAGGCTGGGGGGGGCGGTGGGGGGTTGAATACGTGATAATCAACAGGAGGGTTCCTAGCCCATGTTTGACCTGATGCCATGAGACTTCATGGGGTCTGGAGTGAGGGCTTGCAGGGTAACTCCCTCCTGACTGTATACCACAATGCCACCACCTCTGCTGGATCTTTTTTTAAGTTCATTTATGGGTGTGGGTGTTGCTGGCTAGTGCAGCATTTATTGCCCATCCCTGATTGCCCTTGAGAAGGTGTTGGTGAGCTGCCTTCTTGAACCGCTGCAGTCCATCTGGTATAGGTACACCCACAGTGCTGTTCAGGAGGGAATTCCAGGATTTTGACCCAGTGACAGTGAAGGAACGGTGATATATTTCCAAGTCAGGATGGTGAGTGACTTGGAGGGGAAATTCAGATGGTGGTGTTCCCATCTATCTGCTGCCCTTGTCCTTACAGATGGTAGTGGTCATGGGATTTGGAAGGTGCTGTCTAAGGAGCCTTGGTGAATTACTGCAGTGCATCTTGTAGATGGTACACACTGCTTCTACTGTGTCGGTGGTGTAGAGAGTGAATGTTTGTGTTAGGTGTGTAAAGAAACAAGAAAACACTTCAAAGACATATTCTGTTATTATAGGCTTGTAAAATTTTCAAAGGGTCTTGTATCAATAAGACCACCTGCTGAGCAGAAGCTTTTGAAAACTAACCAAACATTCATATTGGAGCAAAAACAGAATTACCTGGAAAAACTCAGCAGGTCTGGCAACATCGGCGGAGAAGAAAAGAGTTGACGTTTCGAGTCCTCATGATCCTTCGACAGAACTTGAGTTCGCGTCCAAGAAAGAGTTGAAATATAAGCTGGTTTAAGGTGTGTGTGGGTGGGGGGGGGGGGGGGGGGGGGGGGGGGGGGGGGGGGGGGGGGGGGGGGGGCGGAGAGAGAGAGAGAGAGAGAGAGAGAGAAGTGGAGGGGGGGTGTGGTTGTAGGGACAAACAAGCAGTGATAGAAGCAGATCATCAAAAGATGTCAACAACAATAGAACAAAAGAACACATAGGTGTTAAAGTTGGTGATATTATCTAAACGAATGTGCTAATTAAGAATGGATGGTAGGGCACTCAAGGTATAGCTCTAGTGGGGGTGGGGAGAGCATAAAAGATTTTAAGATATTTAAAAATAATGGAAATAGGTGGGAAAAGAAAAAACCATATAATTTATTGGAAAAAAAAAGGAAGGGGGAAACAGAAAGGGGGTGGGGATGGGGGAGGGAGATCACGACCTAAAGTTGTTGAATTCAATATTCAGTCCGGAAGGCTGTAAAGTGCCTAGTCGGAAGATGAGGTGTTGTTCCTCCAGTTTGCGTTGGGCTTCACTGGAACAATGCAGCAAGCCAAGGACAGACATGTGGGCAAGAGAGCAGGGTGGAGTGTTAAAATGGCAAGCGACAGGGAGGTTTAGGTCATTCTTGCGGACAGACCGCAGGTGTTCTGCAAAGCAGTCGCCCAGTTTATGTTTGGTCTCTCCAATGTAGAGGAGACCACATTGGGAGCAACGAATGCAGTAGACTAAGTTGGGGGAAATGCAAGTGAAATGCTGCTTCACTTGAAAGGAGTGTTTGGGCCCTTGGACGGTGAGGAGAGAGGAAGTGAAGGGGCAGGTGTTGCATCTTTTGCATGGGCATGGGGTGGTGCCATAGGAGGGGGTTGAGGAGTAGGGGGTGATGGAGGAGTGGACCAGGGTGTCCCGGAGGGAGCGATCCCTACGGAATGCCGATGGGGGGGTGAAGGGAAGATGTGTTTGGTGGTGGCATCATGCTGGAGTTGGTGGAAATGGCGGAGGATGATCCTTTGAATGCGGAGGCTGGAGGGGTGAAAAGTAAGGACAAGGGGGACCCTATCTTGTTTCTGGGAGGGAGGAGAAGGCATGAGGGCGGATGCGCGGGAGATGGGCCGGACACGGTTGAGGGCCCTGTCAACGACCGTGGGTGGAAAACCTCGGTTAAGGAAGAAGGAGGACATGTCAGAGGAACTGTTTTTGAAGGTGGCATCATCGGAACAGATGCGACGGAGGCGAAGGAACTGAGAGAATGGGATGGAGTCCTTACAGGAATCGGGGTGTGAGGAGCTGTAGTCGAGGTAGCTGTGGGAGTCGGTGGGTTTGTAATGGATATTGGTGGACAGTCTATCACCAGAGATTGAGACAGAGAGGTCAAGAAAGGGAAGGGAAGTGTCAGAGATGGACCACGTGAAAGTGATGGAGGGGTGGAGATTGGAAGCAAAATTAATAAATTTTTCCAAGTCCCGACGAGAGCATGAAGTGGCACCGAAGTAATCATCGATGTACCAGAGAAAGAGTTGTGGAAGGGGACCGGAGTAGGACTGGAACAAGGAATGTTCCACATACCCCATAAAGAGACAGGCATAGCTGGGGCCCATGTGGGTACCCATAGCCACACCTTTTATTTGGAGGAAGTGAGAGGAGTTGAAGGAGAAATTGTTCAGTGTGAGAACAAGGTCAGCCAGACGGAGGAGAGTAGTGGTGGATGGGGATTGTTCGGGCCTCTGTTCGAGGAAGAAGCTAAGGGCCCTCAGACCATCCTGGTGGGGGATGGAGGTGTAGAGGGATTGGACGTCCATGGTGAAGAGGAAGCGGTTGGGGCCAGGGAACTGGAAATTGTTGATGTGACGTAAGGTGTCAGAGGAATCACGGATGTAGGTGGGAAGGGACTGGACAAGGGGAGAGAGAAGGGAGTCAAGATAACGAGAAATGAGTTCTGTGGGGCAGGAGCAAGCTGAGATGATCGGTCTGCCGGGGCAGTTCTGTTTGTGGATTTTGGGTAGGAGATAGAAGCGGGCCGTCCGAGGTTGGGCGACTATCAGATTGGAAGCTGTGGGAGGAAGATCCCCAGAGGAGATGAGGTCAGTGACAGTCCTGGAAACAATGGCTTGATGTTCAGTGGTGGGGTCATGGTCCAGAGACCAAACGTAAACTGGGCGACCGCTTTGCAGAACACCTGCGGTCTGTCCGCAAGAATGACCCAAACCTCCCTGTCGCTTGCCATTTTAACACTCCACCCTGCTCTCTTGCCCACATGTCTGTCCTTGGCTTGCTGCATTGTTCCAGTGAAGCCCAACGCAAACTGGAGGAACAACACCTCATCTTCCGACTAGGCACTTTACAGCCTTCCGGACTGAATATTGAATTCAACAACTTTAGGTCGTGATCTCCCTCCCCCATCCCCACCCCCTTTCTGTTTCCCCCTTCCTTTTTTTTTCCAATAAATTATATGTTTTTTTCTTTTCCCACCTATTTCCATTATTTTTAAATATCTTAAAATCTTTTATGCTCTCCCCAACCCCACTAGAGCTATAACTCTTTTGAGTACAAACCCATTTCCATCTGTTTCAGATGAAGTTACCTTGTTTCATAGTTTGTCATTGTGAGATTTGAACTCTTGATCTTGGGGTTACAAACCCCGTACCATAGCCATTTGGCTATTTAGGCCAAGCCCCCAGATAAGGGACGTATCAGATATTAAACTGATAAGAACAGATACTACACTAGAGCTATATCTTGAGTGCCCTACCATCCATTCTTAGTTAGCACATTCGTTTAGATAATATCACCAACTTTAACACCTATGTGTTCTTTTGTTCTACTGTTGTTGACATCTTTTGATGATCTGCTTCTATCACTGCTTGTTTGTCCCTACAACCACACCAACCCCCTCCACTTCTCTCCCTCTCTCTCTCTCCGCCTCCCCCCCACACACCTTAAACCAGCTTATATTTCAACTCTTTCTTGGACTCGAACTCAAGTTCTGTCGAAGGGTCATGAGGACTCGAAACGTCAACTCTTTTCTTCTCCACCGATGCTGCCAGACCTGCTGAGTTTTTCCAGGTAATTCTGTTTTTGTTTTGGATTTCCAGCATCCGCAGTTTTTTTGTTTTTTTTCGTATTGGAGCAACTGTCATAACAAAAGCCTTCCAGCACAACTCTCAGAACAGTGAACCATTTCCATTTCAAAACAGAATGCCTGTAAATCAATGGAGGGGAGTTGGTGCAGACCATTTTTCAACATTCAGAAGTCAGATGTACCAGTCCAATCAGATCTGTCAGGCACAAGTCAGGAGAGTGATGGAATACCCCCCAATTGCTTGGGTAAATGCAGCTTCAATGACACTCAAGAAGCTTGACACCATCCAGGACAAAGCAGCCCACTTGATTGGCACCACATCCACAAACATTCACTTCCTCCACCACTAACTCACAGTAGCAGCAGTGTGTACCATCGACAAGATGCACTGCAGGAACTCACCAAGGGTCCTTAGACAGCACCTTCCAAACCCACGACCGCTACCATCTAGAAGGACAAGGGCAGCAGATAGATGGGAAGACAACCACTTGGAGTTCCCCTCCAAGTCACTCACCATTCTGACTTGGAAATATATCAATGTTCCTTCACTGTCGCTGGGTCAAAATCTTGGAGCTCTCTTCCTAACAGCACTGTGGGTGTACCTACACCACACGGACTGCAGCGGTTCAAGAAGGCAGCTCAGCACCACCTTCTCAGGGGCAACTAGGTATCGGCAACAAATGCTGGCCCAGCCAGTGACACCCACATCCCATGAATGAATGAGCACAAAAACATGACAGCAGTAGACACTTTTTTTACCTTTTTGAATACATCCTTTTCTCCATTGGAAAAGTACGCGTGAACAGTTACAGAATTCTGGTCAATGGAAGGATCAACTTATCTTTGCAGGACAGACCCCTATGATGAATCACTGCATTGAAACACCTGTGCATTACAATACAGCATCTAATAGTGATTTGAAAGTGTCAAAACATTTCGCACTAACCTTTCAGAATGTTCCAAAGACGAGCACGTTTTCCATTTCATCGTGAACTCTCAAATTTGGCACACTTGAATAGGCTCTAAAACCCGGCACCACCAGACAAAAACGGCATGAAGGAGGAAATCCGATCTCTGGCCCATATTTAAAATGGGGAACCCGACCTCCGCAGTGGTGGGTGTGCATTTTTGCACTAGGCTTTCCTGACCTGCAAAAAGGCCAGAGAAAAATAGCACAGGGTCAGGAATGTGGAGGTAAATCAGATTTCCTCCAAAAAATGTCAAAGTGTGACCACTCGCACATCGAAAAGCGTCTCTGTACCCAGACAAAAGCTCGGCCCATTGTGTAAACCAGGCCAAATGGACTGGTGGGACTTTACCTGTCTGTCATTGATTGTATGTCTGCATGCCATTCAGTTATCCAAAACAAAAACAAAATTACCTGGAAAAACTCAGCAGGTCTGGCAGCATCGGCAGAGAAGAAAAGAGTTGACGTTTCGATTCCTCATGACCCTTCGATAGAACTTGAGTTCGAGTCAAAGAAAGAGTTGAAATATAAGCTGGTTTAAGGTGTGTGTGTGGGGGGGCGGAGAGAGAGAGAGAGAGAGAGAGAGGTGGAGTGGGGGTGTGGTTGTAGGGACAAACAAGCAGTGATAGAAGCAGATCATCAAAAGATGTCAACAACAATAGTACAAAAGAACACATAGGTGTTAAAGTTAAAGTTGGTGATATTATCTAAACGAATGTGCTAATTAAGAATGGATGGTAGGGCACTCAAGGTATAGCTCTAGTGGGGGTGGGGAGAGCATAAAAGACGTAAAAAAAAAAAAAATTTTTATATAATGGAAATAGGTGGGAAAAGGAAAATCTATATAACTTATTGGAAAAAAAAGAAAAGGAAGGGGGAAACAGAAAGGGGGTGGGGATGGGGGAGGGGGCTCACGACCTGAAGTTGTTGAATTCAATATTCAGTCCGGAAGGCTGTAAAGTGCCTAGTCGGAAGATGAGGTGTTGTTCCTCCAGTTTGCGTTGGGCTTCACTGGAACAATGCAGCAAGCCAAGGACAGACATTTGGGCAAGAGAGCAGGGTGGAGTGTTAAAATGGCAAGCGACAGGGAGGTTTGGGTCATTCTTGCGGACAGACCGCAGGTGTTCTGCAAAGCGGTCGCCCAGTTTACGTTTGGTCTCTCCAATGTAGAGGAGACCACATTGGGAGCAATGAATGCAGTAGACTAAGTTGGGGAAATGCAAGTGAAATGCTGCTTCACTTGAAAGGAGTGTTTGGGTCCTTGGACGGTGAGGAGAGAGGAAGTGAAGGGGCAGGTGTTGCATCTTTTGCGTGGGCATGGGGTGGTGCCATAGGAGGGGGTTGAGGAGTAGAGGGTGATGGAGGAGTGGACCAGGGTGTCCTGGAGGGAGCAATCCCTACGGAATGCCGATGGGGGGGGTGAAGGGAAGATGTGTTTGGTGGTGGCATCATGCTGGAGTTGGCGGAAATGGCGGAGGATGATCCTTTGAATGTGGAGGCTGGTGGGGTGATAAGTGAGGACAAGGGGGACCCTATCATGTTTCTGGGAGGCAGGAGAAGGCATGAGGGCGGATGCGCGGGAGATGGGCCGGACACGGTTGAGGGCCCTGTCAACGACCGTGGGTGGAAAACCTCGGTTAAGGAAGAAGGAGGACATGTCAGAGGAACTGTTTTTGAAGGTAGCATCATCGGAACAGATGCGACGGAGGCGAAGGAACTGAGAGAATGGGATGGAGTCCTTACAGGAAGCGGGGTGTGAGGAACTGTAGTCGAGATAGCTGTGGGAGTCGGTGGGTTTGTAATGGATATTGGTGGACAGTCTATCACCAGAGATTGAGACAGAGAGGTCAAGGAAGGGAAGGGAAGTGTCAGAGATGGACCATGTGAAAATGATGGAGGGGTGGAGATTGGAAGCAAAATTAATAAATTTTTCCAAGTCCCGACGAGAGCATGAAGCGGCACCAAAGTAATCATCGATGTACCGGAGAAAGGGTTGTGGAAGGGTTCATTTTTATTTTAGCCATTCAGTTATATTGGATTCCGGGCAACTAGGGATGGGCAATAAAGCCCACATTGCTACTTTTCAATTCCATCATGTATCCTTATTGTACATTTTGAGGTAGATAGCAGGCTCAATATTCCTGTGGACTAGATGTTGCACTATAAGGAACATGTGAACATCCTACAACAGATGAAATCACTGCCAAATTTATTGTGGTGCCACCATCTAGAATCAGAGAATGAAACAACACAGAAAGAAGCTATTCGGCCCATCATTCCTGTGACAGCTCTTTGAAAGACCTATCCAATTAACCCCACTCCCCTGCACAAAATAAAGTTCTTTGGTAGCATTAATTGTAAATTGGGAATAGCTGTCTGGGAGTAAGCCAAACAGTGGGACAGCTAAATAGGGAATCTATTTCATGAGCATCAAGCAATAAATAATTCGTGAGAGCCACAAATCCTTGCATGTTGTCTGCGATTGAATAACAAGCGGGATGAATCCCATACTCTGTGACTTCCTACTGGCATCAAATAACCCACGGGAACATTGAGGAATTTAATTGCATGTGAATTTTCTTTTAGTCTCGGTCCTTGTAAAAACGGCATACTCTCGTGTGGTTATGTTAAGTGACTCATATGCTCCAAATCATGTGGAAATCTCCGACTAGGGCCAATTAAATTTGAAGAATTAGAGACGCTACATTTACAGTTAGTGTATATTTTAATAAGTTGTCATTAGGTTCAAGGAAACACTTGTATCACATACCATCTTGTGTATTTTCCAGCTGCTCTCACCATTCACATCACACACAATCCTGGGGAATGCAAATTACCAGCAGTGAGAAAGAATTTGCATTTATATGACACCCATTTATCTCTCAGGACATCTCAAAGTGCTTCACAGTCAATGAATTACTTTTGAGGCATTGTTGCTGTTGCTATCGAGACAAACACAGCAGTCAGTTTGTGCACAGCAAGATTCCACAAAGCCCAGCTAATAAACAACCAGGTCTTTGTGGTGTTGACAAAAATATAAATGTTAGTCATCAGCCAAAGCTCTCTTCAAATTGTGCCAAGTGTTTCTTTACCTGCACCTGAACAGATAGGCAGAGCCTCAAACAACACTGTACTGAAGTACAAAAGTCCCTGAAATAAGGTTTGAACCAGCAGCCTTTTAATTCTGAAGTAAACGAGCTACCACTAGGCATACTCAAATAGATGGTGTTGCCATGGGACCCCCTCTAGGCCCTGCTCTTGCAAACATCTTTGTTGGTTCCATGAGAAACGTGTCTTCGATGGAATGATACCTAACCTCCTACCCGTCACATAGTTCCCATAAGTGGATGATATGTTTGCTATATTTAAACCTGCAGCTACATGTAACAATTTCCATACATGTCTTAAACAGGCTCCATCCTGTGCTCAAATTCACCTATGAAATGGAGCAGTCAAATAAACTGAACACTCTGAACAACTTCTCCTTAAACTCCTCTCACTTCCTCCAAATAAAAGGTGTGGTTATGGGTACCTGCATGGGCCCCAGATATGCCTGTCTCTTTATGGTGTATGTGGAACATTCCTTGTTCCAGTCCTACTCCGGCCCCCTCCCGCAACTCTTTCTCTGGTACATCGATGATTACTTCGATGCTGCTTCATGCTCTCATCTGGACCTGGAAAAATTTATTAATTTTGCTTCCAATTTCCACCCCTCCATCATTTTCATGTGGTCCATCACTGACACTTCCCTTCCCTTCCTTGACCTCTCTGTCTCAATCTCTGGCGATAGACTGTCCACCAATATTCCCACAGCTATCTCGACTACAGCTCCTCACACCCCGCTTCCTGTAAGGACTCCATCCCATTCTCTCAGTTCCTTCGCCTCCATTGCATCTGTTCTGATGATGCCATTTTCAAAAACAGTTCCTCTGACATGTCTTCCTTCTTCTTAACTGAGGTTTTCCACCCACAGTGGTTGACAGGGCCCTCAACCGTGTCCGGCCCATCTCCCACGCATCCGCCCTCACGCCTTCTCCTCCCTCCCAGAAACATGATAGGGTCCTCCTTGTCCTCACTTATCACCCCACCAGCCTCCACATTCAAAGGATCATCCTCCGCCATTTCCGCCAACTCCAGCATGATGCCACCAACAAACACATCTTCCCTTCACCCCCCCAGTGGCATTCTGCAGGGATTGTTCCCTCCAGGACACCCTGATCCACTCCTCCATCACCCCCTACACCTCAACCCCTCCCACGGCACCTTCCCATGCAACCGCAGAAGGTGGAACACCTGCCCATTTACTTCCCCCCTCCTCACCGTCCAAGGGCACAAACACTCCTTTCAGGTGAAGCAACATTTCACTTGCACTTCCCTCAATTTAGTCTACGGCATTCGCTGCTCTCAATGCAGTTTCCTCTACATTGGAGAAACCAAACGCAGACTGGGTGACCACTTTGCGGAACACCTTCGGTCTGTCCACAAGCATGACCCAGACCTCCCTGTTGTTTGCCATTTCAACACTCCACCCTGCTGTCGTGCCCACATGTCTGTCCTTGGCCTGCTGCAATGTTCCAGTGAAGCTTAACTCAAACTGGAGGAACAGCACCTCATCTTCCGACTAGGCACTTTACAGCCTTCCGGACTGAATATTGAGTTCAACAACTTTAGATCATGAACTCTCTCCTCCATCCCCACCCCCCTTCTGATCCCCTTTTTTCCAATAGTTTATATATATTTTTCTCTTCCCACCTATTTCCGTTATTTTTAAATGTATTTCCATCCATTGTTTTATCTCTACCTTTTAGCCTATTTCAATCCCTTCCCCCCACCCTACCCCCACTAGAGCTATCTGTAACTTGCTCATCCTGCTTTCTACCCTAAATGTCACCTATTGGCACATTTCTTAGATAATATCACCACCTTCAACACCTCTTTGTGCTTCTGTCCATGACATCTTTTGGTTATCTCCACCTAACCTTGGCCCTTTATCCAGCTCCAGCTGTCCCACCCCACCCCACCCCCACCCCCTACCCCCACCCCGCCTTAAACCAGCTTATATTTCACCTCTCTTCTATTTTTTCTTAGTTCTGTTGAAGAGTTATACGGACTCGAAATGTATTCCTTAAATTTATTCTTCTCTGCAGATGCTGTCAGACCTGCTGAGTTTTTCCAGATACTTTTATTTTTGTTTTTGTGTTGAATCAAATGAACTCCCCTTCCTTGACGTACTAGTTGAGAAATCTGCCAGGGTCTACCACAAGTCTGCCTTCACTGGCCAATACATGCATTGGGATTCTTACAGTTCCACGTGCTATAAGGTTGGTCTTATCAGCAACCTTGTAAATAGGGCCCTAGCCATTGCTCACCAGGCAAGTATGATACTGAAATAGGGCACAAAAAAGTCATCCTGCAGGAAAATGTCTACCCTGATCAGATCATTTTGTGTGTATATCACGCAATGGGGCTAAAATCATTACTTGCGGCCCTGAGAAGTGCCAGTCTACCTCAGATTACCCTGGAAGGTAAAGGTATCTCAAAAAGTTGAGCAACAGGTGAAGCTAGCTGTTTCATGCTGCTACTATGCAGTAGCAACACAAGTGGTACTTTCCATTAGTAGGATGCTGCCGTCAAGGCAAAAAGACGTTCTACTTATCACACAAATGAGTCATGTGGTATGTGAATTTCAGTGCCAGTGAGATGCTAGGTATGTAGGCCGTACATCCCAAAGACTGGCGGATCATATCAAACAGCATGTCCCAGCTGCTGTCCGCAACAGGCAGAGTACAGACTGTACCCAACTAGCTCCATGCCTGCAAAACTCAAAACATGGTGTCCAACATTAGCTGTGATTCTGCAATTGAACAACATTTACTAAATAATCTTCTGTATGCTAAGCATTACGCTGACAACCAATTTAAGATTGTCAGTTGGACTTGCAGTGTGGCACATTTGCTTGCACTGGAAGCTACTTGTACTAATATGCAGGGCCCTGATCTTTGCAGAAAGAAAGAACATGTACACATATTGTGCCTGTTTCAGCTAAACAAAATAGGAAACAACCATTTGTTGACTCATTCCTCAGATCAATGCCTTGACCAATCAGGATCAAGCTGTCTGGTTTAAATTTCAAACAATGCTTGTCAGTCACCATCACTGGTGCATTCTCTATGGCAACGCCACTTGCCAACCAATCAGCATCTCTTCACATACAGTATAAATTGTTGTTTTCTCATGATGAATGCAAGACAAAAATCTTTGACATGTCTCTTTTTTCCACAATATTGACCAGCTTAGTATAAGTGTTGACATGCATTATAATGCATTTTTCCATTGGAGAAAGTGCCATATGGCATTTGAAAAATCTTGTTGGTAAACCCTTCTTGTCATATTTGGTACTGGGATTTAAGATTACAGCTCTGACTAGAAAAAAAATCTCCTACATTTGAAAGGCAAAAAGAAATCTAACAGCCCGGTTCCCTACAATGATTGACAGGCAATTTGCTTTGAAATGGAGAAGACACCATCTTTTAGTTGCAAGTAACGTTTTAATAGCTTTGGTCATTATGAATGCTTGGCTGAGTTAAAAAAATGGATAGAGTACTCAGCTCAGCATGTTGGCACAACTGTTCAGGTGAATCACTGACAGTTTTACAAGGTTGTTATAATATCCTCTGCCTTTGATGGGGTTTCAGAGTACGTGATCGGTTGTTTGTGCAACTTAAAGCAAGTCACTTAAAGCATTATTTATTTCAATGAAGAACAGTATTTTGTTCAGTAACAATGATAGACTTTTGAATGAGAGTTTTATTAGATTAACACAAGTTTAATCTTTTATACCTGCATTTGAAATAATTCCCATTACTCTTGCAAGGCTCTTGAGGACTGTGCATAGTGGATTCTGGGTGAATGGCTATGAAAGATACATGGGGGTCATGGAGTGGCCATGGGGGTGGTATGGTGGATCTGAGGGGGCATGGGGATGGCATGTGGGGTCTGAGGAGGCATAGAAATGGCATGAGTGGCGTGGGGGCTGGTGGTGAGTGGGTGAGGGGTGAGGTTTAGGGATTCTTTAAACAATTTTGGGAGCTGGACCATTGTTTAGAAGGCCTGTCTCGGTCTTGCAGACTTTCGAACTCTGCACCCATACTCCTCATGCACTCCACCGCAGCTCGCAAACAGCACCATGAACATGAACCCTGCGGGAGAAAAACAAAAATCCCAGGCAAAGTCAAATCGGAGTTGGGTGTGCATTTTGGAAGCCATGAAAGTGTGCAACTCAAGTTTTCCTGTCCCTGCAGGAAAGTCCGGGTCAGGGTTTCCTTGTAAGCTTAGACCTGAGATTTCTATTTGATCAAGTCAAGGAACACAATCTCAGGTTATGTGAGGCTAGATCCAATTTAGATCTCAGGAGAGAGGATCTAGTGAGCCTCTGGAATGGATTAACTACATGTGTGATTGGCCTGATTCACTGAATTGCTTCAAGTGAGAGCTGGACCTGTTTCAGGATGAGGCAGGTATCTTCCCATACAAGATGGAGGTGCTACATAACATTGGTCAGTTCCAGAGTGGCCACCAGGACTAGTTTCAACCATCTAATGAGGTGGGAGGGGCAGCAAGTTGACACATTGTGATGTGCGCTGTGTGAGACAGATCAGAGATGCCTTTGTTGTTCCACTGTCTTTCCTGCTAGGCTCATCTCCCAGTTAATTCTGGCCAGCTCCTCCCTCATGCCTCTGTAGTTGCCTTTATTCAACTGTAAAACCGTTACATCTGATTCTAGCCTTTTTCTCTCAAATTGCAGGGTAAATTCTATCATATTATGGTCACTTCCTCCTAAGGGTTCCTTCACCTTAAGCTCCCTTATCAAATCTGCCTCATTACCCTGGGAGTAATTTGGGAGACACAGCAAAAATTCATCCCTAGGAAGAAGAAGCATTCTAAAGGGAGGACGAGGCAACCATGGCTGACAAGGGAAGTCAGGGACAGCATAAAAGCTAAAGAGAAAGCATACAATGCGGCGAAGAGCAGTGGGAAACCAGGGGATTGGGAAGCCTACAAAGACCAACAGAGGACAACTAAAAAAGAAATAAAAAGGGAGAAGATTAAATATGAGGGTAAACTAGCCAGTAATATAAAAGAAGATTGCAAGAGCTTTTTAGATATATAGAGGGTAAGAAAGAGGAAAAAGTGAACATAGGGCCGCTGGAAAATGAGGCTGGAGAAGTAGTAGTGGGGAACAAAGAAATGGTGGAGGAACTGAATAGGTACTTTGTGTCAGTCTTCACGGTGGAAGTCATGAGTGACATCCCCAAAGTTCAAGAAACTCGGGGGGCAGAGATGAGTATGGTGGCCATTACCAAGGAGAAGGTGCTAGGAAAACTGAAAGGTCTGAAGGTGGATAAATCACCTGGACCAGATGGATTACATCCCAGAGTTCTGAAAGAGATAGCTGAAGAGATAGTGGAGGCATTAGTGGTGATCTTTAGGAATCACTGGAGTCAGGGAGGGTCCCAGAGGACTGGAAAATCGCTAATGTAACCCCCCTGTTTAAGAAGGGAGTGAGGCAAAAGACAGGAAATTACAGGCCGATTAGCCTGACCTCCGTCGTTGGTAAGATTTTAGAGTTCATTATTAAGGATGAGATTTCAGAATACTTGGAAGTGCATGGTAAAATAGGGCAAAGTCAGCATGGTTTCATCAAGGGGAGGTCATGCCTGACAAATCTGTTAGAATTCTTTGAGGAGGTAATGATTAGGTTAGACAAAGGCGAGCCAATGGATGTTATCTACTTGGACTTCCAGAAGGCCTTTGACAAGTTGCCGCACAGGATGCTGCTCAGTAAGATAAGAGCCCATGGTGTTAGAGGCAAGGTACTAGCATGGATAGAAGATTGGCTGTCTGGCAGGAGGCAGAGAGTGGGGATAAGGGGGTCCTTCTCAGGATGGCGGCTGGTGACTAGTGGAGTGCCGCAGGGGTCAGTGCTGGGACCACAACTTTTCACTTTATACATTAATGATCTAGATGAAGGAACTGAGGGCATCCTGGCTAAGTTTGCAGATGATACAAAGATAGGTGGAGGGACAGGTAATATTGAGGAGGCAGGGAGGCTGCAGAAGGATTTGGACAGGTTAGGAGAATGGGCAAAGAAGTGGCAGATGGAATACAACGTGGGGAAGTGTGAGGTCATGCACTTTGGTAGGAAGAATAGAGGCATAGACTATTTTCTAAATGGGGAGAGAATTCAGAAATCTGGAGTGCAAAGGGACTTGGGAGTCGTAGTCCAAGATTCTCTTAAGGTTAACTTGCAGTTTGAGTCAGCAGTTAGGAAGGCAAATGCAATGTTGGCATTTATTTCGAGAGGACTAGAATATAAAAGCAGGGATCTGCTTCTGAGGCTTTATAAGGTTCTTGTCAGACCACATTTAGAATATTGTGAGCAATTTTGGGCCCCGTATCTCAGGAAGGATTTGCTGGCCCTGGAGGGGGTCCAGAGAAGGTTCACAAGAATGATCCCAGGAATGAAAGGCTTAACATATGAGGAACGTTTGAGTACTCTGGGTCTATACTTGATGGAGTTTAGAAGGATGAGGGGGTAGATCTGATTGAAACTTACAGAATACTGAAAGGCCTGGATACAGTGGACATGGGGAAGATGTTTCCATTAGTAGGAGAGATTAGGACCCAAGGGCACAGCCTCAGAGTAAAGGGAAGACCTTTTAGAACAGTGATGAGGAGAAACTTCTTTAGCCAGAGAGTGGTGAATCTATGGAATTCATTGCCACAGAAGGCTGTGGAGGCCAGGTCATTGACTGTATTTAAGACCGAGATAGATAGGTTCTTGATTGGTAAGGGTATCAAAAGTTACGGGGAGAAGGCAGGAGAATGGGGTTGAGAAACTTATCAGCCATGATTGAATGGCGGAGCAGACTCGATGGGCCGAATGGCCTAATTTCTGCTCCTACGTCTTATGGTCTTATGGTCTAAAAGTCTGCATCTTACCAATATGGAGCACCAGTAAGCATCTTGTTGCCTGCCCAGGAAGGATGATTCTGTCCATTAGGGGTTTTCCCTAAAGAAGGGTGAACATGAGGAACTCCAGCCTCTGTTCATAATTCAGACCTCCCGGCTCCCGTAGCAGGCCAGAACAGCCAGCCAATCAGTAACAGTGGAGTGCTCACCTGGTTCAGGTACTTCAATAACTACTCCATCAGAGAGAGTTAGTTTTTTTGTACTTGTGAAGATAATAATTGTCTAAATGTGGTAGTGAGGACATTAGAGATTAAGCTGGAGAATCATAGAATCGTACAACACAAGAGCCCATTCGGCCCATCATACCTGTGTTGGGTCTTTGAAAGCTTGGAGCTATCCAATTAGTCTCTTCTCACATATCCCTACAAATCTTTCCTTTTCAAGTATTCATCCAATTTCCTTCTGATAGTTACCATTCAATCAGCTTCTACTGCCCTTTCAGGCAGCACACTCCAGATCACAATTGACTTATTGTGTGAAAAGATTTCATCTCATCTCTCCTTTTATTGTTTGGTGGCTATCTTAAATCAGTGAGGCTCTGTCCCCTGAGCTTCATTGAAACACTGCAGGAGGCCGAGGAGAGTGAGGTCACAGTCGGAGTTGGAATGAGGGATTGGAGAATTAAAATGGGAAATGACCAGAGGCTGAGGATCGTGCTTGCGAGCTGAGCTCCTTGTCAACATTCCCTCCGCATCAAACGCCACTAAAAACAGATTGTGCTGCTCATTTATTCAAATGCTGTTTGTGGGATATTGCTGTCTACAAGAATAAAGGAAATTTGTAGCTGCTATTGCTTACACAGCAACATTGACTGGACCTGAAAAACAATCCATTGATGGTGAAGTCCATTGGGATACCCCGAGGGTAAGATGGGGTGCTGACCCCTTATACACACTCATACAACACTGGTAAATGTACTTCATGTGTATAATTATTCACAAACATCCACCACAATTCTGTTGCCAAGGAAGTAAAGCACTCAACAATAATCAAAAAATATTCACACTCTGCTTTTATCTCACCATTTTACCAGCAAACATACAAAATGGTTAAAGTTTACATGCGTGCGCTGAGTGTTGAGATCACATGGCCAACGTAGTACTCATTTTCTATTTGCAATTAGCCACATCTGGATTCCCAATTAACCACACGTGGCCAGCAAGGTTCCTCCTAATTCTTTCTCCAATGGCACAAGCGATTTGTTTAAGAGCGCAGCCCCTTTAAATGATTTTGCACAACCAGGAACATGTGGTAACTTGAAGTTGTTGACTTGTGCCTAGCCTGTGCATGGTCTTTCAGCTTGTTGCATGGCCACATGTCTTAGTGGGAATGTTCTTGGTGATGTTGGAAAACACTGCTCTATATCTCAATGCAGTTTTAATCTTTATAACTCCCCATGTATTATTATTTGGTTTACTGATGAATGGAATTAATTGGCAAAAATAAAAATCAATATTAATCATACTAGAGAAGTATTAGCTAATTTTTCTTAATTCTTTCATGGGATGTGAACATTGCTGTCTGGGCCAGCATTTATTGACCATCCCTATTTGCCCTTGAGAAGGTGGTGATGAGCCCCTTTCCTGAACCGCTGCAGTCCATGTGGTGTAGATACACCCTCAGTGCTGTTGCGGAGGGGGTTCCAGGACAGTGAAGGAACGGCGATTTATTTCCAAGTCAGGATGGTGAGTGGCTTGGTGGGGAACTTCCAGATGGTGGTGTTCCCATGTATTTGCTGCCCTTGTCCTTCTAGGTAGTAGAGGTCTTGGGTTTGGAAGGTGCTGTTGAAGGAGCCTTGGTGAATTCCTGCAGTGCATCTTGTAGATGGTACAGACTGCTGCCACTGAACATTGGTGGAGGGGGTAAGTGGTAGATGGGGCATCAATCAAGTAGGCTGCTTTGTCCTGGACCATGTCGAGCTTCTTGAGTATTGTTCAAGCGGCACTCATCCAGGCAAGTGGGGAATTTTCCATCACACTCCTGACTTGTGCCTTGTAGATGGTGGACAGGCTTTGGGGAGTCAGGCGGTGAGTTACTTGCTGCAGAATTCCTAGCCTCTGACCTGCTCTTGTAGCCATAGTATTTATATGGCTCGTTCTGTTCAGTTTCTGGTCAGTGGTAACCCCTAGGATGTTGATGGTGGGGGATTCAGTGATAATAATGCCTTATCCCCTCTCACAACATCACACCACACATTTAGGAAAAGGAGCTATTTTTATTTTGTTTTATTTTTGCACAAATTACAAATTAGGAAAGCAAACAGTGTGATAATTGCTGTTGTAGTGAGAAGGTAGCATAGTAATCTATGGATTAATATGAGACTAGGATTTTAGAAAGCACCAAATTGCAGAACTAAGTATCCTCACTGAATTGAAGTAGCTATAAACGTCATCCATATTTAATGGGGGCCATCTGATGGGGAACTGGGAAGATTTCATGCAGAACATGAATCTCATGAGCCTTGAATTTGCTTTTCCCACATTTTTCATTGTTGTTAGTTACAATAACAGCAAATGTCCAGGAGTTCTCCCTCAGCAAACAGCGGACTTCAACTAATCCAGTTTATCTCTGGAGTCGTATGTCACAGTCCCCCCCCTTGAGAGCCCCCAGGTCTCTTGGTATCCAGGAGACAGGGACCAGGATTTCATTGAAACCCTCAGCCAGAAACAGAAAGAGATCTGAGAATGGATACAGTTGTTTACCTAGGGATTTAATTTTTCTTGTATTAAAATTAATTATCACAGCCTACAGAGGCAGTGGGGGAAACTATGAGAAAGCATTTGGAATATGTTACAGTGAAGATGACGATGTCTTTCTGTATTGTGATGCCTATCACTTCCAGCACACGTTTTGCTGGAGATCTTGTTCACCATTTTTGCTGTTAAACACTGCCTTTATCCTGTATCAGTGTGAAGTGTACCATCTAAAGAACAATGGGAATGCTAAGATCCCCAACATTACAGCTATCAGGTGCAGCCTTGTTGTGAAATCAATGCTTGGATCATTCTGTGCAGGATGATGAGGACCCAGGCCAGGCTGTTGAATGGTGGCGGCAGCTACCAGCTTGTATGGTCAGTATTGGCAGGGGTAACAGGTTTCTTAATCACACCCCCTGACCACATTGCTGCTGCCAGCCAGCCGTACTCTGCCAGAATCACATCCCCCCTGGGAAGAGTGAAGATCCATCAGGGAATTCCAGATGCAATCGCCAGAGCAGGAAAGATATTTCATTATGCCATACCAACACTTGCTTTTCCTGGCCCAGTAGGCCAATACAAGGTAAGGATCACATAATTGTCAGAAGAGTATTTTATAGATGGTGTTTAACATGCTTTATTGTGAGGTGAGGGGCAGGGTAAGAGTGTGGCGCTTAATTGCGCCTGTAGCATGGGTTCAGTCCTTTTACTGCTGGGGTAGATTTTTTAATTCTTTCATGGGATGCGAGCGTTGCTGGCTAGGCCAGCATTTATTGCCCACCCCAATTGCCCTTGAAAAGGTAGTGGTGAGCTGCTTTCTTGAATCACTGCAGTCCATCTGGTGTAGGTACACTTATAGTGCAGCTAAGGAGGGAGTTCCTGGATTTTGGCTCAGCAACAGTGAAGGAACAGTGATATACTTCCAAGTCAGGATGGTGAGTGACCTAGAGGGGAACTTCCAGGTGGTGGTGTTCCCATGTGTCTGCTGCCCTTGTCCTTCTAGGTAGTAGAGGTCTTGGGTTTAGAAGGTGCTGTTGAAGGAGCCTTGGTGAGTTCCTGCAGTGTATCTTGTAGATGATACACACTGCTGCTAGTGTGCGTCAGTGGTAGAAGGAGTGAATGTTTAAGGTGGTGAATGGGGTGCCAATCAAGCAGGCTGCTTTTTCTGGGTGGTGTCGAGCTTCTTGAGTGTTGTGGGAGCTGCACTCATCCAGGCAAGTGGAGAGTATTCCATCACACACCTGACTTGTGCCTTGTAGATGGTGGACAGGCTTTGGGGAGTCAGGAGGTGAGTTATTAGGGCCTGCCTCTTCTCCTTGCTGTATGTGATATCATTAACAACCCTAAAACAGACAAGGATGCCACACAAGGAGAGAGGCAGGGAGATGAACTAGACAATCAATGAGAATCTGAGTTATCAGCAGGAGCAGAAAGGGTACCAAGATGTCTCATCAGGGGTTTTATTTTAAAGGTTCAAATATTTAATTTAACCCCGCTAGCAAGAGGCTAATCAGGATATTATTAGGAATTCCCTAGCTTCAATTTGCCTCAACCTCATGACTAAACTGCTCCTACTGCAGGTACTGGGATGAATCAGAGAACTCCTACATGTACGCCAAATTTACAATGGTTTCATAAAATGGATGTTTTATATATATATATGTATATATATAGAATTACATTTCATCAAGTGCCACCATATCCTTTTTGTAATAGGAAGACCTGAAATGCTCAATAAAAATTGTATTCTCATAAACATGTGTTTGTAAGAGCAGGAGAATAATCCTTCATTGCGCTGGGGAGTGGGGAGAGTTGGGGCAGTGAAATTTGTTGCCACATGTTATGATGCCGACTCCCAAATGGGCCTTCCTCCCAACACCACCGATTCCCATGGATTTCCTCACATTCACTGCTGCTACTCGCAGCTCCTAAAGTTGCCTCTTTGCAACCTTTTGCTATGTGCTGGGATTTTAAAAACAAGATAAAATTAACTACACAGTTAAGATATCATTTAACAGTAATCAAGGCCACTGATTAACTTTCCACACAAATGTTCCACAAATCATGAAATGTAAGCCAAGTATCACTAATATTGCTACAAAACTTAAATAAAAATACAATGTAACTTAACCATCATAAACCAGTGACTCTGATAATATATTGCATATTCGTTACAACATATTATAGCATTGCTATAGTTGTTAGCCTTAGCTCAGTGGTAGTGTGTCTTGCGGTTGCAAGTTCAAGCTCCACTCCAGAGATATAATTTAGAGTGGCACTTAGGAGTTAGAGGAGTTAAGATAAGATGTTAAATTGAGTCCCCATCGACCATCTCTGGTGGTAAAAGATCCCATGGCACGAAGAACAGGGTCCGGAAATTTGTCTTTTTTAATTCTTTCATGGAATGTAAGCATTGCTGGCAAGGCCAACATTTGTTGACCGTCCCCAATTGCCCTTGAGAAGGTGGTGGTGTAGTCTATTTGGTTTAGGTACACCCACAGTGCTAGCTCAGAGTGTGCTGTACAACTTGCTAGGTCATTTCATAGAGTCAGCATGGTGTGGGTCTGGAGTCACATGTAGGCCAGACCTGGTAAGGATGGCAGATTCCCTTTCCTAAAGAGCATTAGTGAAACAGGTAGCAGTCTGATAGTTTCATGATTGCCATTACTGATACTAGCTTTTAATTTGATTTATTAATTAATCAAAATCAAATTTTACTATCTGCCATGGTGGATTTGAACCCATATCGTCAGTTTGGGCTTCTGGATTATGAGTCCAGTGGTATTACTACTATGCCACCATCCACTGGCCAAAATTATTAGAACAGATTATCTGGTAATTTACTTTAATGCTCTTTGTGGAGGCTTGCTGTGCAAAAACTGGCTGCTGTGTTTCCTAATCTACAACGGTGACTGATAAGATGTTGATCTTTCTATTGCAGTGAACAGTGGAATCAAAGAGATTACAAGGCTGAGACAAAGTTTAAATTTAAGACTGATTGAGAACCTATATTTAAGATCAGGTAAAATCTAAATAATAGGAATTGGAGAAAGTGAGACATGTATAGAAAGACTTGAGGGGTGTCAATTAGGATTTCCATCCCTGAAGTAATGATGAAAGTGATAGGATTTGCCGAAGAATCCACCTTTCAAATTTGATTACTGTAAATTATGCTGGTGTTGGGCTTGCAGATAATCAGTGACATAAAGTAGATTGATGAATAAAATGTTAACAGGATCAAAAATTAGAGTTAGAGACAATACTGTTTCTCATTATGAAATCAAGGCTAGATGAAACACATTGGGAAGATGGTTTGCAATAGAAAAGCATAGAGCCTGAGAGATACATACTTCATCCAGGATACAGTTTACTGGCCAGTTTGGCTGAGCCAACATATAGACTGATAAAATGAAGCGCAGAGAGGATGAATGTGAATATATGACTTTGGGGATGATACTAATGCACAATATTAAAACTTCAGTTCTGAAGTAGAGTCACATTGGACTCAAGATGTTAGATCTGTTTCTCTCTCCACAGATGCTGCCAGACCTGCAGAGTTTTTCCAGCACTTTATTTTATTTTATTTGTTTTTATTTTAGTTAGACATTGATGCTGCTGGGGCTGTAATGCAGCTTCCCAAAATACAACACATAATCATAACCCAAGGAAATGTTACTGGCTAATTGAGAGGGATGGTGGTTGCAAATGGCTTCTGGTATCAAGGATCTATTCATTAGCCTGGGAGAAAGAGGGATATACAATCTTTAAAAGTGGGTCAACTGCATACTGCAAGGGTAGAGAAAATAATAAAATGCAGGGGAGATAACAGTCGGAGCAAGGTATGGGTGTCCTTGTGGTAAAGGGTTAAGAGAAGAGGTGACTGAATTATGGAAAGTATCTTGGGAAAAGAAATAGGATCAGCGAGATACAGCCATAGAGGTTTGGGAGTATAACACACTGTGTTTTGCAGAAGCAGCAATTTGATATTTATGGAAATAAAACGCTTTGCATTGAACAAGTTAATCATGTCTTAAATTGTCACACATGGAAAGCACGTGATGGGATTAAAGATCATGGCTCAGCCTTTCATCTTCATCCATGGCTGACAAGGAAAGTCAGGGACAGCATAAAAGCTAAAGAGAAAGCATACAATGCGGTGAAGAGCAGTGGGAAACCAGGAGATTGGGAAGCCTACAATGACCAACAGAGGACAACTAAAAAAAAATAAGGAGGGAGAAGATTAAATATGAGGGTAAACTAGCCAGTAATATAAAAGAAGATTGCAAGAGTTTTTTAGATATATAAAGGGTAAGAAGGAGGCAAAGGTGGACATTGGGCGGCTGGAAAATGACGCTGGAGAAGTAGTAGTGGGGAACAAAGAAATGGCGGAGGAACTGAATAGGTACTTTGCGTCAGTCTTCACAGTGGAAGACATGAGTAGCATCCCCAAAGTTCAAGAGAGTCGGGGGGCAGAGGTGAGTATGGTGGCCATTACCAAGGAGAAGGTGCTAGGAAAACTAAAAGGTCTGAAGGTGGATAAATCACCTGGACCAGATGGATTACATCCCAGAGTTCTAAAGGAGATAGCTGAAGAGATAGTGGAGGCGTTAGTGGTGATCTTTCAGGAATCACTGGAGTCAGGGAGGGTCCCAGAGGACTGGAAAATCGCTAATGTAACCCCCTGTTTAAGAAGGGAGTGAGGCAAAAGACAGGAAATTACAGGCCAATTAGCTTGACCTCGGTCATTGGTAAGATTTTAGAGTTCATTATTAAGGATGAGATTTCAGAATACTTGGAAGTGCATGGTAAAATCGGGCAAAATCAGCATGGTTTCATCAAGGGGAGATCATGCCTGACAAATTTGTTAGAATTCTTTGAGGAGGTAATGAGTAGGTTAGACAAAGGCGAGCCAATGGATGTTATCTACTTGGACTTCCAGAAGGCCTTTGACAAGTTGCCGCACAGGATGCTGCTCAGTAAGATAAGAGCCAATGGTGTTAGAGGCAAGGTACTAGCATGGATAGAAGATTGGCTGTCTGGCAGGAGGCAGAGAGTGGGGATAAGGGGGTCCTTCTCAGGATGGCAGCCGGTGACTAGTGGAGTTCCGCAGGGGTCAGTGCTGGGACCACAACTTTTCACTTTATACATTAATGATCTAGATGAAGGAACTGAGGGCATCCTGGCTAAGTTTGCAGATGATACAAAGGTAGGTGGAGGGATAGGTAGTATTGAGGAGGCGGGGAGGCTGCAGAAGGATTTGGACAGGTTAGGAGAATGGGCAAAGAAGTGGCAGATGGAATACAACGTGGGGAAGTGTGAGGTCATGCACTTTGGTAGGAAGAATAGAGGCATAGACTATTTTCTAAATGGGGAGAGAATTCAGAAATCTGGAGTGCAAAGAGACTTGGGAGTCATAGTCCAAGATTCTCTTAAGGTTAACTTGCAGGTTGAGTCAGTAGTTAAGAAGGCAAATGCAATGTTGGCATTTATTTCGAGAGGACTAGAATATAAAAGCAGGGATCTGCTTCTGAGGCTTTATAAGGTTCTGGTCAGACCACATTTAGAATATTGTGAGCAATTTTGGCCCGGTATCTCAGGAAGGATCTTCTGGCCCTGGAGAGGATCCAGAGGAGGTTCACAAGAATGATCCCAGGAATGAAAGGCTTAACATATGAGGAATGTTTGAGTACTCTGGGTCTATACTCGATGGAGTTTAGAAGGATGAGGGGGGGATCTGATTGAAACCTACAGAATACTGAAAGGCCTGGATACAGTGGACATGGGGAAGATGCTTCCATTAGTAGGAGAGACTAGGACCCAAGGGCACAGCCTCAGTGTAAAGGGAAGACCTTTTAGAACAGTGATGAGGAGAAACTTCTTTAGCCAGAGAGCGGTGAATCTATGGAATTCATTGCCACCGAAGGCTGTGGAGGCCAGGTCATTGAGTGTAATTAAGACCGAGATAGATATGTTCTTGATTGCTAAGGGGATCAAAGGTTAGGAGGAGAAGGTGGGAGAATGGGGTTGAGAAACTTATCAGCCATGATTGAATGGCGGAGCAGACTTGATGGGACTAATGGCCTAATTGCTGCTCCTATGTCTTATAGTCTTATGGTCTTATCCCATAGGCAGTAATCTAGCACAGTAGAATCTATCATCCGCCCCCCGCCCCAGCCCCAACAGCTGCCCGTTTATGGAAGCCACTCCAATTTTCACTTTATTGATTTGACGAAGATCAAGGGACGCCTCACTTGATCCAATATTCTACCAAAATGACCTCGGAGAGAATGAAATTCCCAGCGCATATGGAGATGAGTTGCCCTGTAGCAGTGATTGATGATTGGGAGAGGCAAGCACCCACCTTTAAGGATATGCAGGCAATTGAGACAAACACATGATTATTTGACTAAGCCAAGTCAATGGAGATGTTCTGATTCAGGGCATGGTATTATTAACTGCACTGATCAGCAGCATTTGTTAGAGGTTAGAAGAAATAGTTTTCCCACTCCAGAACTGACAAGATCATATTTTTCCATTGGTCTTGGACCTGGAAGAGCCCATCTTAAAGTATCTTTCAGCATTTCAGGACATTTCAAATCTCATTACACTTAAAAAAATCTTTTTCATTGGCTGTAGTCACTCTTATAATGTAGGAAACATTGTCAAATTCACAAACAGCAATGAAATAAGTGACCAGGTATTGTGCTTTGTTTTACTAATTCAGAGGATGTGGGTGTCACTGGCTAGGCCAGCATTTATTGCCCATCCCTAATTGTCCTTGAGAAGGTGGTGGTGAGCTGCCTCTTGAATCATTGCAGTCCATGTGGTGTGGGTACACCCATAATGCTGTTAGGGAGGGAGTTCCAGGATTTTGATCCAGTGACAGTGAAGGAATGGCGATATATTTCCAAGTGAGGATGGTGAATGGCTTGGAGGGGAATTTCCATGTGGTGATGTTCCCTGCATCTGCTGCCCTTCTCCTTCTAGGTGGTAGTGGCCATGGGTTTGGAAGGTGCTGCCTTACGACCTTGGTAAGTTCCTGCAGTGCATCTTGTAGATGGTATACACTGCTGCTACTGTGCATCGGTGCTGGAGAGAGTGAATGTTTGTAGATGGGGTTACAATCTAGTGGGCTGCTTTGTCCTGGAAGGTGTTGAGCTTTTTGAGTGTTATGGGAGCTGCACTCATCCAGGCAACTGGAGATTATTCCATCACACTGCTGACTTGTGCTTTGAAGGTGGTGGCTGGGTTTGGGAATTCAGGAAGAGAGTTACTCACTGCAGAATTCCCAGCCTCTGACCTGCTCTTGTAGCCACAGTATTTATATGGCTAGTCCAGTTCAGTTTCTGGTCAAAGTAACCCCCAGGATGTTGATAGTGGTGTTGGTTGACAGATAAATGGAAACTGTGACACCATGGAGATTTTCCCTGCTCTTCTTCAAAAATAAGGTCATTGAATCTTTCATGTCCACCTGAGAGGCAGATGCAGCTTCAATTTAATGTCTCAGCCAAAAGACAGCACCTCTGGTAGTACAGTACACTCTTAGAACAGCACTGGAGTGTCAGTTCAGATTCATTACCCTAAGCCCTAGAGGAGGTCTTGAACCCACAACCTTCTATCTCTGAAGTAAGAGTGCTACTACTGAGCCAATGCTGACAATTATTAATCACCAAAGCATATGGTCAACATGCTTACTGTAAAACAGTGATCTTCTCACTCACCTTGGATATTGCACTATTCAATGATCTGCTGGAAATCTGCAATGACTGTACAGGTTCTATAACAGATGTTGAAATAAAGCCAGGGAACTGATCAATGAATTTGATAATTTACATGCACAAAGAAAATGTGCAGAACAAAATTCTTCACCAAATGCAATTGGGGGAATTACTTACTGCTATTTAACTAATACAGACCAGTGCAATGAATGCTTCAATTTGATCACAGATGCCAGAGCTTTTTGGCTCAGAAGGTCACAGAAGCTACATACCATGGCACCTACAGAGCTGGAGAAAAATCTATGCACCCCTTAATTTGCAGACACCCTAAGTTACTGATAGTTGCAAACGTTTGTATTCGGATTTACCATTTACCTATCAATGAGGCAACAGGGCAAATAGGACATAATTACCTGAGCTTCAAGGGCTAAATCCTGGTCGGGTCTGTAGATGCCCCAACCTGTAGTTTCAGTGGACCTGACTGAGGTCAATTTTCCTCTTTTAAACCAGCCTCTTTGAATAAACTTTTTGTTGCCTGTACTAATGTCTCTTTTTTCGGCTTTGTGTCAATTATTTTTTAACCAGTCCTGTGGAGCGCTTTGGGATAGTTTGCTACAGGAAAGGCACTATATTAATGCAAGTTGTTCTTGGAAAGGTAAATAATTGATATTGAGAACTACACCCATCACTAGCTTTATTTCGAACCAGGTCTCATTAGTTGGTGCGGACACTCTGCCCAAATGGCTGGAATACAACGCAAGAACAAGGACTATTCAAGGCCTTCCAATGACCCCTGATGCTGGAAGGTACAATATAAAGGTGACAGCCCTGAAAAACACTCAGCACAGGTCAAGCCAAGTTTCTACAAGTTTTGAACTGATGGTTTTGAATGAGGATCAAAACCTCAAGGAATGGATTAGCACAAAAGAGCAACACTTCCCAACACCAGACAAGTACGATTTGGATAATTAATTTTTATTTCAGTAAGAAAATATATCAAATCATAATGTACAAACTGTTCTTGATACAATCAAGCTAATCACATATAAATAACTGATCTTTAGGAGCTCCTCTGACTTATAGTTTTTTTTCTTGCCAATTTCCTTGTAGACTTGTCTTTATAGTTACTGATCAAAATCCAGCATTAGGTCTTAAAAAAGCAGTGCTGATCTTTAGTAAAATTCACTGCACAGTTAATGAACAATTTCTTCATATTAATCCATGCAGAGCTAGAAAGTAGACTGGGGTATTCATCTTTGTGAAAAGAAAAGCACATTAATACATCTATCCACTGTGGTTATGCTTTATGAAACACTACTAAAATGCAACAGATTTAATTTGCTAAAGCTATTTTTTCCTGTCTTTAGCTTTTACTTACGAGGATGTACAGAAGATGGTCCCACTGTTTACACAGGTGTTATTCTCCAGGCCGAGGTTCACTCCTTAGGAGCGAGCAGTCGGGTATCTCTCATCACATCCATGGCTAAGTATCTACGTACAGACCCCTTTTTATTAACACTGTGCCCACTCAGGGACACAGGAAATCTTAATTTGAAGACGATTCACATTTTGGCTTCTGAAACTGGCAACAGGATCTTCACAAACCGAGAAGCTGTAGAAATCTTTTGGCCTATTAGCTGTGGGAACTTTGGCAAGTTGCAGGAACTCATTCAGGTTTTGAATCATAATGTTTTCTCAGGTCATATTTCACAATATCTAGGGTGGAACGTTTCTGGCTGGAGGATATTTAGAAAAGAGAAGGATATGCATCTTCAGATGAAACACCAGCAAATTTCAATGTTTTCACCAACACCCGCAATAACATGGCCTAAACCAACGTACTTAATCAGACCCAAACCTGCATTTCTTACCCAGATCGTCACCAAAACTTTTGGATTGAGCATGGACTACACAAAACTTGGTTTTGCAACTGAAGGGGACAGATGGAATGTACAAATTAGGGTGCCAAGCGGTTCAACAATCAGCAGCATCAGAACACCAGAAAGGCAACAAAGCTGCCTGTTCACTCCTATCCAACTCCAAGCGTCCATTCCTTTCACAGAGATTTACTGCAGTAGCTTCTCTGGTTTCGTGTTCTCATTCTCACCTCCAACATCACTTGCAATTAAGTTTGTTTTAACAACGACTAAACGTTTGCATGTATCTACACTGCCATTAAAACCTGTAACATCATTAGATGCACAAGGCCCAGACGTCCTCTTAGTTAAATCAAAGGTGGAATCAATGTCCCCAAGTTTTTCAGTGCTTGAGCCTTCAAGTTATCTTCTCCTTCCTGCTTCATCTCTCAGAATTGCACAATATTCGCCCACTCCAACAGTACTTAGCAAGTTTGTAACAAAGGGGATTCATAGCATAATTCCAGTTGCTCTCATTTCCGCAACCCTGATCTCCTCCACAGCCAACCTACAACCTGAGCAGACCAAACAATTTACAGTTACTTCCAGCTCAAGCACACTATCTTCATCAATGTCATCACTAGTTGATGAAATCACTAGTTCACTGAACATGTTCAGTACACCCACTTTGGATAAAATAGTGCCAACATTCTTGGCCACTAACCAAGATCACAAGGCAGAGGCTTCAGCAGTTAAAGCTCTTCATGGTTACAGTAAGACAGCTAGTACTAAGTACTTACTTCCATTCCTAGCTCTCTACAGCCAGTCATCAGTCACAAGTCTAAAACTAACATCTCTGTTACACACTCCTCCCATTCAATCCTCAAAATCTCTAGGAATTGCAACAGCACTCCTGGTAAATCCAGTAGTTTCTGATAATCATGTACTCCAGTCTCTGCTGCTACTACCAAGTTCCTATGCATCTATTATAAAAATATCCAAATTCAAGGATGATATTACCGACGCTTTTAGCTCTCTTCCAACAATTCACCTGAACACAGGTTTGTCAGGTAAGTAATTTGATTTCATTTTTAGTCACTAATTGAGAACTCACTTTTGTGGTACTGGATTCCTCTTTTAATAGACTATTTCTTGCTGATTACAGTCACTTAGTTGCCGCACTAGTGACTGCATATCTGGTAATTCAGTCAGACCCATGTCCACAAGCACAATTGATGCTGTTTGTTATTCAGCCTCTGGCTAGCGCAGTCCCCATTTGGATAAGTTCTTCCTCTCACTCTCCTTTAACATTCTTTGCTAACAGAGAGCTAGACGGTATGAGGGGCAACTTTCCTCTGAGAGAATATCCGTAATAGGCTGGAATTGGAACTCAGGTGCCAATTCCTCAGGAGCACTGTTCCTTTTCATGTGCAAGTCATGTGATTTTCGATCTGTGTACAGGCACAGTTTTGTTCTGGAATCATTTTCTTTTGAGGGAGAAAACACCAAGCATATGTGAAGAATCCATCAGTTTGTTGATGAAGAGAACACGTTTCTTCATTACTATGATGGCCTTTAGTTGAATGCACAAGCCTGAATTGGTTGTGGCAAACCATTGTACGAGAACCCCAAACATGGCACGCAACTCATCAGCTTATGCCAATGGTCACATCCTACAGTACCTGAAAAACCATTTGATTCATGGACTTTTGAGCAGGAGTCTTCAGGTACAAATGGTCTCCTTTATAGTTTTTGCACTTATTCTAATCATCACTGGGACTCACATGCAGCACATGACACGTGGCATGATGCAAGGGCATGCTGCAAAATTTAAACTAATACTCTATCTGATCTGATCTGCTCTACTCCCTTGTTCTTGTTTTGGAAGTTAAAGACCGAACACCGAAGCCATGTATACAAGTCACATTTGAATTTTACAGCACAGAAGCAGGCCAGATGGCCCAACAGGTCTATTTTGGTGTTTATGCCCCACATGAGCCTCCTCACATCATACCAACACATCCCTCCAATTCTTTCTTCCCCATGCATTTAAGGGAAAGCTGGGTGATTACATCTGTCATTCACCTCAATCACTTCTCTGAGTAAAGAAGTTTCTCCTGAATTCCCCATTTATTGACGACTATTTTATGTTAACATAAGAACATAAGAACAAGGAGCAGGAGTAGGCAATTCAGCCCCTCGAGCCTGCCCCGCCATTCAATACGATCATGGCTGATCTCATTTCAGCCTCAACTCCAATTTCCCACCCTTTCCCCATAACCTTTCAACCCGTTACTAATTAAAAATCTGTCTATCTCCTCAAATTTATGCAGCATCCCGGCATCCACTGCACTCTGAGAAAGTGAATTCCACAGATTCATGGCCCTTTGAGAAAAGTAATTCCTCTTCATCTCTGATTTAAATCTACCACCCCTTAGCCTAAAACTATGGCCTCTCATTCTAGAATGCCCCACAAGGGGAAACATCCACTCCACGTCTACTTTTCTTACCCCTTTAGCATCTTATATACCTCAATTAGATCTCCTCTCATCCTTCTAAACTCTAGCGAGTATAGGCCTAAACTGCTCAATCTCTCCTCATAAGACAAGCCCTGCATCTCTGGAATCAATCTAGTGAACCTCCTCTGAACTGTCTCCGATGCAACTACATCCTTCCTCAAGTAAGGGAACCAAAACTGTGCACAGTACTCCAGGTGCTGTCTCACCAATGCCTTGTACAGTTGCAACAACACTTCCCTGTTTTTATACTTTATTCCTTTAGCAATAAATGCCAAAATTCCATTTGCCTTCCTTATTACCTGCTGTACCTGCATATCAGCAATCCATGCATGAGGACACCCAGATCCCTCTGCACTGAAGCATTCTGAAGTTTCTCTCCATTTAAGTAATAAGTCACCCTTTTATTCTTCTGACCAAAATAGATAACCTCACACTTATCCACATTAAACTTCATCTGCCAAATTTTGGCCCATTCACCTAACCTGTCCATATCCATTTGTAAATTTCTTATTTCTTCATTGCAACTTACTTTCCCACCTATTTTGGTGTCATCTGCAAATTTAGCTATAGTACCTTCTTTCCCTGAATCCAAGTCATTAATATAGATTGTAAATAGTTGGAGCCCAAGTACTGAATCCTGTGGCACCCCATTACTTACAGCTTGCCATCCAGAAAGAGACCCATTTATCCCGACTCTCTGCTTTCTGTTGGTTAGCCAATCCTCTATCCAAGCTAATATATTACCCCTAATGCCACCTGATCTTACCTTTTGTGCGGCACCTTACCAGAGGCCTTCTGGAAGTCCAGATATACTACATCTACAGGATCCCTATTATCCACTTTGCTTGTCACATCTTCAAAGAACTCTAGCAAATTGGTCAAACACAATTTACTCTTCATAAAACCAAGCTGACTCTGATGGATTGCATTTTGACTTTCCAAATGCCCCATTACTACTTCCTTAATAATGGATTCCAACAATTTCCCAACGACAGATGTTAAACTAACTGGTCTATAGTTTCCTACTTTCTGCCTCCCCACCTTTTTGAATAAGGGTGTTATATTAGCATTTTTCCAATCCACTGGAACCTTTCCAGGATCCAGGGAATTTTGGAATATTACGCCAATGCATCCACTATCTCCGCTGCCACTTCCTTTAAGACCCTGGGATATAGGCCATCAGGTCCTGGGGACTTGTCACACTTTAATCCCAATAGTTTGCTCAATACTTTTTCTCTAGTGATGGTGATTGTTCTAAGTTCCTCCTCTATACCCTCTGCACTACCTATTGCTATTGGGGTGGTACTAGTGTCCTCACCGTGAAAACTGAGGCAAAATATTGATTAAGCGTCTCTGCCATTTCTGCGTTCCCCACTATTAACTCCCCAGTCTCATCCTCCAAGGGACCAACATTCACTTTAGCTACTCTCCTTTTATATATTTGTAGAAGCTTTTGCTATCAGTTTTTACATTTTGCGCTCATTTTCTTTCATAATTTACCTTTGCTCTTTTTATTATTTTTTTTAGTAATCCTTTAAAAGTTTCCCAATCTTCCAGCCTGCCACTGACCTTTGCAATTTGGTATGCCTTTATGTTATATTTAACCTCCTTACTTAGCCATGAATGCTTTTTCCCCCTCTAACCATCTTTCTTCCTCTTTGGAATATATTTTACTTGGTTATGTTTATAACCTCCAGTTTTGGACTCCGCAATGTGGAACATCTCATCTACCACTACCCTTTAAACCCCTTAAGGATCTTTATCACCTCTCAGGAGTCTGATGAAAGGTCGGCAGCCTGAAATGTTAATTTTTTTCTCTTACCACAGATGCTGCCAGACCTGCTGAGTATTTCCAGCATTTTCTGTTTTTTATTTTAGATTTTCAGCATCTGCAGCATTTTTGCTTTTGTTTCACTCCCTCTGCCCTTGTCTTTTCAGCTCCGATAGTTGTACCTTCCCAGTTCTGCCGCCATCCTTGTAAATGCTTTTTCCACTTTCGCCACCATTTCCATACCCTATGTAACATGGAGACCAGAACTGTGCACAGTTCTGCAAGATTCTACACAAGTTTAACATGACCCCGTTGCTTTTAAATTATATTCCTCTGGAAGTGGACCCCAGTGCATTGTTCAATGAATTGTGACTCTTTACACTTAAGTCTCTTTGCTCTTCCCTATTTAACCATAGAAACCTAGAAACTAGAAGCAGGAGTAGGTCATCTGGCCCTTCAAACCTGCTCCGCCATTCAATGTGATCATGGCTGATCCTCTATCTCAACGACATACTCCTGCTCTCTCCCCATACCTCTCAACTCCTTTGGTGTCTAGAAATCTGTTTATTTCCTTCTTAAATATATTCAGTGACTCGGCCTCCACAGCCTTCTGTGGTAGAGAATCCCACAGGTTCACCCACCCTCAGTGAAGAAATTTCTTCTCATCTCAGTCCTAAATGGTCTATCCCATATCCTGAGTCTGTGACCCTTGTTCTAGACTCCCCAGCCAGAGGAAACTTCATTCCTGCATCTAGTCGGTCCAGCACAGAATTTTATACGTTGCAATGAGATCTCCTCTCATTCTTCTACACTCCAGTGAATACAGGCCTGGTTGACCCAATCTCTCCTCATATGACAATCCTGTCATCCCAGGAAACAGTCTGATGAATTTTTGCTGCACTCCCTCTATGGCAAATATATCCTTTCTTAGGTAAGAAGACCAAAACTGCAAACACAACTTCACGTTTGGTCTCACCAAGGCCCTGTACAGCTGCAGTAAGACATCCTTGCTCCTGTACTTAAGTCCTCTTGCAATGAAGGCCAACATACCCTTTGCCTTCTTCACTGCTTGCTGCACCTGCATGCTTGCTTTCAGTGATGGTGTTCAAGGATGCCCAGGTCCCTTTGTACATTAATATTTACCAATCTATCACTATTTAAATAAAAATCTGCTGTTCTGTTTTTCCTATCGAAATGGATAACTTCACACTTATCCACGTTATACTGGATATGTCATGTATTTGCCCACTCACTCAACTTGTCTAAATCACGTTGAAGCCCCTTAACATCCTCCTCACCACTCACATACCCACATAGTTTTATGTCATCAGCAAACTTGCAAATATTAGATTTGGTTCCCTCATTCAAATCATACATGTATATTGTGAATAGTTGGGGCCCAAGCACTGATCCCTGCAGTACCCCACTAGCCACCGCCTGCCACTCCGAAAAAGATCCATTTATTCCTGTTCTCTGTTTCATCTACTAACCAATTCTCAATCTATGCCAATATATTACAACCAATCCCATGTGCTTTAATTTTGCACACTAACCTCTTATGTGGGACGTTATCATAGCTTTCTGAAAATCCAAATATACCACATCCACTGTCTACTAGATATGTCCCCAAAAAACTCCATTAGGTTTGTCAAATATGATTCCCCTTTCATAAATCCATGTTGACTTTGTCTAATCCCTTTGATATTTTCTAAGTGTCCTGTTATCACATCCTTTATAATAGATTCTAGCATTTTCCCTACTACTGATGTTAGGCTAACCGGTCTATAATTCCTTGTTTTCTCCCTCCCTCCATTATTAAATGGTGGGGTTATATTTGCCACCCTCCAATATGCCTGGGCTGTTCCAGAATCTACAGAATTTTGGAAGATGACAACCACTATTTTCATGGCCACCTCCTGGGATGTAGGTTATCGGGCCCTGGGGATTTATCGGCTTTCAATCCCATTAATTTTTCCAGCACTTTTTTTTTACTAATACTAAGTTCCTTCAATTCCTCCTCCTCCTTAGACCCTTGGTTCCCTAGTATTTCTGGGAACTTATTTGTGCCTTCTTCTGTGAAGACAGAACTGAAGTAGTTGTTTAATTGCTCTGCCATTTACTTATTCTCTATTATAAATTCTCCCGTTGTGGACTGTAAGGAACCTATATTTGTCTTCACTAATCTTTTTCTTTTTGCATACTTATAGAAGCTTTTACAGTCTGCTTTTATGTTCCTTCCAACTTTAGTCTCATACTCTATTTTTCCCATCTTGATCAACCTCATCATCCTCATTTGCTGAATTCTAAGGCTGCGGTCTTTTTCAAGGAGTAAGTGGCCTCCTTAATCCATCTACCAAAATGCACCACCTCACATTTTGCTATATTGAAAACAATTTGTAATTTACATTGAAAAGATTAACATTACTTAATGTACTTAATCTTAAGGATTTTCTGTTTTTTTTTTACTTTTTTGCCTTAAAACAGAGATGTTTACAGCAACTGAAAACAGCTTGGATTTCATCACTTCCACAATGAATAACAAAAGATACAGTTTGGAATCAAATACTAAGGTTGAAAGAAGTCTCAATCTGGCCAGTCATCTACACCATTTTTCAGGACATACCCAGCCAAATTTCAATGTTTCTCTTTTACCAAGTAACCTTATATACATTTCCCAGCTGACAACATGTACCAACATGGTGGAATCACTGGCTACAGAAATACTCCTCACAGATGCCTCATCAAGCATAAAGATAATCAATGAAGACCTGTTTTTCTACTCAATGGACAGGTCAACAGAGCTGGCTTCAACAGATGTGGAAAATTTACTTTATGCAACACAGAAAGTTGAAATATCACTAAGCCTGCCTGTTGCATTTACCAATACAACTGATATTCAAACAACTTTGTTATCTAATGGTGGCAACATTTTTACCATTTCACCTAGCACTCCAAGTACACCAGCACACTTACAGGGATTGGAATCTATTGCAGCACATATAAACAAACCTGAATTAATGGCTACAAATATTTCACTACTTGGTTCTTGCAGAAAGCTTTCAGCATCCACCTTGCCTTCTGCCAAATCAGGAACTATGATTTCTCCTCAGTTACAATCTTTTTCTCATCATAATGAAGTTCTTCTGTCCTCTCTCAACACACAAAGCGCTAACTTTCTCATAACCACATATCATACTGATCAGTTGATTCCCACCTCTATTTTTTTTTACCCTTTTGAAACAGTATCTTCCCTGTCAATTGGAGAAGATGCAAAGCAATCAATCATCAAACGATCATATGTTACTTCAGTTTCTTTTCAAGAAATTCCGATGGTGTCCACCCATTCAATGATTCCCACGTATTCACTCTCACCCCAAGGAAATCAATCCAGCTGGGTTACTATTGCTCCTTTAAGCTCATCCAGTGATGAACTTATACTATTACAGCAATCTTCTCTCTCAGTAGATCACAAACCATATTCTTACTTGGTCACCAACCTTGTCCTGTCTTCACCTGTGTGTGTTACATCTGTCAGAAAGGATCTTGTGCTGTCCACCTTCACAATGTCTCCTACTTCTACAACACCTGATTTTTTTTTTCAGTCCACAGTTCAAGATCCTCTAACCACTTTAGAGGCATTCGGACAAGTTATAGATCAGTTCAGCAAGAATGATTTCACCAGTCTCCCCCCTTCATTTTTAGATTATATGCCATCAATTAATTTAATAGAGACACTCAGCCCTTCAGTTCCATCCAATGAGCTAACAACATCTTTTGGTATATTTAAGGCATGTAGTGACAGCCTAACAATGCTCATTACTACCTCTGTGACAGATTATAGTTTATCGTCTCTCATGCCATCATTCACATCTGAGGTGGACTTAAATTATCCCAGTTTACTGCTGTTTTTTAGCTATTATATTGCAACTACAGAGTTACCATACTTCACCTCATCTCTGCGACAGACCAAACCATTACCTATGACCTTATTTCATTCTTTTACCTCAGATTTATTCTATTCCACAACATCTTCTACTGACACATATCAAATCAGTCAGCATTCAATGAATGCAATGTCAGTCAACACCACACGTGTTTGGCAAGACATTTACAACAACACAGAACAGTTTCAAGTATCCAAAATGTCAAGCAACTTAATGGCCAGTCAGTTAAGCCTCAGCATCCCTACTTTTAGTTTTGACAAGAGTCCAGTATTCACATACTGGTCAAGTCAAATGATTACACCGTCTGTCCACTCAGTGTTAATACATGAATCATATGCCACCAAAAGTTGGACTCCTCAGGATACGTTTACAAAGATTCCAATATCTTCTCAAACAACTCTAATTGAAAGTCTGAACTCCAAAGACACAGCCAAAAAGATTTCAACCACCCTCAAACTACCTGCCTCAGAGTATAATGGTAAGGTAAAAAGCAATTACTTTTTCATGCATGTTTCATTTTGCTCCACTTAATGCAATGCATAACATCGCAATGAGTGTGATTCATTATACTCCATCTTATCTTTTACAGTTGGCTGTTACCTCATAATCTTTTGCACGCCTTTATTGTTTTGTAATAACTCTGCATCAAGTAATTAATTCTGGAATAACAAAATATGAAAGCAGGGGTCGGAAGCAGGTTGCCTTTCAGCCTGGGGTTTCCTCCTCTCCTGGACTGCTTTGTGGATAAATTTTGGGGAGGGCGGAGAGGAAGAGTGTGTGCGTGCCCCCAGTTCATTCCAAGTTTCAGGGTTCTCACTTGCACAGATAGACATCTCCCCCACACAGACTCACTCACTGCCCACCCTGACCCGCAAGCTTTGGACATTTTACTGCCGAGGAGAAATTCGAGACGGCTACGACAGTGACAAGACACACTTCCTCACTCTGCCCTGTCAGAGACTCCAGATGCCCCAGGGTGGTCAGGAGGACATTGCTGCTGTTCCTCGAAGTTTCCCCAGCTCGCTCTGCCATTTTGACCCCTGCCATCTTCATGGGAGGGAGAGAGAGAGAGAATGCACCATGGCCATTGACCTTCCTGCTGCGCCTCCAATCAGACTGTTTTCTCTCCCTCACTTGCTGTTGAAAGGCTCACTGGTGGTCTTATCAGCAGCTAACGTGGGAGAGAAAAGGCCTGTGATTGGAGGAGCAGCTCCTTGCAGATCTATCACTTCCACTTTTTAACTGCATTTTGAACTAAGTCTGTGGGCTGGAGAGAGGGGCATGGTGGGCCAATTTGTGGCTCAAAAGCTGTATGTTGGACAACCCTGTTGTAGTGTCTTTACTCAGTGTGCAGACCCAGACACCATTACATCCCCTTTATTCATTCAGAGTCTTTAGCTTTCAGCTGCCTAGGCCCCCAAGATAAAAAATTCCCTCCCTAAACCTCTGCAACTCTCCTCCATTATGACTCTGAAAACCTCTCTTTGACCAAGCTTTTAGTCATCTATCCCAAAACCTTATATGGCTTGGTGTCAAACTTTGACTCCTGGGAAGCCTTGGGATGTTTTAGTATATTAAAGGCACAATAGAAATGCAAGTCATTGCTATCAATTGTGTCTAGCTGTGGCCACCACACACCAGCTGAGTTACTGTCATCACATTTCTCCTTCCCCCCCAAGCAATTCTCATACTTTTTATACCCACTAAAAATGACACTCCCAATTCAGCATGATCAATGCTAAAGATCCACTAATATTTTAATAAAACTAATGCTTTTTACAGTTGCATTGGTTTCTTCCAATGCAAGTAGCTATTTCCTTGGAAACATCTGGACAAAAAATGCCAGTACCAAGTGATAGCTTAAATAAAGGTAACAGAAAATGTGACTGCTGTCTAGAACTAAACCATATTTTTCCTTGTTGATTTCTGCTACCTTTTTTCACACTTATACTTGTCCTTTCCCCTGCTCACACCATCTGACACCCAATAAGCAGAGAGCAGCATACTCCCAAATTTTCCATTAATACTGATTGAGAAGATTCCAAACTAACGTGACTAAGCATGGTTTACAGACTGTTATGTTGAGGTTAATAGTGTAATGTCAATGCTCCCCTCTCCCCCAAATTGTCCCTGATTTTAAAGGCTAGGAGAAAACTAATGGGAGCACCAGCCATTCAAAGTAATTCACATGAGTCAAGGTGGTCCATTAGGGCACTTTATAAGCTTGACTTTGTACGCAGCTGGAGTGATGCTATACCTGGTTGAAAGCCCAGCTGTTGCAGATTACACGCTAAATATGGCCTTGCACCATCCGGCTTGAACACACTCAAAAATCAGATTGCTTTGCCAGTTACACTTCCACTTTTGAGTCAACATAAATCAGACACTATTTGGCCCTGATACCAAATCAGTGCATAACGAGACTTCCAAGTCTCTGATTTTATGTTCCTGTTTATTATGAAAATCACTGGACCTCCCCTTATCTCTCAGGAAGAATCAGGAGTGGTCAATAAGTTTCAGGCACTTGCTCGTGACATAATACTTAGTAGCACAATGAAAACAATAAACGTTTTAAATTACAGAACAGTATTTACAACAGTAATTTTTTTTGCAATGTCTGTTTAGGTCACGACAACAAGCCTCCAATGGTCATCAACCCAATTGAATTCATCTTGGCAACTGTAGGACAAAGATTTCATTATTCAATACCTGCAGACACAGTTGTTGATCAGGAAGATGGAAATGCCAGAAACATAACTCTGACAGTAGCTTCAGTTGACGGATCCCCTTCAGGAAGACAGTCTTGGGTGGGATTTAATCAATCGCAGAATACTTTGTTTGGGTATCCACTGGAGGCAGACTATCAGTATTCACCGCAAGAATTTGTCTTAACTGCTACTGATTCAGGTGGACTTATTGTTCAAGAAGGTTTTGTGATTGAACTCAAGCTACCACATTACACACCCTGCCACTTGTACACAGTCAGAACAAAAAACAGCTACAATTCTTTTCTACAAGATAGAGGAAGAGTGGTCCACTTTCTAGAAAAACTTGCCAAGTATCTGAACGATTCCAGTAGTGAGGACATTGTGCTCTTCTCCATAAAACCAGGTTCCACAATAGTATCGTGGTATAACAAGTCCTTATGTTCAGCTAGCAAAGGCGTAAAAGAGGCATGTTCAATGAGTAAAATTCAAATGTTGTGCAAACTAATCCGCTTGTCAGATGGTCATGCACATCCATCTTTTGTTGGGGCAATGTTACCAGATTACAGGATTCAAACTGTTGAGAATGTGACTTATGGTGGAGCCTGCCTGCCAATGATGCCCCCAGTAGGTCTCAATAATACGATTATTCAACATCACAGCTCTTATTTGCTGACATCTGTCTGGCCTGTCGTTCTTACAGTGTTGCTTCTTATTCTGCTGATTGCTCTATTACTTATGATCTATTGCTTCCGTAGATACTCAGAAAAAATCCTGCCATCCGAGGAACTGTGCTTTCAAGAAAATCGATCAATTGCACGAAGGCACCACTTCGAGATGGGTATATTAAGACCGAGAAAACCACCCATAATCATTCCTAAGGCATCCCTGCCATCACAGTTGTGGGCAAAACTTCCTACATCTCCACAATATCAACTGCACCCAATGCATTTAATACCTAGTAACATACAACGCAGTGCACCAGCTCACTTCATGCTACCCAATTTACAATCTGAGCCACCAAAATATCAACTGCCTCCTCCTTATGAGCTGCAATCCAAAAGACAACCACAGTCTCAAAAGATACACATGACTAAAATCTAATTTATTTTGTTTCATAAGCTTTAAATTATATTGAAACTTCATTTTTTTTACTTGGTCAGAAATTAATTAAAAAATTAATCTTAAATGTGCATTTGCCAGAACAGAATGTACTGGTTTCCATATATAACAAACTTGTTCCACAAGTCAAAAGAACAATGAATGTTCACATACAACATGGTGCAAAATTAGTTAATTAGCTGATCTGTTCCCCTGTACTGGAGACATAAGATTCTTGTATTGTTACCCTAGACAAACTGCCATTTTTAATCAGCCTAAAATGACTGTGTAGTAACATTTTGCACGCAGCTAAAGAGCTGATTTTCTTCAAAGACCACTGGGATGTGCAGGAATAGCTCATCGATGTTTAATAGCCATTTGCTAGGTATGGAGGTGTAGTTATAGTACTGGTCCAGCCATCTGGAGATTACAAGCTTAAATCCCACCATGGCAAGTGAGACTGAATGTGGTCATTTGTGGGGAAAACTATGACAGCTGCCAGACTGTCAAAATTAATGTCCTTCACATGACAACAGTTTTATACCAAGGTGGCTGACTCTTAATGCCCACTGCAGTGGCCTAGCAAGCTACGTAAGTTACTTTCTCAGTGCAACAAAGATGGGCAATAAAACAGACCAAACATCTCAAGAACAAACTAAAAAAGCCAGAACTGAATGACTTCATACAACAAGTTACATACAGTAGAACAGTAAACAATGTTTCTTATCAAGTTGTGTGAATGTGTATAGAGCATTCAGGAATAACATTTTTAATAAGTAGAGCGCTCAAATTTGTGTAAAGTCATAACTTTTATTTTTGAACAACAATGCAAGTTTTATGTAAATATTGTCTAAAATTGTCGATGTACTCTGCAGTAGAAAATGCCAACTTTAACAAAGAGTAAAATTCTTCTGGATCGTCGCACAGCAAAACGTGTAAACTTTGTACAATTTGTCGTAAATCATTTCAACAGCAGCACTTTCGGAGACTGAGGTTGAATTCCTTGAAATATCTCGGATTTTTTGCGTAAATTATTTACAAATAGCATGACAGCTGATCTGATGCTTCTGTAAAATCTTGCATTGAAGCTGTTCTTTACTGCCTGCTGCCTTTACCGTTTTCATGTGTATCCATTCTGTAACGCATAAAAAGACAATTTGCCAATGTAGAGGCATTGACGAAGATATCTGAACAATAAATACAAAGCAACGTCATACAGATATTACACATAATTATCATTACATGAATCAAAACAAAACTAATTTTTAAATCCTGTCCTCAAGAAAAATAATTGGAGTTTATCTAACATTTTACCATTCCATACAGTGCAATGAATAGCTTAGACTTATTAAGCATATGCAGGCATGGACAAAAACTACTGCAGGCATGGACAAGACTACTGACCCATTTTCTTCCTTAAGATGTTGGTACAATTCAGCTTTGTTGTTAACAGAACTCAAGCGGCCAGCAAATTCTTGATGCTTTCTTGAATTTGCTGTATTGATCCTATTAGTCCACATTGCAAGCAAGGAAACTGGGCCTGGAGATTAGCAAGACAGACGGGGAAAAAATGTCAGTGCCTTTCTTAAACAATATAAATATATTACAACTCTCTACCCAAATCTATAAGCATCTAATAAATGAGCCCCTTGCATTTTGCAAATTGTTCGAATGAATTTTAATCTCAGCAGATGCATAATTTCCCCAAGGTAGACTGGATGGGAGAGTGGGACAGATAGAAACAAACATTTTTCTCATGCCATTTGGACACTATCAGCTGAGTACAACTTCTGTTCATTATAACACAAGTTTCCAGAACCCTTTTTTAATGTTGTATCTATATGAATCTTACATTGACAAAAGAACCAGAGGATACATGAGGAAATTTGTTTTTAAAAATGCAATGACTGGTTAGGATTTGGAATGCACTATCTAGTAGGGTAGTGGATACAGATTCAATACCTTTCAAAAAGGGAATTGGGTAAATACCTGAAGGAGAAACAAGATGCAGGGTTTAGGGAAAAGACCTTGGGAGTAGGCACTAACTGAGATTGCTCTTCGGAAGAGTGAGCAGAGATTTGATGGGCCAAATATCCTCCTTCTGAGCTGTACTATTCTATGATTCTCTGATCTCTATTTCCTGCCTACAAAGCCCTACTTCCTGTCATCATGTTTTTGTCACGGTTGTGTCAACTGACTCCTATTAGTTATTCCTGTCCACACTAACAGAAATCTGAACTCATCATATGACATTTACATTCTTCCACCAGTAGTGGTGAAGTAGCGTGTCAGTTGTGCATGTCCCAGCTCCTAAGCCTGCAGTGCTGTGAAACTCCTAACACCAAATAGTGTGCCTCCCTACTTTCCAAACTCTTGCAGGTTTTGCTATTTCATATTATTTATAGTTGAACTCAAAAAGTAGAAACTGTATGACTTCCACGTGGGAGTGAATTAGGTCCACACACCCTGCTCTCATGTCCTCCACCGTCTCATACCCCTTTTCCTTAAGACTGCTTGTAGTCTAAATCCCTCCCCCACCACGTGCAATATCTCAGCAGCTTTATTGTACATTATAAAAAACTAATTCATACTACTTTTCGCACCTGTAGGTTCAGATGACATTCCGAAACATGTTCATCTACTGTTTTGAGCACACACTGGATAGAACAGAGAATAATAGGATAACAGATACCAGTAACAAGACATTTAACCTTTAACTTTTTCAAGAGGCTGTATTTCTCCAATGCTGACCCTAGGTTTTTTGTTCAGAGGCTCAGGGGAATCGGGAGAGTCCTTGATGATCTCAGCTTCAACCAACTCCTCCTTTTCCCGTTCCAGTGTTCCTTTTAGCCTTTAAAAAAAAGTTCCAAATGTCCATTTGTGACAGTGCACATGTAGCATCAAATCATGTTAACATTTCACAAGATATCTCATGTTGGCATGACATTAAACTTCAAACAATGGGATGCAACATTTCGGAGCACCATCAGAATACACAAGAGCAGTTGGTGCTGAGTCAATCCTCAGTGCTTCTGTCAGGATGGGTTGAATGGTGTGACCACCTCTCCTCCATTAAGATAACAGTGGGAGCACCATCCTGAATTTATGTATTTGTTCTTAGGGACATGAGTGACACGAACAAGGCAGCACCTATTCCCAATTTCTAGGTGTCATTAAGCTACTAAGAGTCAATCACACAGCATGGAGCAAGGGTGTTGGTCTGATTGGGTAGGAGTGGCAGATTCCCTTCTCGAGGAGATCGGTGAACCAGTGAGGTTTTCACAATAAGACAGCAGCTTTTGTGGTCATTTTTTTTCCTGATGATTGTCCATAAATTACCAGGTTAATTGAGTCCAATTTTGCACTTCCTATGGCAAGATTTAAACTCACGGCCTTTGGGTTACCAGATCAGCACCATAACTACCAGGCTACGCTCCCTCAACATGTCTCTAGGCAAAGAGCTCACACTGGTACAAGAGGACACTTTGATGGAGGTATCTGCCTCCTGTTGATAGCTTGTGGAGACCAGTTGGCATGAGAGAGCAAGGAGGAAATAGAGCATGATCAATTTGTTTTAGGACATTTAGATTTCACAGCATGACATTTAGATTTCACAGCATGACATTTAGATTTCACAGCATGACATTTCTTTCCAAAAACACTACAACCCACACAGCCTACAGTGGGAGCATTAGTGCTTTTGCCCATTACCATGTTGAACAGTGCATACTTAAAAGTGTGTTGCTGATCTCTCCATTGCTGACCATGTATCAACCATCCTCTACTAATCAGGTACATGGATTTGTTACTGGAACTCAGCACTCTATAATGCTGGCAGGCTCATATTTTCCTCAGGAGCATTTTACACAATAGTAACTATGTATTCTGCACAGTTGTCACACTGATGGGTTGTGGTGCTTCCATACTGAGGCAATCTGCAGAGATCAGTCAGCTTTTCCCAGCTTCTTCCCTGCTGAATTTCCTGTGTGGCTGCATACCAAGTATCTACTGGGTAACCACCTCATAAGAGGAGCAAACTACGTGAACACCTGATCCTACTCAAAATACTCAGCATGTTTGGTTAACATATTGTAAGCAACAATTCTGTAATTAGTACCAACTGTAGTAGCAAATATTTTGCACTATATGCCAAATTAACCCAGTGCCTGATTTAAATGTGGGTCACTTGTGTAGCAGGATCTGTATTTACAAACACATCTCACGGGTCCTCCCTTACTGACCAGCAGCAGTGTAAAGGAAAGAGCTGTTACTGCATAGTGTAACTGTCCAGCTGTATGTCCTGCTGTGTTTTTATCTGTGAGCAAATTCTGTTGTTAATAAGGTGAAGGGATTTTCTTAAAAACAATTTGCATTTATACACCACCTTTTAATGCAGTAATGTAAAAGCACTTCACAGGGAATTTATAAAACAAGAAAAATGTCAAGAACACCAGTAGGAGCTCTTCCTTGCATTCATCACTTGACCAAAGTATGAATCAGCAAATTACAGGGCTCTCTGGATGTGCTCCAATGATTTGGATGTCCAAAAAAATTGATCACAATGCTGCAATTGCTTCATGATATGACTGCAACTGTCTTGAGCGGAGATCCAAAACAGACGTCTTCAAAATCTGAACCAGGGTCAAGCAAGGCTGTGATAGCCCTCCATAGTATTTACAATCCAACTGACAGTAGCTATTCACCTCAGAGGTCAACTGCCCTCTGGTGTTGGTATTAAATACTGTCTAGATGAAAAACTTATCAGTTGTCTCTGTGCCAAAACTAAACTGACCGCCATAGATATACATTATTAGAGTTTGCTAATGACTGCAGTGTCATGGCCCACTCTGGACCACATCTGCAAGCCCTGCTCAATCTCTTCAATTCTGCACACAAGAAACTGAGCCTACCCTTGAATGTTGCCAAAACAAAGCCCTTATCAACCCAGACCTGGTTAGTCAAATATTCCACCTCCCATATATGTTGAAGGAGATGCTCTGGAATACACTGGCACTTCCCATTCTTTTGCAGCCACCTCTCTCAAAAGGCAAGAGATCCAACATCTGCACCAGTTCAGCCTTCTACAAACTGTGACAGTGAGTGTTTGACAAACACCTCAGCAAGTCAACAAAAGTCCTAGTGGACAGAGCAGTTGTCGTCACCACACTCCTGTACTGCAGTGTGACCTGAGTTGTGTATCATTGACACATAAGAGAATGAGAGAAATTTCACTAGCAATGCCTCCGCCATCTCCAATGGAATTAATGGGGGGACCGTCAAACAAATACTAGTGTCCTTCTTGAAGACAGCTCCACAAACATTCAGGTAAAACTCCTGCTAAATCAACATCGGTGAACTAGATACTGTATCCTGATGGCGAAAAAGTCTCTCCCCCAACCAGGTCTTGTTTTCTCATCTCTCAAATGGCAATGTACCGGGCAGAGCAAAGTAAATGCTCCTAAAGACACTCCGAAGCTCTCCATGAAGTGCGGCAGCATTGATATTAATGACTAGGAGCCTGCTGCCAATTATTCAAAATGGCGACAACTAGTACATCAAGCTGCATCCTGCTTTGAGTCACAATAATTTAATGATGAGGTAGTGCAGCTGCATAGAAGGGAAGAAAAGGAAGCAAATCCTGCTCTCCGGATCCCACTACCTCATATGTGGGCGCAGAACCGGCCTGTTCAGTCACAGAAAGACCTATGGCAGAAACTCATGACCGAGCAGACGTCATCCATGAATGGAGGGATAGCTGGCGATTTAAAAAAAAAGTTCATTCATAGGATGTTGCCATTGCTGGCTAGGCTAGCACTTATTGCTCATCCCTAATTGCCCTTTAGAATGGAGAGCTGCTTTCTTGAACTGCTGTAATCCATGTGGTGTAGATACACCCACAGTGCTGTGAGGGAGGGAGTTCCAGGATTTTGACCCAGTGACAGTGAAGGAACGGCGATATATTTCCAAGTCAGGGTGGCGAGTGGCTTGGAGGGGAACTTCCAGGTGGTGGTGTTCCCATGTGTCTACTGTCCTTTTCCTTCTAGATGGTAGAGGATGTGGGTTTGGAAGGTGCTGTCTAAGGAGCTTTGGTGAGTTCTTGCAGTGCATCTTGTAGATGGTACACACTGCTGTCACTGTGCATCGATGGTGGGGGGAGTGAATGTTTGTGAATGGGGTGCCAATCAAGGGGCTGCTTTGTCCTGGATGGTGTCAAGCTTCTTGGGTATTTTTGAAGCTGCACTCATCCAGGCAAATGGAGAGTATTTCATCCCACTCCTGACTTGTGCCTTGTAGATGGTGGACAGACTTTGGAGAGTCAAAATGTGAGTTACTCACTGCAGAATTCCTAGCCTCTGAACTGCTCCTGTAAACACAGTATTTATATGGGTAGTCCAGTTCAGCTACTGGTCAGTAATAACACCCAGGATGTTGACAGTGGGGGAATGGATGATAATGTCATTGAATGTCAAGGGGTTATAGTTAGATTCTCTCTTCTTGGAGATAATCATTGCCTGGCACTTCTGTGGCATAAACATTACTTGCCACTTGTCAGCCTAAGCCTGGATATTGTCCAGATCTTGCTTCATTTGGACATGGACTGCTTCAGTATCTGAGGAGTAGTAAATGGTGCCATACAATGTGCAGTGAACATCTCACTTCTTATCTTATGATGGAAGGATGGTCATTGATGAAGCAGCTGAAGATGGTTGGGCCTCGTACACTACCCTGAGGAACTCCTGCAGTGACGCCCTAGAATGGAGATGATTGACCTCCAACAGCCACTATATCTTCCTCTGTGCTAGATAGGACTCCAAACAGTTGAGAGTTTCCCCACCCCCTACCCCCGATTCCCATTAACTCCAGTTTTGCTAAGGCACCCTGATGCCACACTTGGTCAAATTCTGCCTTGATGTCAAAGGCAGTCACTCTCACCTCAGCTCTGGAGATCAGTTCTTTTGTCCATGCTTGAACCAAGGCTGTAATGAGATCAGGAGTTCAGTGACCCTGGCGGGAACCCAAACTGAGCGTCACTGAGCAGGTTATTGCTAAGCAATTGCTGCTTCATAGCACTGTGATAACCCCTTCCATCACTTTACTGATGATGGAGAGGTAATTGGCCAAGTTGGATTTGTCCTATGTGTGTACAGGACAAACCTGGGCAATTTTCCACATTGCAGGATAACGATGATAAAACAAAATTTGCCACCATTTGTCTTAGTCCCAGCCTGCAGAGTGTCTCTCAAGTAACGTCATGACCCTTTCTTCTCCCAAAGCAGCCACCTTATGGGACTGGTTTTGCCAATCATTGCTGAGCTATGAGTAGCCCTATTATGGAACACTTCATTCTATGCATGTGAGAAGTCTGCATTCCCAGCTTATAACACTGCTTACTGACTCCAGGGAAGTGCTCAATTGCTAACCTGCTCCCTTTGATTTTTTAAAAATTCATTCATGGGATGTGAGCTTCGCTGGCTGGGCCAGCATTTATTATCCATCCCTGGTTGCCCTTGAGAAGGTGGTGGTGAGCCGCCTTCTTGAACTACTGCAGTCCATGTGGTGTAGGTACACTCACAGTGCTGTTAGGAAGGGAGTTCCAGGATTTTGACCCAGCGACAGTGAAGGAGTGGTGACATATTTCCAAATCAGGATGGTGAGTGACTTGGACAGGAACTTCTGGGTTGATGGTGTTCCCACATATCTGCTGCCATGGTCCTTTTAGATGGTAGTGGTCACGGGATTAGAAGGTGCTGTCGAAGGAGCCTTGGTGAATTCCTGCAGTTTATCTTGTAGATGGTACACACTGCTGCTACTGTGCATTGGTGGTGGAATGAGTGAATGCTTGTGGATGTGGTGCCAATCAAGTGGGCTACTTTGTCCTGGACGGTGTCAAGCTTCTTGAGTGTTGTGGGAGCTGCATTCATCCAGGCAAGTGGGGTGTATTCCATCACACTCCTGACTTGTGCCTTGCAGATGGTGGACGGCTTTGGGGAGTCAGGAGGTGGGTTTTTTGTTGCACTATTCCTAGCCTCTGGCCTGCTCTTGTAGCCACAACATTTATATGGCTAGTGCAGTTCAGTTTCTGGTCAATGGTAACCCCCAGGATGTGGATAGTGGGAGGTTCAGTCATGGTAAATACCATTGAACATAAAGGGGCGATGGTTGGATTCTCACTCGTTGAAGATGGTCATTGCCTGACACTTGTGTGGTGCAAATATTAATTGCCACTTGTCAGCCCAAGCCTGGATATTGCCTGAGTCTTGCTACATTGGACATGTACTGCTTCAGTATCTGAGGACTCACGAATGGTGCTGAACATTGTGCAATCATCAGTGAACATTCCCACTTCTGACCTTATGATGGAAGGAAGGTCATTGATGAAGCAGCTGAAGATGGTTGGGCCAAGGACACTACTCTGAGGTAGTTGGAATGTTAAAGCAAGGAAGGACATCTTACCAAGAACCTTTTCAGCAGCGATAAAATAGAGGTTTTGTAAACAAAAAAAGGTGCCTGTTAAAGGTTCCTTTCCTTCATTTAACTATGATAAAACAAAAGTGACCCCTCCCAGCCTTTCCTCCTCCCTAGGCAAAGCATCATTTATTGACAACAATGACCTCTTCATTTTAACAGTACTGTACTCACCGCTCAGAATCTTGCCAAGATTTCTCAGGCTCATAATCTTTCACCACTTTTTCTGATTTATCTTCTTTATCTTCTCTCTTCCTCCGACTCTTCTTACGCTCCTCCTCTTCAGGAGGCTTGCTCCGACAAGCCAGCAGACATTCCAGCACACGTTGGTGCTTCTCAGAGTTGTTTAAGTGGGCCCTGACTAAGGTTTCCAACTCATTCCACATTATTCGGTACTGTTCATCTCTACAAGAAAGAATTAGAAGCATACGGACTAAAAAAACAAAAAAAAGCCAATTCCTGGCACGGTACCGTAGCAGTGTGACCCATCATTAGTGCATTTTCACTTAATGGCAGAATATATGTAACCCAGCACAGATCGTACATGCACCACTTTTTACCAGCTCTCTCTCCATAAGTGCTGCTGAATGTATAATCCATACCAAAAAATATAGCACCACTTCTAACACAGTACATACTTGTATAATACATCAGGGATCATATAATAACAGCACAAATCTCAACCAGAATGACTGAAGGTGATGGGGTGCCTTCCCCGTCAATTGTGCACAGAAACTGCACTATTGATTGATTTCACGCTGATTATTCGTATTATCTAATTACCTGCCACTCACTGAATTTTGCTGAAGAAATAATTCTGTTTTTATCAGGAGACTGCTTTAATGCGCAGAAACACTGCTGTAAAATAGACAGTTTGCTTCAAGTCCCGCCTACCTCCAACTCACTGGTCTATAGTGATGTCAGTACTAACTCATATCTCAAACAGATAATAAAAGCATACATCTAGTGTTTTTCTTTAAACCACTTTAACATGAAGGACTACAAACAATAAATCTGAAGATAATTGTAGAGATTCAAAGCACATTAAAGAAGCACAAAAGCTTAAAACGATAGGGGCACTGAGCTCAGGTATGGATGGGTCCACTGAGATAGACAAGTTCAGGGCTTCCAAAGATAACTGAGCCAGTAAAAACAGTTAACCAAGCTGGACTGAATCACAGACGTCACATAAAAGAGGCAGCAGGCAAAAGCCAAAGGAAAATCCTACCATAAAAAACAGAAACAACCAAGTAAAATAAAGACAATGTAAATGGAAGTGCCTGGGACAAGATGTACAAATGTTGGCATGGGGGAAACAGAGAGGTTCTGAGGATAGGCAGCATGCATATTCAGGTGTCAGAGCTGTGTGAAAGAAAATATCGACACCAACTTGTATTGATTTAATGCCTTTAAAAGAATATGACATCCCAAGGCACTTCACAGGAACATTTTAAAACAAAATATAACTCAGAACCACGTAAGGCAGAATTAGGGCAGATGACCTAAAGCTTCGTCAAAGGGGTAGGTTTTAAGAAGTGCCTTAAAGGAAGAAAGGAAGGTAGAGAGGAGCAGAGGTTTAGGGAGGGAATTCCAGAGCTGTGTGTCCAGGCAGTTGAATGCAAGTTTCTTCTGAGCAAAACAGAAAACAGGTGCCAAATTCAGGACTGAACACATGTATACATCAAAACCCCAACTGATTGTAATATTTCTGTATTTAATAATTAAATGGGTTCTTAAGGAAACATTTTACCTTTTGGATCCTTTGCCTCTGGTGCCAACAGTTGAAATGGGTAAGTGATCATTTTTTCGCTCCATATCTACTAGGTTGTAGATAGTTTTTTGACAGTTTAGGACATCGTCATCGGTTAGGCTCTCCTTCACAATTAGACTAGCTAAAGGAACAACCTGGGCATCAAATAAGAGAGGGTGAGTGAGTGAACAGAACAACTAGGCACCTGGCAGCTTTGGACATACCAGGGGATAAATGCTGCAAGTATAATTTCCTTTAGCAACTCTCCACAACTTCTCAACTTACTTTAGCTTGGAATCTATTGTGGATCATGCTGTCTTGCAAAGAAGGGGGCCATTTAACAGGATGGAAAAGTACTGAAAGGGTCAGAAATCCAAAAGAAGTCCACTTAGGATCCATACTGTCTTTAGTAAATTTAAATCGCTGATTTCTCTGTGGTCATGTTTAAGGTACCAGTAAACATGCAGTGTAACACTGGAACTTACAGGCTACTGGTGCTAGTGAAATGAATGCTACCAGCTGTACCTAAATTAAGGGCATCTAGTTCAAGCCCTTCTCTAGGATTTTAGCACAAAATCTAAGCTAACTTTCTCTTGTAGGACTGCATTATCGAAGGTACTGATCTCAACCGAGCCTTTATTTAGCCTCTTCCGGTGGATCGAACTGGTGTTAGAATTCAATTGTATTATTTGAAGAGGAGGGAGCTCTCACAGCGTATTGGCCAACATTCATCCGAACACATCAGCTGTTCAATTATCTCATCACTATTGTTTGAGAAATATGATTATGTAAATGCAAGCCTATTTTTCTTGAACAGTAATACATCTTGTGCCAAACATAAATAAACGTTCTACCTTTTTTTTCTCCCAGAGGGATTAAGAGACAACTGCCACATCATTTTTAGGTTATAGGTGCTCCTATAACAATATCCTTCATTTTAAAATAAAATTGCACCAGTTCTAAATAGAACTTTATAGTCATGAATAATAACCCAGGTCCTAACAGAATCTACCCCACAAGTTTACTGGCAGGAAAACAAAGCTGCTCAAAGCACAAAGTTGCAGAATACAGCAATTCCTCACTTAATGTCCCAGCTATATTCTCTGAAATTGCAATTTTAAGAGAAGGAACTTTAAGCGAATCACAGGTTCTATTAGGAGTCATTGTTCCTCGCCCAGAAAAACCAACGTACAAGTTGAAATATTGTCTCATACATGTACAGTACTATGCATTCCCAGCTGAAGTAACTTACAAAATACAAGAAATTATTCAATATAAAATAATTAGTTTATAAATCTAAATTCATGCCAGATGGTTTTTCTGTCATCTAAAATAACCTTAATACCACTTGTAAGGACTTTCACAGAGAACATTTGTTCTTCCAGTTTACAGAGTACTGTGTTTTTAATTTATCATGTGAAGCAATGGTAGACGATATGCATGTCAATGAACTTTTACAGGGATGCAAATGTCTCATTTTCCCCATTCCCTACTTAAGCAAGAAAGTAGTAGTTACCCCAAGCCAAGTCTCTCAAAAACAATGGATAGTACTTCTTGAAATAAAATGGAATTCTTTCAAAATAATCTGCTGTTGAAGCAAATCTTACCTTAGTTAAAATGCCTATGCTCTCTTCATAAAACAAATTTTATGCAGAATGCTCTCTTCTGTGGAATAAGGAGGGAGTTTTCTTTTCCTCTCGCCTACTCCTGCCTTGGCTCTCTCAAAATTTCATTCCTACCATTTGTGGAGCACTTAGAAGTCAGGTGATCAACATTGCCCATGCCCAAACAACGTTATAATGAACTTTAAACTTTAAAGGGGCATGCGCTCCTTTACTACCTCAGCAACATTAACATGAAACAATATTTCTCAAATTAATATAGAGTGGGGTATTTCTGTATATAGCAAGGAAATGCTATCAGCTTAGTCAACGTTTGAAAACTTTAGTTTCTAACAGGGTGAAGCTAGCTTTATGACACACTATTCGTACTATCTCTGAAGAAAAACAAGAGATTCGTTTTCTTTCTGAAATTATGGGCTGTATTTACTTAAAAGATCACATGCTGAAATTGTTAATATTAGACAACAACCAGACAAGTTAAATAGCACTGTCTGCTTTGAAAGCTGTACAGTGACAAGGTGGACATTAATCCCATCACTTGAGGATTAACTCCATCTACATGCTCAACTTGTGAAAGTTACATGTGAATCAACAATGAAATTTTCTTACAGCCTGCATATTGAAGATCGTAGTTTGAGATATAATCATCGGCCAATAGCGTGTGTGTCTCTCAAGCTGGGACTTCGCCCTCTCCAATGGTAGTTCCATACTTCCATCCATCATATATCCCCTTTCCACTACTGGTGTTAATCGGTTCTCTCTCATAAACTCACCAAAGTCCTAACAAAAAGAAGGAACAACACTGTGATCCCAGAACACTGGATGTGATACAGGCCCAAACTATTTTTGGTGGTACACCTTCTTGAACTGATAAAGTCTCGTTTTAAGACAGGTAATCATCGTATCCCTACCTTGACGCAACAGAGGAGGGTAGGCAGATAATATCAACATTTTACCAAGATTGGCAATTGCTTATGCTTATATTGTTCAAAACAATATTATTAGAAGCCTAGCAAGAGCATTTAATTTGCCAATTGGAGACGTGAAACAGTAATAATAAACTGATCTGTCTGGATTTTCCTTGTCCAACTTATACTACACATTATTAATTTCTTAGGCAAAGGAGTATCTTGCTCAAAATCCAAAATCTAACAAAGAATAAGTTGTTAACAGAAAGGTGTAACAGAGCCATACAAGCCAGGAGTCCCAGGTCCAATTCGATGCTGTGTGTCAAGTCAGCTGAGTAGCAGAGGGGCTTAACAACTGGCCATACAGCTATGAAGGTAAAGGGGAAATAATCAGTCAGGGTTCCTTTTCCTGATCGCTACCTGGTAACTCCCACTGAAAACATCTAGGGATCAGGCAAAGAGAGGAATGAGTGGGAACTGAATCAAATAGCCTACCGACACATAATATCTGAGTTCACACAAGAAGAATGGCTGCTGGCCAAGGCAACAGGAAGTGCCCATGTGGCTTTACCTCAACCAGAGTCTACACTTCAGTACAGCTGTGACCATTTCTCCCTTTGGAAGTTAGCAAAAGTGCTTTAGCTTACTTTTATATTGACAATGCAGAATATACTTTAGGGAACATGGTGATATAGTGATAATGTCACTGGACTAGTAATCCTAAAGTTAGATTCTGAGGATATGAGTTCAAATCTCACCACGAAAGCTGGTGGAATTTAAATTCAGTAATGGTGACCATTAAACTATCATTGAATGTCATAAAAACCCATTTGATTTACTAATGTCCTTTAGGGAAGGAAATCTGTCATTCTTACCTGGTCTGGCCAACATGTGACTCCAGATCACAGCAATGTGGTTTACTCTTAAATGCCCTCTGAAAGTGCCAAGCAAGCCACTCAGATCAAAGGTAATTAGGGATGGGCAACAAACGCTGGCCTTGCCTGTGATGCCCACATCCCATGAAAGAATAAAGAAATAAAACTCAGGGCCAATTTGATCTCCTTTTGATTACCCAAGAGGATCAGAGAGGCATTTTCTAGTTCAACCACACAATTAAGTAGCTTGATGCATAAGGCATCGCCAACTGTTTGGGAGAGGCAGGACTTTTCATGTGTGTCATTTTGGCAGGTTTGTATGGTTCTATCTAAAGCTGTCAAATAAAAACATGGTTGACATTTTCCTGGTTTGAAAGGAGCCTCAGGTAAATCTCAGGTTATCATTGTGCAGTCACATGCCAAGAAAATCAAATGAAGTGATTCTGCATCCATTTTCCTATTAGCTAATGCAACTACAGCACAAAATAATCCTCAATGTGCTATTAGAGAAATCATTACAGGAATCAATTCTCTGACACCAAATCAATCAATCAATTCTGAACTAGAATTTGTTTACAAGATACAGGTAGTCAGCTTCAAAGTAAAAAAAAGTTTTTTTTTAAGTAATACTAAAGGCTATTTTTGTGAAAGAATGGGTATAAGTTTGTTCAAGCATTGATTTTCTAATTATACATTGTTAATTCAGCTTTTAAGCAGGCAGTCCTCACTGTCACTAACATTTGACATCAGGACATGAAAACAAGTCAATTATAAATATATATATTTTTGCAAAGTGACTAACCGTAATCCTGTAATCAGTAACCCTTCCTCCACACCCTTCACTAATCGATGGGGGGTCCTCCAGAATGGAGCGAACACTGCTTAAAACATGCAGGAAAATCTCACCACCGTGGCTGCAAAGCATGTGACTAATCACTTTGGAACCTGACTTACGAGGCTGTTCCAACAAAACTGATCGACCTGATGTACACAAAAGGACATAAACATCATTTTTTTTTTCAATAGAACATTTGTTTCCTACATTGCTACATCACAACAGTGACTCCATTTCAAAAGTACTTCACCGGCTGTTTCACACTTTGGAACACGCTGAGCTTTTGAAAGGTGCAACAGAAATGCAGGTGTTTCTCTTTAGAAAGAATGTCAGTAGACAAAGTTGAAGTTAGTTCACAAAGCACACTATGTACTGAAGAGATTGCAGATGCAGTTGATGTTGCAATAAAATTGTGTCATACATTGCATAAGCGATGCTATATGTGCAATACAGGAGGAGATCCTGGCTCTGCAGTTTCAGATAAGAACTAACAGGAGTTTGACTTATCTAGTGATTAAAGTTATTCACACAGATAAGAATGGACTCGAATCCAAGTGCTGGCCTCAACTCCAACTGAGCTACCATAAAAACAAAATAAGAACGTGTTGGAAAAAAACCACACTTTTGTTACTGGCGGAAACAGGGTCAGTGGGATTTACTTATAAATTTGCAAGAATTTTGCCAGGCTTGAAAATTGCAGCTATGAGAAGAGATCGGATAGGCTAGAGTTGTTTTCCTTAGAACAGAGGAGGCGAAGGAGTGACCTAATTGAAGTGTACAAAACTATCAGGGGCCTAATTAGGGTAGCAAGAAAGACTTGTTTCCCCTTGCTGAGGGGTCAGTTATTAGGGGGCATAGATTTAAGGTAATTGGTAGAAGGATTAGAAGGAATGATGGAAAACGTTTTCATCCAGAGGGTGGTGGGTGTCTGGAATTGATTGCCTGAGCTGGTGGTGAGGCCAAAAAGTTCAGCTCATTTAAAATTCACCTGGATCTGCATCTGAAGTGCTGTAACTTGCAAGGCCAGGTGCTGGAAAGTGGGATTAAAATGAGCAGCTAGTTTCTTTTTTCTCTTTCTGGGCGGCGCAGACATGATGAGCTGAATGGCCTCTTTCTGCACCATAACCTTTCTGTAGTTCTATGGTTCTAAATTGTGGAAAAAACAGGATCACTTGTATCTAAGGATTTTAATGCTTGTCTTATTGCAATGTAAATATATTTGTTCAGAAGAATGCGTAATTCACTATTATTTCCTCTTCATCAACGTATAGATGCAAACAATAAGTCTGCCACGGATGGAGGGAAGAATTTTAAAAAAACATGACATCACAATCAACACAGAGGGAGGAATGGCAGGATGCAAGGAATAAAAGCAAAGTATTCAATTAGCTATGTGCGCTGATCCTAATTACACAAAAGATTAAAGGCCTAAGCAACTTTAAAAAATACACAAGGGACAATGTTAAATAAATAAAGGCATAATAAGTCAAATATAATAACTGAATAATTGAAGTCATAGCTCAATTAGAATTATAGATGCTGCAGTTGGCATCAGAGATTTAAAAATATAGAATAGATTATCAGGCAACATTAAATTGAATGTTAAAACATTTTATAAGCATATAAAAGTAAAAGTAGTTTGCTAGGGAAAAGTTTGGGCTTATTAAGTACCTGAGGGAAATCTTTTGTGTGGAGGCAGAGGACATGGTTGAACTATTAAGTAAGTACTTTGCATCTGCCTTTCCAAATTAAGCAGATGATGTGAACTTTACACTGAAAGAGCAGAGGCAAATTATGGATGGGTTAGTAGTAAGACAGAGAAGGCCTATTACAAAGATTAGCATTACTGAAAGTTGGTAAGTTATCTAGTCCTGAAGGAATGCACCTAACTTACTGAAAGAAGCAAAGGCAGAAATAGCAAAATGGATGGCCACAATCTTCCAACTATTGGATACAGAAATGGTGACAGAGGATTGGGGGATTGCTAATGTTATACTATTATTCAAGAAAGGGGATGGGATCAACCAGAAAACTGTTGGCCAATCAGCTTAAAAACATCACTAGGTTTTGGGGATTTGCATTCATTAATTTTTTATTCTTCTATGGGGTGTGGGTGCCACTGACAAGACCAGCATTTGATGTTTATCTTTATTTGCTCTTGAACAGATGGTTTGTCAGGTCACTTCAGAGGCCAGTTAAGAATCAACTACATTGCTGTGGGTCTGGAGTTACATGTAGACCAGGCCAGGTAAGGAAAGCAGGTTTCCTTCCCTAAAGGGCATTAGTGAACCAGATGGGTTTTTACAACAATAAATAAATAAAAGAGAAGGTTAATCAAGGTAGAGCAGATGATGTATATATGGGCCGTTGAAAGGCATTGGACAAAATGCCACACAGGAGGCTTGTTAGGACGGAATTATGGGGGAAGTAGCGATGTAGATATGGAATTGGGTCAGTGACAGGAAGCAGAGAGGTGTTTTACAGAATAGGAAATGGTCTGAATGGTTCCCCAGCCCCCAGGGTCAGGTTTGGGTCCAATGCTTTTTAAAATTTTTATAAACAACCTAGACTCGGGTGTCAGGAATGGTAATATAAAGTTTGCAGGGGATATTAAACTTGGCTGTGTAGTATATAGTGATGAGGATTGCTATAGGTTTCAGGATGATGAATTGGGGAGAAGCACGGCAGAAAGAGCTCCATGTGGAGAAGTGTGAAGTGATGCACTTTAGGAGAGCTAATATAGAAAGACAGTACATTACAAATGGTATGATTGTAAAAAGTTTAGCCGAGCAGAGTGGTGTCCGTGCACTCAAATCCTTAAAGATGGCAGGGCAAGTTGATAAGATGGTTAAAAAGCATATGGGTTACTTGGGTTTATAAATAGAGGCACAGAATATTAAAGTAAAGAGATAATTATAGATCACTGGCTAGGCCTCAACTGGGATATTGTGGACAATTCTGGCCACCGCAGTGCCTTAGAAAAGGGTACAGTGAAGGTTTACCAGAGATGAGAAACTTCAGTTATGAGGAGAGGTGGAAATGTTAGGATTGTTCTCCTTGGAACATTGAAGGTTAAGTGGTTAAGTCACAGGGAAAATGTTAGAAGCTATTATTAAAGACGTTATAGCAGGGCCACTGGATAAATTCAAGGTAATCAGGCAGAGTCAACAGGGTTCTTTGAAGAAGTAACATGTGTTGTGGATAATGGGAAACCAGTGGATGCACTGTACTTAGATTTTCAGAAGGGATTTGATAAGGTGCCACATCAAAGGTTATTACGGAAAATAAAAGCTTTTGGTGTAGGGGTTAACATGTTGCCATGGATAGAGCATTGGCTAGCTAACAGGAAACAGAGTAGGCATCAATGGGTCATTTTCTGGTTGGCAGGATGTGATGAGTAGTGTACCACAGGGATCAGTGCTGGGGCCTCAACAATTCTTTACAATTTATATAAATGATTTGGAAGAAGAGACCAATGGTATGGTTGCTAAATTTGCAGATGCCAGAAGGACAAAGTGGAAAGTAAGTTGTGAAGAGGACATACGGAGGCTTCAAAAGGATATATTGTAGATAGTTTAGGTGTGTGGGCAAAGATCTGGCAAATGGAATATTCTGTGGGACATTGAGGTTGCCTGTTTTGGCAGGATGAATAAAAATGTATATTATCTGAATGGTGAGACCTTACAGAGCCCTGAGATGCAGAGGGATCTGGGTGTCCTCGTGCATTGAAACATCGAAAACAGGAGTAGGTCATTCAGCCCTTCTAGTCTGCCCTGCCATTCAAGATGATCATTGTTGATCCTCTATCTCAACAATGTACTCCCGCGCTCTCCCCATACCCCTTGACACCTTTAGAGTCCAGAAACCTATTTCCTTCTTAAATATATTCAGTGACTCAGCCTCCATAGCCTTCTGTGGTAGAGAATTTCATAGGTTCACCACCCTCTGATTGAAGAAGTTTCTCCTCATCTCAGTCCTAAATGGTCTACCCCGTATCCTGAGACTGTGACCCCTTGTTCCAGACCCTCCAGTCAGAGGAAATGGCATCTCTGCATTCAGTCTGTCCATTCCTGTCAGAATTTTATATGTTTCAATGAGATCTCCTCTCATTCTTCTAAACGTCAATGAATACAAGCCTAGTGGGCCCAACCTCTCCTCACACATCAATCCTGCAATCCCAGGAATCAGTTCGGTGAACCTTCGCTGCACTCACTCCATGACATGTAATATCCTTTCTTAGCTAAGCAGACCAGAACTGCACATATTTCATGTGTGATCTCACTAAGGCCTTGTACAGCTGCAGTAAGGCATCCTTTCTCCTGTACTTAAGTCCTCTTGCAATGAGGGCCAACATACCATTTGCCTTCTTAACTGCTTGCTGCACCTGCATGCTTGTTTTCAGTGATTTGGTGCACAAGGACAGCCAGGTCCCTTTGTACCATTTAAATAGGCACCTTTGGACCCAATCTATCACCATTTAAATAATACTCTGCCATTCTGTTATTCATACCAAAGTGGATAACTTCACAGTTATCCATGTTATACTGCATCTGCCATGTATTTTCCCACTCACTCAATCTGTCTAAATCAACTTGAAGCTTCTTAACACTTTCCTCATTGCTCACATTCCTGCCAAGTTTCATGTCGTCAGCAAACTTGGACATGTTAAATTTGGTTCCCTCACCCAAATCATTCATATATAGTGTGAATAGCTGGGGCCCAAGCGCTGATCCCTGCAGTACCCCACTAGTCACCATTTGCCACTTCAAAAAAAGACCCATTTATACCTTCTGTTTCCTGTCGGCCTGCCAATTTTCAATTCACGCCAATATATTATCCCCAATCCAATGTGCTTTAATTTTGCACACTAATCTCTTATGTAGGACTATCAAAAGCTTTCTGAAAATCCAAATACACCACATCCACTGGTTCTCCCTTATCTATTCTGCTAGTCATGTCCTCAAAAAAACACCAGTAGGCTTATCAAATATGATTTCCCTTTCATTAATCCATGTTGACTTTGTCTAATCCCGTTAATCTTTTCATGGATGGGTTATCACATCCTTTATAATAGACTCTAGTATTTTCTCTTCTCCTGATGTTAGGCTAACCAGTTTGTATGTCAGGGCAAGGCATGTCTCAATGCAGCTGGAAAGGAACATGGAAAAGATGGGGAAGAACCATCTGGTCATGATAACAGCAACATCATAAGGAAGAAGGCAAAGGTCCTGCTAAGGGATCATTAGGAATGAGACAGGATCGCAATGTGCTGGGTCGTCATCTCCAGATTACCAGCTGAGCCACGTGCCAATTGGAAAAGGGACAAACAGATCAAGAAAGTAATTGAGCTGCTGGAAGACTAGTGCAGGGCTTCCCAAACTGAGGGAGTCACAGGATGAGATTTTGGAGGCGCAAGCTCCGAAGCAGCAATGGCTGCTGTGGAGCTCGGACTGATTTCTGCTCTGAGGCCCAATTGCTGGTGCATAAAAGCCTGTAAAAAGGTAGGTGTTTGTTATTTTTGCAGAAAGACTATTTCTTCCATAATCAGGATCATCTTGCATCAATAATCAGGATCATAATGCATTAATAATTAGGATGCTATTACATTAATCAGAATTCAAATACATTAATAATCCATGCACTTTTTGATTAATCAATGACCTGTTGCATCAATAATATGGATCCTGTTACATTAGTCTGAGTCCTATGACATTAATAACCAGTCCTATGACATTAATAATACACTGAGGTTCCTATTACATTCATAAGTGCCCTATTACTTTATAATTCAGGATATTATTACATGCCTTTTCCCCCCACGCTCAAGTCCTGTTCTCCGTCCCACCCCAGGGCAAGGGCTAACATCCCTCATCCTTGCTCAACAGCTGAAGCTTCCCCCATACAACCACCCACTCAACAACTTGTACTCCCTTGCCCCTTCCAAATTTTTACTCTGACATCACACAAAGCCTGAGGGATTAAAATGGGGTCACACCGGGAAAAAGTTTGGGAAGCTAGTGTGAAGAGCGGTTCTTTTTCCTTTTCGCAGGGTATTGGTGCTGGTTTTGGAACAGGAAGGAGATATAATGTGGGAATGAGCTGCACTTGAACCAGGCTGGATTCAAAAGGTCCTCGTAGAATAACAAGTCTGTAAGAAGAACTTTAAACCAGTATGGGGGAGGGGACTGAATAGAAGTGCTACTAACCGGAATTTTTCTTATATTTATTTGGTAGTACAGAACTTGAGTATTGCTGAAAAAAAGAGAAATGCTGTCAAAGTGTTTCGTCTTACATTCATCAGGACAGACTCGCAAGAACACCAATTGTAAAGGAAACAACAATTTGTATTGCATGAGAAGAGAACACTGATTGGTTGGCAAGTAGACTCTGATTGGTAGAGGCATTGCCATGAACAATGGGGCCTTAGCTGGTGAAATTAAGTGTAAAGATTGTGCTTTAACACCAAGAAAGAGGGAGGGTGGTAATGGCAGCATCTGTGAAGAGAAATAGAATTATTGTTTCAGGTCTGAAATGTTAACTCTGTTTCTCTTGACTAAGTTCTGATGTAAGGTCACAGGCCTGAAACTAACTGTTTCTCTCCACAGATGCTGCCACAACCTGCTGAGTATTTCCAGCATTTTCTGTTTATTTATTAAGCATCCGCATTATTCTGCTTTTCAAAGAGGGAGGGAGCTTTGGAGAAAATCAGGCAAGGGCTTAGGAAGTGCAGTACATGCTCAATTAAAAAGCCTTTTAAACTGAGAAAGCACTAAGTCAAAGTTCAAGTGTTAAAGAAGTCCAATCAGATATAGGCAAATGTTTTATGCATATCAGCTATATGTATGCGTGAGAACAAAGGGACAAAGTTGGCACAGGATGCACCTGTACACTTATAGACACATGCAAGGTTAGATTAGATCTAGTAGCAAATGAAGCAGGAAGCAGAAGGAAGGGATACCAAACCAGAGATCAAATCAAACTGCAAGTGAGGCATGGTTATACCATGCAGAGGTACCTGTTAATGAACTGAGACTGGGGTTACCAGGTGACCATTCATTAAAGAAGTGCAAGGCGCAATCAGGATCAGAAAATTATTTTAGGTTGTACTGGTCAGACCATCAAGTACAAATTTAAGACTGGTAGCCTTACATTTATATATCATCACTTACAACCCCAAGATGCCCCAAAGTGCTTTATAGCCAATGAAGTACTTTTGAAGTATCGACAGTTGTAATGTAGGAAACATGGCAGCCAATTTGCACACAGCAAGATCCAACAAACAGCAATAGAATGAACAGCTAATTTGTTTTTTTAGTGATGTTTCTGGGGAGAACTCCCCTGATCATCTTCAAAATAGTACAATAGGATCTTTTATGGTTACCTGAAAGGGCAGACGTCTCAACCAAAAGTTGGCACACCTCTGTCAGTGTAGCATTCCACAGTACTGAAGTGGACTGTCAGCTTGGATTTTGTGCTCATGTCTCTGGAGCAGGATGTTAACCCACAACTTTCTGATTCAGGGCAAGAGTGCTACCCACTGAGCCACAGCTGACACTAAAGTCCCATATTTACGTTCTGTCAGGGTCTAGTTTGTGCACAATTGGCGAGTATCAATATTCAGCTTCAGACAGCACACCTGAAGAATGTCAAGGCTTTATGTAGGAAGTGCAGTGCAACCAGAAAGATATCTAACCTTGGAGCTCAGGTTTCAAGAGTTTGAGTCTTTTTTTTTAAAAAAGAGAACTGTAGACTAAGAGCATAAGTAAAGAGCAGGATTAAGCCATATGGCTACTTGACCCTGCTCCACCATTCAATCAAATCATGGCTGAACTGGACCTCAATCCCATTTACCCACCGTAACTCCATACCCCTTGATATCCTTACCTCACAAACATCCAGCATTCAGTCTTGAAAGCTCTAACTCACTCCCAGCATCCTCAGCCTTTTTGGCAACGAGTTCCAGGCTTCCACAACCCTTTGTGTGAAAAAGTGCTTGCTAATTTCAATCCTGAATGACCTAACTCTAATTTTAACATTATGTCTGCCCAACCAGAGGGAATTGTTTTACTTCAACCAAACCCCTTTATCATTTTAATCATACCAAGCAAATCATCCCTCAGCACCCTATACTGTTGGGCAGCTTTGCCTGGAGGAGAAAAAAAGACAGTTTATCCACTACTTTGAATGCAAAGTTTAATTACCTGGTTCTAACTTCTCTTCACTCCAGAATGTAATCCTATCTCCACACGCAAACTAATAAATCCTACCACAAAGAATAGGATTGAAGGTAAAGACATTTGGGATAGAACTTTGTTCAGAGTAAGTAAACAGAATTTTTCTCGGCCTTACAGAACTACATAACAACATGAAAAAATATACCAGCAGAACTAGGCCATTTGGCCCCCTGAGCCTGCCTGAATTTCAATTAGATCATGGCTGATCTGATGTGGCCTTAATTCCATTTTCCTGCCTTGTAGATCAAAAGTCCGTCTAACTCAGCCTTTAATATATCTAACAACCCAGCCTCTACTCCTCTCTGAGGAAGTGAATTCCAAAGGTTAACAACCCCCTGAGAGAAAATCCTCCTTAGCTCTGTCTCAAATGGGAGACCCCTTATTTTGAAACTGTGCCCCCCATTTCTAAGGGGAACATCCTTTCAGCATTTACCCTGTCAAGCCTCCTCCAAATCTTATATGTTCCAATAATATCCCTCCCATATAGAAAGAAAGGCTGCAATGGCTAATTTTCATTGGAGAACAGGCAACAGGTTCCAATGAAGGGGATTTCCCTCTTTTCAGATGCTGACAGTTAAGCAAATAAAAAAAAATGAAAATGATGCTGTTTTTAATCTGGACAGGTAACATGGCTCCTGCCCAAAAGAAATGCAGTGACATTGAGATACCATCACATTCATTACTGTTTATTTAGTTAAAGTTAAAGCATTCATAGTTTATTTAACCAATCATCAGGATCAGTTCTACAAACAGGCATGATATCATCTCCCCTACGGCTTCCGTAATACATTTATAACTTAAACACCAAGTTTTCCAATTGTATCAATAGCAAACCACTCATTTTAAATGGATTGCATCAATGTTCCAATTGGAAAATCTAGGTCTTAATAATTGTAAGCTTCATGAACTAACAATAAATATGTAAGGAGGACATAAATAGCAGGGTGCAGCTAATGGAACAATGGCTGTAGTAGGCCAACTACAGACACACATACATATATGTAACACTTAATTAGTCCTTAAATCTTATCATAAGTATCAAATGTCGCTGGGTCAGAATCCTGGAACTCCATTCCTAACAGCTTTGTGGGTGTATCTACACCATATGGACTGCAGCGATTCAAAAAGGCAGCTCACCGTCATCTGCTCAAGGGCAATTAGGAATGGGCAATAAATGCTGGCTTAGCCAGCAAAACCCACATCCCTTGAATGAATAAAAAAAATCCTTTAGCCAATTAGTATCTTGTTGCAAGAACTGTTTTACACAGAAATATTTTAAAATTGCAATTGGTAAATCACAAAATCACCCTGGTATTTGGCACAAGATGATTCTGTGGGTGAAAGGGGTTTTAATGAAACAGTGTGTGTCAATAGCCTGGATTTTGCCGTCAGTGGTGAAGCAAGGGTGCTCACCCCTGATCTCGAAGAAAGCTACCCACAAAGATCTAGCGAACTGCGTGACAGGAATTTCTCCTTTCCCTGCAGCAGTTTAAATCTGGCACTAAATCAAAGGCAGCAGCAGTGTTGACAGCAAACAGATAGGCAACCAAACATAAATATTTACATAGAGCAAACAAGAAAGTTAAAAGGTACTTAAAATCCAGTGCTTTTAATTTATATTTTCAGGTATGAAAATAAAAAAAGTAAAAATAAATGGACTTCTATGTGGAATTTTTAACAATAGTGGAGAACTTTGACATTTTACAAAAGTTAAAATCAGCTTTTCAGGGCCAGAGAGTCTGTTTAGCTGTAATTATGAAGTTAGTATACCATTAAAAGCCCTTTTGCACCTCATTCAACAACATGCAATTTTTCCAGGATCTTTACAGCAAGGTGAACAGTGTTAGAGTGGAAATTCTTATCAATTCATGATAAGGGAGACAACAATCTGTGGGAGCCTTTACCACACACTCTTATGGGCCATGGATTCACTGACATCGGTTCTAAATTTCATGTTATTCAGCAGGTGTCAGCTTCTATGGAATTATGATGGCAAACAATGACATTACCACAGCAAAATCTGAATCATTCTGTTTTACATGCAATACAGTCCATACTATTATAGCTTTGCCATGATACTGCTACAAAGATACTTCAACCATCAAATGTAGCAAAATTACCCACCATTCAGCAAGAAGTTTGTTAGGCAGGAGGAAGGTCTGCTGTTTACATCTACCGGTGATATTCTGTAAGCTCCTGTGCAATAGTGCAATTCTGAAAGAAATGTTTTATATTACACACAGTAACACAGTGGTGTTATATCATATAAAAACAGGATACATAAATGAAAGTAATCATTCTGAACTCTTGTTCAGAAGTAACATGATGCACTCTCTCACTGCATCCCACCTTTATCTGGCAAAACATGCTTAATGCAGTCAAGCAGGAAAGAAATTATAACTGCATTACAATACCACAATGAATGGGCACACAAAGGAACTGAGTTTGGTTAGGTGCAGGAACTGTACCAAATACACCACAGCAGTTTCCTGCTCCTTAAAGTGGGACCATGGGGAAAACGATAAAATAATTTTGTACAATAGCCAAGAAATTGCATATTTTACAGCAGAACATGCCAAGCAGTTATTGCACTTGAGATTCTTTCCCCTTTATTTCAAAGATGCGTATTTTTGAAAAATTCATTTGTGTGTGTCACTGGCAAGACCAGCATTTATTGCTCATTCCTCACTGCATCACCTTTTCAGGACAGTGTGGCAAAGGTGCTTCATGACAATGCAGAAACGGCGATATAGGTACAAGTCAGAATGATGTGTGATTTAGGGGAGATATTGGGGGTGGTGATGTTCCCATGTATCTGCTGCCCTTGTTCTTCTAGGTGGAGGTCACGAGTTAGGGAGGTGCAGCCAAATGCGGTCGACTCTATTTACTTTTGAGATCTAGCAAATAAGAATTAGGATTTCTCCAATTGTATTCCCAATGTTGTTAAAATGATTAAGGGGGGAAAACTTAACCAATCCCTGACCCCACAACAGGTTGTAGTGGGACAGGGATTAAATTGACAAATTCACAAAGCCTAACTCATCAACATGTCTGTTTCAGATTTAACTATGATGGAAATCAGGGCATCAGATTAACCCACTTTTGACACGCAAGTCCTTCATAATATCTAAATGAAGCTCCTTTCATGAGATTTTGGCAGGGCTGTGAAATTAACTCCTTCTGCACAAGTTTCCTAGGGTTTGATAAGCTAGCCAGTAAGATGGATGTGAGATTGAGGGGCACTTCATGGGGAAGGTTAAATGTCAAACATGTTACAGGATTTGTCCTGGAATAGGTATAACGCTTAGGGAACAGTTTTATTCTAATTCAATAAATTGACCAAAATGAAACCTATGCTTTAGGGTACAATGGAATTTTGTTTATTCAATAATTTACTGGACGAAATGTGGGGCAACATCATTTTCACTGGCTAATTTAATTTTACTTCATACTTACCAACATTATTGGTTCGTGGAGTACACCATTTCAATGTCACAGTATCTTTGACAGCACTGTCTCTATTGCTACCGCATAGATGTGGATCAACTGCAAAATAAAACCAATAGAAGATAGCATTTGGCTTGAACAAGTAAAATGCAAAACATTTAGAACAAACTAAAATTCCATCATAATGTTCTAGTTGAGATAAGATATTAAAAAATTGAAAGGCAGATTCCAAAAAATAAAATAATTAGTTCAACATTTGCAAGGATCATTTTCATTAAAGTTCATTCCAAACTGATTTGGATAATTTAACCACTTAATTACTGCAGCCAAACACAATTTCAGTCACAGTTTAAATTAAGTGTTGTGCTATATAAACAGTCACAGCTTCAGCCAGGAGAACAACACGTGTTCCACAACTTTTTCAATGGCTCCCATCAACACTGTTCTGCAATTAGTGAACAAGAAGTGCGATTCAAGTGAACACGACCAGGACTTGCCTGTCTATTGGCATATGGCACTCCATCTAGTGAACCAGGAAAGAGCTTACCAAACTCAGCCAAGTCATTGGGAGTTAGTAAGAGTACAAACCATTCCTTTCCACTGGGAGTAAACATTAAATGATTTTCACCTCTGACAAGTTAACATAAATCTTAATTTGCAACTTCCAAATAAAATCCATGTAAAAACAAAAGATACTTTACTTTAAAATCAATGAGCATTCTGGTTGCAGTGGTTGCATTGAGTGCAACATCACAGGGAGGAGCAATTTGGCCCATCACGCCTGTGCTGGCTCTCTGAAAGACAGTCATTCTCCCCACCCTTTCACCCCTCCTTTTTAAGCTATTCTTTTTCAAATACTTATCCACTTCCATTTTAAAAACCATGATGAATTCTGTTACTGGCAGAGCATTTGATGTCCTAACAACCCACTTTGCAAAGAACTCTCTCTGAAATTTTCCCTTTTGTTCTTCAAACGATGCCATTGGATTTATAACCCCTGGTTCCTGGCACTTCAAATAGCGGAAGAATATTTACTCCTCATATAGTTTATTATGCAGAATGCTCTCAGTTTTGAATAACTCTTAAACCTCTTGTCAAGTTTCTCTGTTCTATTGAAAGCTATTTCATTTTCTTTCATCTCTCCTTGTGACTAAACAGTCTCATCTCTGGTCATCTTAATGAAACTCTGCTCCACCCTCTAGATAGCCTTTACGTCTCTAGCAAAGGAAGATACCCAAAGAGTCAAAATTAAACAAATTACATAGATTTTTTTAAGGTTGATTTTAAAGTATGCAGATATTGATTCATGTACTGTACTACACACAGCTGCAATAGACATTTGCACCAAAATGTTGATATATAAAGCGCTGACTCACTAGTCTGGATAAATAACTTCCAACTCCTGCTGTCAAAACTTTACTTGAGGGATACCATTCCGAAGTCTCTAGCGGTCATTTGGAAGAAATTCTAAACCTGTTGTATGTGAAACACTAAGTTACACTACCAATTACCTTTCTTTCCCTTGAAGTGGTCACCTACAAATATCAGAAGAAGTGATATTAAGATTTTTCTTCTAATACGAAGAGAAATTCAAGCAACAGAAATCTAAACTCTTGCTGCAATTGTTCCAGTGCAGGCATTGGAAATCTAAACTCAACTCAGAAATGCAACAAGAATATTCAAACACGAACTGGAGAGGCTGAGCCCTTTTCTGTTATGCACATACCAAAGTTATAGAGGATTTAGGTAAGTCTGAAACACCTGCTTGGGTATTACAACAACCATGGACTCAAACATTTGAAACAACATGTTTTGTGCAGTATATTAACAATCCTGCATCACTTGAATCTTCTGTTCAATAGACTGCTGAAAATTAACTACACACATACGCTTAAATGGTAAGTATATCGGTTCTACCATGGAAAATGTCTTGCTACTGTGGTTAGTCATTACTTTCATTGTTATAAATGTTGATGGGAAGGAAGGGAAAGAAAGGCGGAAGGAGGAATGGCAGGAGAGTGGGACTAGCTGAGTAGCTCTTATAGAGCTGTCACAGACACAGCGGGCCAAATGGCCTCCTCCTGTTCTATAACCATTTTATGGTTCTATTCCTATAGAGGAAGAAGGGTCTCAAAAACAAATGAGCTAAATGGCCAGGTGACTTGTGTTGATAGTGTCCGTTAAGGGGCAAATGTTAGGCTTTGGAGAACTCCACATTACTCTTCAAATAATGCCATGGGATATTTTACACCCACCTGAACAGGGCCTCAATTGGAACATCTCATCTAAAAGACAGCAGTATCTAACAAGCTTCTACGCTGAGATTGCTACCACTGAATGGTGAGATTCTAATGTAATTGCAGATGAATGCATTTGAACTGGAAATCATACCTTTAATGTGTTCAACATCATGTACCACGAAAGTAAAAGCATAATTAAGGTAGTGGTAGCAATGGGCACTTAAAAATACAACTAGAGGCCAACTTAAAATTTTAGTCCATCAAAATAAGAACTCAGTACAACACTGCATTGATTTAAAACTTGCAATTTCTTCAACATGATCAGCAGCACTACTTAATTTAATTTAACTAAAACCATGCACAAAACAAATACACAAGTGCCAAATGGAGAGCAATGTCTGCCCACTTCTTCCCCCCCCTCACACACACACACACACACCCCCCCACCCCCAACACACTCCTTGGTGCCTTATTACTATCCCACTGCATTAAGCCTCCAATAAATAGCTAAATGGCCACATTGGTGGAAACCTGGGGACTATTCTCTTGGTGGCAAGAGGTTTATGGCTCAGTGAGATTAATAAAAAACAAACGGTATCATATTGTGTTTTAATAAAAGTACTTTGAACATCTGAATGATAGATGCACTAAACTTAAATTGCAAAGGTGTCACATTCAGAATTGATGTTGTGCAAATTCTACATCTAGTGTTCTACAGTTGTAGGTCTGAGTGTAACCAGATAGATTTTGAATTATATTTCTGTGAGGGGAAAAGTTTTGCTTAGAGGTCTGTTGGAGAACTAGACCAAGGGGGTTCATGGGAGGATCCCACGTCAACAGGCTGGTAAATTATTAGAGCCCATCACCGCACAAAGTTCACCCACACCCCCGTTGTTTGCTCAAGAATGGCTTTGACTACAATCCACAGCCCAATTCTAAATATTGTTTTCCATTTAAAGGGGTAAACAAGGAAGAAGAAAACACACAAAAGCTGGATTTTTTTAAAAATGAAAGGTCATGTGCAGCAGAATCAGAACATCAGTTTTTCAGATGCTTTTTTCTAGCTGCCGTATTTTGTTATCCTACCCTATAACCAGTTGGTGGATAAAAAAATCTGGCTAAAATAACATAAATTAGTATCTATATAGTTATACCAACACATACTAATTCAATGATAACAAAATTAGACATACATGTTATTGGTGTCATGTTCTTGCCTTCTGTGGGGGGAAAAATGCCAACCATTAGAAAAATAAATGCTACACATGAGACAATCTATAACTTCAGCAAGTCAATACCTCAAACATTTCCTTTTTTGGACTGGATATGTATTTTTTTTTCCAATTGGGTTCTCAAGAAATAAATATTCCTGGTTTAAGAAGCTAGTATACATACACTCTCATATATTCAATGAAGCTATTGTTTGAATTGTATAATCTAAAGGAGTGAATTAAGGACTTGTAATGGCTTGACACCTATCACAAACTCGGATGTCCCAAACTTTACAGTCAATGAAGTACTTCTGAAGAGTGGTTAATGCTGTAATGTAGGAAACACAGCTGCCAATTTGCACACCGCACAGTCCAACAAATAGCAATGGGAGAACAATCTCAATAAGCTTGAACTCATCCAAGACTCTGCTGCCTGTATCCTAACCTATACTTCAGTTGGTATCACCCCTACGGTATCTGACATACAGTGGCTCCTGGTATACCCAACACCTCAATATTAAAATTTGCATTCTTACATTCAAATCCTTTCATGGCCTCATCCTTCCTCATCTTTGTAACCTCCTGCAGCCCTACATCTGCATTCCCCCAACACATGCTACTTGTGACATCATCACCACTTCCTTTGCTCATCATTGGTGGCTGTGCATTTAGCTGCCAAGGCCCTATGCTTTGCAATTCCCTCCCTAAACCTCTCCGTGTCTTTCTTCCTTTTAAGGTGCGCTTTAAAAGCCTAGTTCTTTGACCAAGCTTTTGGTCACCTGTCCTAATATCTTATGTGGCACAGTGACAACTTTTCTTTGATAACGCTCCTGTGAAGGGCCTTGATACATTTGATGCGTTAACAGTGCTATATTAATGTAAAATGTTTATATAAAATGGACAACAAAGGGAGTACAGAACTTCCTGATTAGCCAGAAATCTTAAATCGAAAGATAAGATCATAAGAAATAGGAACAGGAGCAGGCCATTCAGCCCATCAAGCCTGCTCCACCAATCGACAGGATCATGGCTGATCTTGCCTTGATGCTAATTTCTTGTCTGTCCCCCCAATAACTCTCTACTCCCTTGTTAATCAAAAATCTATCAAACTCAACTTTAAATGTATTCAGTGACCCAGCCTCCACTGCTCTCTGGAGCAGAGAATTCTGAAGACTAATGAACCTCAGAAGAAATTCCTGCTGATCCCAATCTTCAATGGGAAACTCATTAGCTTTAAACTGTACCTCCTAGTTCTAGATTCCTCCACTAGAGGAAACATCCTTTCAGCATTTATTCCGCCAAGTCCCCTCAGAGAGTCTCATAAGTCTCAATAAGATGATCTCTCATTCTTCTAAACTCTGAGTATAGGCCCGACCTGCTCAACTTTTTCTCATCAGGTCATAAAGTCACAAATCATGTAGATAGAAAAACTAAAATGAGTTGCAAGGAAAAAAAACATTTTTTATTTTGTTTTTTTCCTTTTCTCCAACGTCCATATTGCTCCCCAATTCAGGAGTGGAGTGTCATTTTGGAGAACCTTTTAATATATTAGTTTTCCTTAAAAGCCTTGTGAAGCATTTTACGTCGTACAGCTGGAGGTGATTACAGAGAAAGAGGGGCTAGGCAGTGGAGGGATTTGAGAACAATGATGAAAATTTTTAAAATCAAGGCGCTGCAAGAGCGGGTGCCAATGTAGGTTATAGCAAGCACAGGGGTGATGGGCGAACAGGACTTACTGCAATTTACGATATAAGCAGCAGAGTTTTGTATGAGCTCAAGTTTACAGAGGTTACAAGTTAGGAGGCTGGCCAGGGGAGCACTGAAATTCAGTCCCAAGTTAGCAAGAAAAAAGGCTGGTTAAAAAGTGCTTTTGGAAACAGAAGAAGGAACACTTAAAGAAGAGGATTAATCTGCTTTTTTTTTGTTCTCAGCATTACCAATTTTATAGAGCTTGATGACCCTTACACCAAGTACTTACTGAATTAAGTCTAAACTGCCACTTACCACTTCTTAGTAGTTCAGTATGAGCATCTTTTTGATGGAGAAGCTCTACATCATAATTTGCAGACGTGTTTGCATGTTGTTCTTCCTTTAAATGAAGGACAGTCAGAATGTAAATGTAATATGTAGTTGTTTGCAGTCAATGAACAAATGTTACATCTAAGCAGTGAATCGACCATAGTTGCAAAACTTCCTATTTGCCTTGCTCCTATCTTTTGGGGCCATTAATTTGGGTCAGTTTTGGCTTCAGTAAAAGTATTTCTTCTAAGATCAGTAGAAAAAGAGTTTTTAAAAATCCACTTTAGGTTCAGAGTCTAGTTTACTTCCAAAATATGGCACTACATGGCTCAACAGTAGCACGTCAAAGCACATGACATTTGGCACCATTTAATCCTTGAACTCAATTACGCATTGCACAATAGGCCTGAACACTAACATCATGCTAGTTCTCTACTGCAAGCGAATAGGCAAAAATAATGTTCCTCATCTTTAGCTACAAGACCATGTTAATTTCATATCTATATACACATAAATATAGGGTTCCTCTTTTTGCTCCAGCATCATTACCTCTGGTGTTCCCCAAGGATCTATCCTTGACCCCCTCCTATTCCTCATCTACATTGTCCCCTTGGTGACATCATCCAAAGGTACATCTGTTTTCACTTGTACACTGACAACACCTGGCTCTACCTCACCAACACCTCCATCTGTTGACATTCACTCACTGTTTCTAAATTGTCAGTCTGCTTGTCCGACATTAAGTACGGGTTGAGCAGCAACTTCCTCCAATTAAATATTGGGAAAGCTGGAGGTGTTTTCAATTCGCATCAACAACTCAACTCCCTAACTATCTACTCCATCCCTCCAAATGTTG